>NC_065518.1:20692753-20751513 GCF_006386435.1 Epinephelus moara | reverse complement strand
GGCGCTAGAGAGCTAATTTCTTATCTAGGCCTAACCGCCATATCGATTTTTACTAAACTCGGTAGAGATGTAGAACAGGACGCCTCAAGGTGACTGGAGAAATTTAACTCTAATTGGCAACTGGGTGGCGCTATAACAACAGAAAAATGCTTAAAAATGGCTAAAATGCGACCGATCGCTGTGGCTCCTCCTGTGGCCCAATGTTGTTGTTTTTTCTAATTTTTGGTATGACTTAAGTCATGGTATGGTATGCTGTACATAATCACGTAAACTGTCAGTCAGTCATTCTGTCTGTCCCACGTTTTTCGATTCACTGATGTGGTCAATCTATGTTTCCCATGTGAACTACCAGTGCGCCCCACTTTTAAGTCAATACAACATATATACACTTTAACTATCTGCCTTTCAACGTGCTACCTCAACGACTGATGTACAGTTTTAGCCCACTAACTATCCCACTATTGGCAATGGTACTACTGTACTTTCAATAAAGCAATCGTACTATCAAATTCACAAAAACTCTGAATACATTGCTCTTCTTAATGGGTTCAGTTGACTATTTAATCTGCAATTTCCTATGACCTGTATCCCAAACACACACCATGTGAAACTGTACGTGGGCAACTGTGCACTCAATGGGTATGGACTATTAATATCATAAGAGTTTAATAAACAATAATTGCGGTATAGATATAAAGAAAGAATTTCTCTGTTTAATTCATACTTTTTAAAACATTTAAGGCAATCAGGAATCGCATTACTACAAACCAAGTCATGAGAGAACACAGATCTAGATTCATATAACACTGGAACCATTATGCAAAATAAAGGACTGTGCGTGCTAGTGGACAAGTGAGTTTGAGTTCTCACTTGAGCACTGTGGAGATGAAATTGGATGATTTGAACACCTGCATCCAGCTGCTGGGAAAAACGTGTTGTGAAATGATGATCTGGGAATATTTAAGGAAGAAATGGCCCAAAAGGATCACTGTGTGCAGATGCTCCCACATCTCTTAGATGTTGTAATCCCTGTGCGAGTCGCAGCCTGGGATGCTTACACAGAACACTCTACGCTTTGTGTAAATCTTGGCAAGAACAATCAAGTCTTTTACATTTTGGCATATCCTGTCAAGAGGGGCCAGCTGTTAAAAACACAATTCTGGACATCTTTCCAAACCTCTAATCATTTTAGTCAGGGCTGCTCTGATCCGGAGATGATCTGTCCTCTTGCCGATTGGTTTTGTTTTCATAATCCCATGAGATTCTTGTCCTTGTTCTTGTACTTGGGAACCTTGGGCTTTCTCACACATTTCTTGTCTAAGTCTTTGTTGTTATGTCTGGCTTTAATCTCTGCTTCCCAGTGCTTTTTCACCATTGTGTAGAGCCTCATGGTGGCCTGAGCGTCTTGGACCTGGTGGTCAGCAGAAGAGGAGAGGCGGAAATTAGCCCAAGATGGGACAGTATGTTTTATATTTTTAATAGCTATTCATTGTATTTTATTTTTGCACTGTTTTCTAACTCAGTTGTTAGCAATGTGAGAGAAAGGTAGAACATTTAAGCACATTATTACACATTTTAGAAAAAGGGACAGATGTGTTGATAACTTACGGATGAATGCTCGCCCTGTTGGACCTTAACGTTGAGTATTTCTCTACAGAGGACTTTCAGCGAGGGGCGACCACTCTAAAAAAAAAAAAATGTGGTCAGGGGTCCACATGCACACAATATGTCAATTTATAAAGGAAGACTTCACCCCCCAGATGACCATTTGTATCTCAAGAACTCATCGCATGGTATGCTGAATTCACAAAGAAAACTTTCTTTCCTGACATGCGATGAGTCGCCCCAAAAAAAGAAAGGGTCAGGGGTCCACATGTACACAATATGTCAATTTATAAAGGATGACTTCACCCCCCAGATGACCATTTGTATCTCAAGAACTCATTGCATGGTATGCTGAATTCACAAAGAAAACTTTCTTTCCCGACATGCGATGAGTCGCCCCAAAAAAAAAAAATAAATAAATAAAAAAAGTCAGGGGTCCACATGTACACAATATGTCAATTTATAAAGGAAGACTTCACCCCCCAGATGACCATTTGTATCTCAAGAACTCATCGCATGGCATGCTGAATTCACAAAGAAAACTTTCTTTCCCGACATGCGATGAGTCGCCCAACAAAAAAAAAAAAAAAAGTCAGGGGTCCACATGTACACAATATGTCAATTTATAAAGGAAGACTTCACCCCCCAGATGACCATTTGTATCTCAAGAACTCATTGCATGGTATGCTGAATTCACAAAGAAAACTTTCTTTCCCGACATGCTTCCACGGTGAACGAAGAATCTAAAAACAGAAATTTCCTAACACACACGAGTCCATGTTTAACAACAGCAAAACTATATGACAATATCTGTTGACAAACTCTCACATAACTCATGCAGTATAATCCAAGTTTCATTTATCCAGTCGTTTGCTCAGTACACAGACAGACAGCCCTTCTTGATCGGGATGTAAACTAATCCTTTAAAACACCAAAATCACACAGTAACACAAACTAACTAACAATCCAGGCAGTGGTAGACCAGCAGCTCCCATGTTGAGCGAGGTAAAATTACAGGTTTTTGTCAATGGAGTCTGGCTTTGAAGAGAACATAGATAAGTTTCACTTTAGGCCTGTTTCCACTGAAGAAGTTCCTGGTACTATTTGGGGGGCAGGAACTACTACAGGAACGTCCTCTTGCTCGGCCCTCTCAACCGCCGTGTCTCCACTGAGAGAGTGGAGTACGAGGAAGGTTCTTGTAAAGTTACTGGGCTCTGTATGTGACGTAATCGTTGCGCAACCATTTTGACCGGGGCGACGTAGGGACGCCATTAGCCGATAGCGGTGTCTGTAATAACTCACTAAATGGCCCGTGAAAAAAATATTCTTTCCAGTGGATGTCTTAGTTACAACATGACTGAGCTAACTGGAGTAGTTTCATGTCGTATCTGACAACGGGAGGCTTTTAACAGATGACGTCTGACAGCATGCATCAGCTGACAGGGACAGCTAAGTTAGCTGTCCCTGTCAGCTGATGCTTTCTAGACATCGTGATTTCCCAAAACTGAATAAATACCACACATATCAACACAAAACTGCTTTGCTAGCTCAATCATGTTGTTACTAAGATATCCGCTGGAAAAAATATTTTTTTCACGGGCCATTTAGTGAGTTTTTTTTACATGGTGGCGCAAGCTATATGAACGAGCTAACCCTCGTCTGCTGAGTTTTAAAAATGCCGGCTATTTTGTTGCTTTCTGTTGTCGTCACATCCCTCCTTGAGTATATCCAATCAGCACCAAGTAATCCCCAAGCCCCAGCCAGGAGTCTTTCGGGGCCGTTCTGAGTACCTACCCCGAGGCAGGGACTTGTTTAGCCCCTGTAAAAGTAACGGAACTCTGTCCTTCGGGGGTGGTTCCTGCGGTGGAGACACGCACCAACGGCCCCGGCCCCGTAAAATTACCCCGAAGTTCTTGCGGTGGAAACAGGCCTTTTAAGGGTGTTTTCACACTTGGTTCTTTTCAGCCCTCCACAGACTCAGCGGTGACTTATCTTTTTTTTTTTTTTGCACAAATGTGAACACTCCAAAAGAACTTGGACCCCTCTGAAGCGAACTGTACTCAGGATACCTCAGGAGGTAGTCTAAAGGTGTTTTCACACTTGGTCCTTTTGAGCCCTCTAAGCGGACTCAGAGCGGTGACTCAGCATTATTTGCGCAAATGTAAAGAGAACTCAGAACCCCCTGCAGCGAACTGAACAGGTGGTCCGAGTTCGGTTCGCTTCAATTCTGCGGTGCGGTTCACTTAACCTGTGCCTTGTGAACACAAAGGGCTCTGGGTCCGCTTTGCCTTTTTCTACAGTATTGTAGCCCTCCAGGCTTGCCGTAGACAGATCACGAACTATTTCAGTGGGACGCATAATAAACACAATGGAACCATTGCCACAGGTAATGACAACACAACCAGTAGACGAGGAGTACTTTGGTCTGATGACGAAACAAATGCACTCCTCCGAGGAAAAAATGGCAACTGTCCACAAGGCACAGATACCCTAAGGTTTTTCCTCCAATTTTAAGTTCATAACCGCACTGCAGTGCCTCATCAAAGTACTTTTTTTTTTTTTGTTACATCATATATAATATATATAGTGTGAACAGAAAGAGGACTGAGGCCCAATCAGAGCTGACATTGACCAGAAAGAGAACTGAGTCCCTTTTCTGTCGGTCCACGTTTTGGTGCACTTTAAGAGGACTAAGTTTGGTTCATTTAAAAAGGAATAAATGTGAAAACACCCTAAGTTTGGCTCACTTCAAGTCTGCAGTCAGTTCACTCAACCTGTGCACTGTGAACACAAAGCACTCCAGGTTCACTTTGCTCTTTGCCATTGTATTCAGCCCTCTAGATCACATGCTGTTACACTGGGACACTTGAAAAAACAGATGAAACCACATCTGCTTATAACACTTGCAAGGAAGCAGCACGAGGAGTAGTTTGGTCCACGGAGGATTCTGCACGTCTCCAGATGTGTAACGTAGAATACATCAAACAGCAACAGATGTTCTGATATAGTTTTTCTGCTGTTTAACGCGCACCCCTATGGCTTCAATTCATCAAGAATTTTATGGATTCTTCATTCTTCAATAAGGCATGTGAGAAAAGCAAAGTTTTCTTCCCCAATTTAAAGTGAAAATGGGTGAGGAACTGATATAAAAAAATGGTCAATTGGGTCCTTTAAAGTAGTAATAATACCTTTACAGCCTTCTTAAAAGGTTTGTACTTCTGAGTATCCCGGATTTTCTTTTTTGGATGATCCAAGAGTAAAATCTGAAATGAAAGTTTAGGAATAGTTTTTGAGTGTTTACATTTACTTTAAAAATCATTTTATGTCCCTCTCAGATATCACATCCAGGCTACCTTTAGGTCGTTGTGTATGGCATGTCCAACCACTATTCTGCCTTGCAGGATGGCAGCAACCTCCCTCTGCACAGTCCGTAAATCCTCTCCTGCAGTGACACAAACACAGATGATAATCGTGGTGTAACAGTACATTCCAAAATTTCAAAGCTACTAATTATAACGTGTCAGTTTCTCATTCAATTGTTTGTTGCTCATTACAACCATTTTCACAACTCACCATCTCTGATGTCCTGTGGTCGGATGCCACTGACAGCTGTCCTGTAGTCTGTCACCTTCTCTGTGGGCTTCACATATTTGTCATAGATGCATTTCCCAAACTGATTCACGAGGGACACACGAGCCAAGATGCTGTCCTCTCCGTCAGGGCCGACTCCCACCATCTCGCAATCAATGGCCACGGCTCTGGTGAGGCTAACGGTTGACAAGGAAACAGCATGATAAGAGAGGACAGTCCTCACAACTACCTCAACCTGCCTGAGGAAGATCTTTCGTCTGTTTTGGTATTTCACTGATAATGAGAGTAATATTTATGGGTATACCACAATGGGAATAGATTCTGTACATATGTATATGTGCATGTCGTTTAAAAAAATAAAACTTTTTCTAAGCTGACTCTTACGTCTCAGATGTAAATAAAAACCAACACTTGAAAACATCTCCATGACAACATTTAAAAACAGTCTCTGCTGTCAAATGCAAAAGTTTATGTCACAGCAGGTTGATTTACATGCTGTGAAAAACAATAGAAACTGTGGATGTCAGAGAAAACACATTCAACTATCTAAACTGGTATGACATGCCGGGGAAAGTAGCTGGCAGTAATGTTTATGAAATAGGCAGACATTTGAGGAAATACGCTTATTCTTTAGATTCAAGATTAATGAGAAGGTTAATGCCAATGTTATGTCTGTCTGTTAAGGGAATAGTTTGGATTTTTGACAGTGAAGTTGTATGAGGTACTTATCTATAGTCAGCGGTTTACACAGTAAATGGCGGTTGGCACACCCCAGTTTAGAAAAGCAGGCAGGAGTACCACCACGGAATATAAGCAATGTACTGCTGTGAACCGGGGCAGCAGCAAAACGTATTTTCGCCACCTATAAAAAATTTAATATCAGTTAGAGTGTACGCTATATATAGATGGTCCTTTCTGACGGGGAAGTGAAGCCACTAAATTCATCTAAGCTCTCTTCAAAGCCACCAGACTCCTTTGACAAAAACAGTAATTTTACATTGCAGAACACGGGAGTTACAAGTCTACCACTGCCTTGATTGGCTAGTTTGTGTGTCATCGTGTGACTTTGGTGTTTTATTTGGATTAGTTTGGATTCTTTAAAGCTACACAATATCACAACCAAGCTAACAGATCGAGGCAGTGGTAGACCAGCAGCTCCCGTGTTCAGTGAGGTAAAATTACATATTTTGTCAAAGGAGTCCGGTGGCTTTGAAGAGGGGATAGAGAACGCTTCATTTCCCTGTTTGAAAGCATGTCATATCAGTGGCAGTACTCCTGAGACCTGCCTGCGCCTCCAAACTGGGGACATGCTGACCGCCATCTACTGTAGCTGGTACACTGACTATGGATAAGTACCTCACACAACCCCACTTCAAAAAATCTGAACTATCCCTTTTAAATGAGGCTACAGACAGCAGGCGGTTTAGAGGGGGAGACAACTAACCCTCCTGTGTCCAAAGGCAGTGACTTCCTGGAGCCTTGTTTTTGCCGTGAGGTTGCTAGACAACCAGCGGAGACTCCAGGAAGTCACTTATTAGTGAGCTATAGAGCCAGACTAGCTGTTGTACCATTTCCAGTCTTTAAGCTCACCTTGTTTTTTCTGTATAGATATGCGAGTGGCATCAATCTTTTCAATGTCTCGTGGTAGGGCCGCAAATAATCGAATATCCCAAAAAGTCAAACTATTCTTCTAAATATGCACTTGATTGGTGCCAAAGACGCATGTAAACCATATGACATTTCTCTGTTAATGACTAAATTGTCAATATTCTAACCAGTATGACATGAAGTCTTCTCTGGCACATCTACAGGGCTACAAAATGGCGCTGACTTTGTCATCACTAACCCCTCAAAGGCTTTCTCCTTGACCAGGGCACTCTCTGTGTCATTGTTCTTCTTAATGCCCTGCTTCTTCCTCATGATCTCTGCTGCCTCTGCTCCCACGGTTGCCTCGATGTCGTCTGGGTCTACGTCATCAAACCAAAGGTCCTCTCTGCAGTGGCACAAGACAGGTTGAAGTTAGCATCCACAATGCCTCTTGACTCGAATATTAGCAGACATTAGTGCTGCATACTTACTCTGTAGGCTTCGTCTCTTCAACCACAGGCTTCTTTTTCTTAGCCGCTTGCTCACTGTTTGACTTTCCGCTGTCCTTTTTCCTTTTCGGAGCAGCAGACTGTTTTGCGTCTGAGACAGATGGACCCTTTGAGTCCACCTGTGAGTCCTTGGGGACAGCACTGGTAGGAAATGTTTTGTGCTTCACTTTTTCCCCTGTGTCTTCCGCTTTATTCTTGGAAATATTTTTTTTAGCCTCCTTTTTCTGTAGAGCACCATTCTGAGGTTTTGGTGTCATGGGCTGCTTCTTCTCCGGCTGACTGGCCTTTAGCATCTGTGGAAAGTTCAGCAAAGTTGTGACCAATCTACATGAAAGTGACGTCACTGAATATGGTAAATAAAACTCATTTATAATATGTAAACAAGCTAAAATAAAGCATGACAAACCTCTTGTAATGCCTTCCAGTTGGCAGAGAACTGTTGGACGTCTTTTGGAGGTGCTGCTGGCTGAGCTTTAGGTTTTTCTTGTTTCTTCGGTGGAGGCTTTAACTTTTCATACTTCATTTTCAGCCACTGTTTCCTTTTCTTTTTCCTTTCCGCTTTGTTCTTTTTCTCTGCAGATGTGGGTCCTTGTGTTTTAGCAGAAGTGTCTTTTTTCTTTGCATTAACTGTTGACATTTTTGCCCCTTTCAGTTAGCTATGTCGTATTTTATTTGGTTATAGTACGTAAAGCCTGTTAGCCGTCCTCAGCCACGCTGGACCGTCAGAGCTCCGTCACTTGGTTACCAGGTAACGTTTAAAAAGTAACGGTCGACACAGTGTCACCAACAAGTGTTTCCCGGTAGTAAGTTTACAGTGTTGCCGCACCGGCGCAAACAAATTGCTCGATAATTTTCCAAAATTGCTGGAAGACATGCACAGTAACAAACTCCAGGTGCTGGGAAACCATGCTGATATGTATATTTCCGAAGTGTGCAGTAGCCAAATGCGTCCGGTGAAACATGAATTCGAACACACGCGTATCTACTTACTTACTAACTAAGCTAACCAACTCGACAACTTCAGCGCAGTTTTTCAGCTAATATTCACTCAAATTTTTATAACATATGGATACGTCAAAAAAAGTATGTCTTTAGTTTATTTTTTTATTTTATTTTAAAGGCGGAGACTCGTTTTGTGACAAACGTTTCACATCGGACCAAATTTAATGTGGGACAAGATGCAGGCATAGTAGTTGATCGACGATGCTTGACAGATTCAGGAAAAAGATTTTGTGTTTGGTAGAAATTTAGAAATTTAACTTATTATATGTTCACGTTCTGGATAAGTACGTAGCGACTCACACATCGAGGACATCTTGGTAAATATTTAGGTAAGTTTACGTGCGTAACAGGAGGATATCCGGTAGCGTTTTTAAAGGCATAACGTTAAATCAGTTTTCAATAAGCTTGTAGTAGTTTACGTTGAATTAACCATAAATATACATGTTTGTTGGCTGTAACTGGAGCAAATTTTGGGTCTGACGTGTTAAGTGTCCTTTATATTGTGACACTTTATCGTTTAATTGTGGTTTCAGATCATGGTGGTGAACAGTCCCTCTCCTCTACCTGAGAGAGCCATCTATGGGTTTGTCCTTTTCCTTGGCTCACAGTTTGGCTTCTGTAAGTCACATTTTGTCATTTCACTCTGAAAAAAAATGTTTAACATGTCTAATTAATACGGATGATCTAGTAGAGACACAAAGTGAATTGACTGAATGGCATGGTCATACATTTACACAGCTCTGACATTATTCCCGAGGGCTGAACAAGTTATAATAAGATCTGACTTTTTACTTTATGTTTTTACTTTCTGCAGGATTCTTTTACCTGTAGTGAATTCAGAAACAGCTGCAAAAATACTTTTTCTATACTATATTTCTTTGATCTGCTGTGGGAACAGGCCATCTTTCATTTTTAAAAACACATTGTATTTCACCACTCTTGAGAATTTGGACAAATCATGTCCTACTATTAAAAAAAATCCTTTAAACTATCACTTATCAACACACTAATTTCTTTTCAGCGGTGAAATATTATTTTAAAAGATTTTGTATCTATGAAATAAATCTGATTTTTAAAATATTTATATGAATATAACTTCTAAACTTGCTTTGTGCCAGAAAACACCTTTGTCCTAGACAAGAATTCACAACTTCATTTTTTTACAGGGAAAAAAACAAACAGTACAAACTAATAACATCAGTGACAAAATGTAGTGCTATGATTATCTTTGTCTAAAAATATATTTTTTGTGAAAATGTTGCCCTTTTAAGATTTGTCCCGGGTTTATTTTCAACTCCTCAGATCTCAGTGAAAATATAATTTAGTTGGGCATAAAAGGGGTTAGCTACATCCTAAGGACTGCTGTCTCAGTTCCTGGTTTCCAAAAAGGTGGGAATGCTGCTCAAGTACCTTTAAGCTTTCTATTTATGATAAATTTGTTAAATTAAATTGCTATCAGCTGTGTCTCAACCATAACCTGTCAACATCATAGCTCTTCTAAATCAAAACTACAAAATATTTGTGGTTTAAAAACAAGTATTTTGATTAGCATTAAGAGAACTCTTTGAAAAATAAAATGGCTACTCCCTACAACTGTTGTGATATTAATAAATGGATAACTTTTTGCCAACTCAGTGAGATGTCAGCTCCATCAGATCTGACCTCTGACATCCATGATGTTTGCTATTCAAGAAAAAAAATCAATCACTTGGAGGCTAGCCCAGTACAAGGTTTAATAGTCCAGACTTTGATCTTCTAAAATATATTTTCCCAGCCTAATTGAAGAGTAAAAAAACAACCCATAAAATCTGTAATATGACGTCTACTTTCCTTTCTTCTCTCCACAGTTCTGTATTGCCTGTGGGCATTTACACCAGAGGAGTGGCTTCATTCAATAGGGCTCACCTACTGGCCTCAAAAGTAAGTCAAGAATTATGATCAGGTCGTAGTTATCCAATAACAAGTCCCCTCCCTTGACTTATAAATGAAACAGTGTGCCTCAGGAAATACACGTACCACATGATGAGTTTTATGATCTGTTAACTCAAACATTTCGTCTTGTGCAGATACTGGGCCCTTGCCGCACCTATCTATCTGCTGGTTGCACTGGTGATCTGTTGTGTGTTGCTGTTCGGAGTGAACATGAACAACACGGCTCCACTTGACTCCGTGGACAACATCACAGGTGAGGATGTTGCTATAGGCTAACTGTGACCTACATGTTAGGGGGCAATGCACCTGCGACACTCAAATGTTAAGATGATACTCTAAAAGTTCCTTCCTCATCCTAAAGCCCTTTAATGTCTCCTTCCTGTTACTAGATGTGTACGCTCAAGGCCAGAGGACAACAGACTGCCGCAAGGGGGGAATACCCAGACTGAAAGATGTCTCCATCAGCGATGTCAACAAAATGTTCTATTTGTCGCCCAAGCAATAACAAACTGATTCCAGCCAGAGGCAGAGTAGAAGTGAGGCTGCCGGGGATTTATTATTGTGTCACTGTTTACCCTTTGTTTATAATAGAAGGACTCTGCTTTATTTATTTATTTATCCAGGAACAAAGGGGAAGATGTACAGGAAGAACTGTTAATGGATCTATGTTGGACAAAATGATGTGCTGTGTGTTTGTTAGGCTGAATGTGATGTAACACAGTGTCATCAGAGCAACACTGGATGGAAAAAGGTAGCATATGACTACATTTAATAAATGTCATACTTTTATTACATATTTTTGTGCAATAGTGCACTTTTGATAACATCATAATCATATGAAATAAGATGGATACTTTCATGCATCGCATTAAAATCACTTTCAGCAGCATATATAATTAAATACACTATAAATAAGTAAGCAATGTATCTTACATACATGAAGATCCTGTTCCCATTTTTAATTCAAGGGGAACATTTTAACCTCAGTGTCCACTGCTAGAAACTTAGGAGTCGAGTTGCATCAAATCACAGGCGCTGGTGCAGTTTGGTGCCTGACCGAAATGTCCTAGATGAGATTTTATTATACAATGCATCCATCTGATTGGTCAAAGCACGACTAGATTTGCAACACAGATCTACAATCCAGGGCCCAAGTATAGAGGTGAATTCATTTTACTTTTTATTGTAGTGTACTATATGTTTCACTTTTAGTCTTATAGAGATGCTCTGAATGTTTAAATAGATAAGCATGTGTTCTCTCTACAGCTCAGGGTTCCCTCTGGTGATGATATGAAGAATATCATCCCATGTTAGAGACAGGGGAAAAATGCAGTCTGTGGGACTTTGCCAGGGGGTCTGTGAAAAGTTTTCAGTTTTATCAAATTATCATGATATAAAAAATATTTTTCATTTATTTACAAAAGGCTTCCCAGTTCACTGACTCATATTTAATGCCTTTAATCAAATAGCTCACGGATTATGTTCTAATCTAAAGAATCCACAACTGTTCTCTTGTTGTTTTTCAACATAACTGAGATAGAAGTGTAAAAAAGAAGAAGTCGGCTACATCAGTCAGCATGTGTGGCACCTTGGTGAAGAGCACCAAGACAACTGTCCCTTGCCTACAGTCAAGTATAGTGGTGGCAGCATCATGGTTTGGGGCTGCATGAGTGCCGGTGGCTCTGGGGAGCTCGGTTCATTTAGGGAAACATGAATTCCAAGCAGAGCATGATCGCCCCTCTTCGGAAACTGAGCCGCAATGCAGCTTTACAACATGATAATGACCCAAAACACACCTAGAAGGTGAAGGTGAAGGTGATGGACTGGCCAAGTATGTATCCAGCCCTAAACTCACCTGTGCACCTGTGGGCCATCCTCAAGCTGAAGTTGGAGGAGCGCAAGGTGTCTTCACATCCATCTGTTCCACGATGTCATCATAGAGGAGTGGGAGAGGATTCCTGAAGCAACCTGTGAGCTCTGGTGAATTCCATGCTGTGAGCTCTGGTGAATTCCATGCCCAAAAGGGTTAAGGCAGTGCTAGATAATAATGGTTGGCACGGGGCGCTGGTGGCTGAGTGGTAGAGCAGGCGCCCCATGTACAAGGCTGTTGCCGCAGCGGCCCGGGTTCGACTCTAGCCTGTGGCCCTTTGCTGCATGTCTCTCCCTCTCTCTCTCCCCCCTTCACGCTTGTCTGTCCTACACATTAAAGGCTAAAAAGCCCCAAAAAATATCTTTATAAAAAAAATAAATAAATAAATAATGGTTGGCACACAAAATATTGACACTTTAGGCACAATTTGGACATGTTCACTGTGGGGTGTACTCACTTATGTTGCCAGCTGTTTAGATGTTGATGGCTGTGTTTTGAGTAATTTTCAGAGGAAGGTAAATCTATACTACTATACAAGCTGTACACTGACTACTTTAAGTTATATCAAAGTGTCATTTCTATAGTGTTGTCCCATGAAAAGATATAATGAAATATTTGCAGAAATGGGAGGGGTGTACTCACTTATGTGAGATACTGTACATGAGGGGGTCACCAGTCTTGTAAGAGGTCCTTGACTAACTACTAGAGAAAAGACTGAGAACCTGAAGATCCCTGTGCAACAAAATGATTAACAAACCAGGAAAAGACTGACTGGAGAGTCATGGAATATAGTTTTTGCTAAAATGTAGTGATATAGCAGAGCGACCTCTGGCTCAGCGAGTAGAGTATCCAACCTGCAGCAATCTTGTGCGTGTCATCCCCATTCTCTCTCCCCCTCTCTTGTCCGTCTCCACCTGCACTGTAATAAAGGCAATAAAACACCCCAAAAAACTTTTAAAAATGTGGTGGTACCAGGACATTTTTGTGATTCAAAAACTCACGTGTTTTACGATTGGAACAAGGGAAGTTTAAAAACTGTTGGACATCTTGGACTACATACGTATCCTCAACTACATCTGACTTCAACTGGACATGATCAATGGAATTAACACATTTGTCTAGCAGCAGGGGGCGCTTCTGGTTTACTAGATTATGTATCAAGGTACAAAAATTAATTGATTCAATAAGTGTTACTTATTATTATTGCTTTGTTTTATCTTTAACTATTTACCTATTCTTTTATTTTTATAAAGGGGATTTTTTTTTAAATTTATTTCAGTTATTTAATTTGTGTATTTCCTCCTGCCAAGACTTTTTTTTTCCCAAAAAACTTTTGTCATGGGTTGAAATATGTGTATTCATACCACTGGGACTGTCTTTGAAGGCAGTTATATAATAGTTATATAACAAACTGTTTATCTGTATTTGAATATTTTGTTACATTACCTTCAAAAAAAAGGGGGAAAAACACAACACTTTGTAACTACAATGTGATGTAAGAATTGTGCTCCAATTTTGTTATAAATAAAAATTTCAATAAATGTATTTATTTGAGGTACTTTAACTGTACTTGAGTATTTTAATAACATGCAACTTTCTGCTTTTACTTCACCACAGTTCAGAGGAAAATATTGAACATATTACTCCACTACAATTATTTGATAACTTTAGTTACAAATTCAGATTTTTTTGCACGCAAATCATATGAAAATATACAGCTGAGTCATTTAGTCGATTGATAAGAAAATTTATTGCCAACTGTTTTGATAATTGTTTAAGTCTTGGTTCCAGCTTCTAAAATATGAGGACGCTCTGCTTTTACTTTTAATTATTTATTTATTTGTGTATTTTTGGTTTTATGGAATTTTTCTGCAACAGTACTTTTATTTGCACGACTTAAATACATGTTCCTGATTATACTTACATACTTTTAACTAAGTATCACTTTAAATGCAGGACTTTTACTGAAAAGAAATTATTCTGAAAGTGTGTAATTAGTCGTTTGGTTTAAGTAAAGGACCTGAATACTTCCTCCATCACTGCAGAAATTATTTTATTACTTGATTTTCTCTGTTTTATTATTTATTATAACGCAGATGCACTCCTGTCCACTGGGGGCGACAGAGAGCAGCGTTGCGGACCTCCTGAGCATTACAGAAGAAGACAGTGCTTCCATGATACTTGCTAGTGTTTATCATTTCCCATTCATTCAATAATCTCTGCTGGACTTGTATTTAAACATATTGCAGTAGTTCCGATAAATAAATGGCCTTCTCTCTTCCGGTGTGGCTCGCGGTGCAAGAGGAGCTCCTCGCCGGAAATGGCGAAGCGGACAATGCGACTCCGACCTGTTTCGACGACTTCGACGATGAAGCTTTGTTCCAGATGTTCCACCTCACCAGACCCTGCATTGCCTTCATCACAGACACTATCCGCGTGCGCATGAAGAGCACATCTGTGAAGAAACCCACGCTGCCAGTGGAGGCGTCGGTCAGCTCTCTGGTCATGGTGGCACTCAACTATTACGCACAGGGCGTTTCCCACGCCGACATCTCGCAGAGAGTCTCCCGAAATCAGACGGACTGCTTCGCGATCATCTCCACAGTGTCCGGGGTCATCGCGGGCATGGCCGATGCCTTCATCTCGTTCCCGCAGATCCGTGAAGCCAGAGCCAATGTCGCATTCAAGATTGAGAAGCTGTGCGGGATCCCAAACGTGCTGGGGGTCGTGGCTCCAGCTCACTTCAAGATCAGAGCGTCCCCCTACGAGAAGGAGACTTTCAGGTCCTTTGTCAACACCTTGGGGTACACCTCGGTGGTGAGCCAGATCATATGTGACTCTGATGGCAACATACTGAGTGTGGAGAAGTGTTGCGCGGGCAGCACGTTTGAGCAGGAGATGTGGGAGACGTCGTTTAAAGGAAGGGAAATGGAGGAGGACCTGCACGGAGCAAACTGGATTATTGGTAAGATAAAACAACTAATTAAGGATGGTGACCTCCCTGTTGGATGTCATACATCAAAGGGATGCTTCACCCACTAAATGACCATTTTTGAATCAATCAGTCATGCTGTTAGACCTTAAATTCATGAGGAAAAGTTGTTTGTCCCTCTCATGCCTCCATGGGAAACAGTGAACACATTGATTGGGGGTCACCTCAATTTATAAACTCACATCTCATGCAGTAAAATCCTAGTTTAATTAATCCAGTCATCTGCTAGTACTCCCAGACATATATGCATTTTATCTAGGGACTGTTCTTTATTTATCAGAGGATGGGATGGCTGGTGTGGGCCTTTTGTTTTTTGTTATGCACCATTATGTTTTTGAAATCTTGACCCTCCCTGAAGCTACACATATTTTCCTTGAGCCTCCCTGAGTGACTGCACGAAAATGCATGACGCTTCCCCACCACTTTGTTATATATAAATATTCACACCCAATGTTGGAGCCAATGCAATGAGCAAACATCACAGAGGGAGTGTGAGTTATCACCACAACAAACACCTAATTTCTGAAGCAAAATGCAAATCGCATCATCAAACAAGCTTTGCGCACACTTCAGAGTATAGAGAGAATACAGGTGCATGACAGCCACCTGTCCTGGTCCATCCGTCCATCCATTTTCAACCCCTTATCCGAGGCAGGCTGAGCAAAGCACCATAGACGTCCCTCTCCCCAGCAACACTTTCCAGCTCCTCCTGAGGACCCCAAGGCGTTCCCAGGCCATATGACATATGTAATCCCTCCAGCATGTTCCGGGTCTGCCCCGGGGCCTCCCACCAGTTGGATGGGCCCAGAACGACTCTAGGGAGGCGCCCAGGAGGCATCCTGATCAGATGCCCGAACCACCTCAACTGACCCCTTTCGACGCGCAGGAGCAGCGGCTCTACTCCGAGCTCCCTCCGGATGTCCAAACACCTTACCCTTTCTCTAAGGCCAGTCCAGACACCCCACGGAGGAGACACATTTCAGCCACTTCTATCTTTGATCTCATTCTTTGGGTCACTACCCAGAGCTCATGACCATAGGTGAAGGTTGGGACGTAGACAGACCAGTAAATGGGAAGCTTTGCTCTCTGGTCCTACCACACAAAATCCACAAAAAATAAATAAGCCCACGCATCACACAACTGCACAGTTGAATACAAAATACAACCATTTAAAGTTGTATGCCCCTCCTCAGTCCAAATAAAACACAAGTCCCTCCCCAATGCTTTAAAAATTATTTGACATGCCTCCCTCTTTGCAACCGCACCCTTTCTAATTAAGAACAGTACCCTAAAAAAACGTAGCTTAGTAAGAGTCTGGATTTGAAGAGCATACGATAAATCTCACCTAAGGCTTTAGCTGAAATGCATGTGTCTGAGAAGTGCTGAGCAGATGTATGGATAAATCAGACCTGGATTATACTGCACAAGTTGTGTGAGAGCTTGTAAGTGGATGCTATGATGTAGTTTTCTTGTTGTTTAAGATGGCCCCCAATCAATCAGTGTAGTAGTCACCATTTTCCGTGGAGGTATGCAAGAAAAACAAAGGTTTCGTCACAAATTCCACATAACACGGCATGAGTGACTAACAAATGGTACGTTTTGTGTGTGAAGTGTTCCTTTAAATCGTATTTTGCACCCCCACGCAAACATAATTCACTCTATTGCCTCCTTATCAATAAACACATTGGAAAAATCAGTTACGCATTAAAGACACTGCTAATCTGCTTTTTATCTTGTGACGTAATGCCACCCACAACAACAGTGTATATGTTTAAAAGAACAATAGGTAATTTTCTGTCTTAAAAAAGGCAAAACTCAAGGTCCACCTTTTATCTTACTCCTGAGCTTTCGACTGTATGTCACAGTCTTCCTCAGCAGACTGAATTTGCAGAGGAAGACCATGAAAGCCAGCTAAGTTAAAATAGCTATTTGTCAAATGACAGGAATTCATATTTGAGGAGTTTCACATTGCATCATACAACACTAATACACTGTCACTAGCATCTTGTACCCATACTCATAATGCATTCATCTTATCATTGTTCTTCTATATGTTAATTTTGTATTATGGAAATAGGAAATTATGCAGATCTTTCAGTGTCCGTTTAGCTCTGAAATGCCTTACTGCCTCATCATCTTCTAAATAAAGCACTACCTTTTCGTTTCATGCGGTTTCCTTTGAGTAGGCGTACGATTTCTCAGCTCTGTGTTACAACTTCCTGGCAAACTAAGGCCAGTTTGAAACCACCACAATCCATAATACGTGTTAAGTTTTTATTAACTCCATTCTCTCCTGTCTGTCTTTCAGCTGGGAAAGGCTACCACTTGAGCAAACACATCTTGACCCCTGTGTCGGAACCTGTCGATTACAAAGACATCAGCTTCAATGACGCCCACACGAAGATCCACAACGTCATGCGGACAACGCTTGGCATCATAAAGAGGCGTTTTAGGTGTCTGATGCAACTCGGTTTTGCCCAAGAAGGCTCTATGGACAAGAAATCAAACATTATCAAGGCGTGCTGTGTGCTGCACAACATCGCCAAGAAGTTCTCCGTCCCTCCCCCGCCTGCAGCTGGTAGAATTGAGCCCCTGCATCCAGGCAAGCAGCGCTCAGCGCCCGTGGAGAGCAACCCGGAGGCCCTGTTGGCCAGACAGGAGCTCATCAATAAGTTCTTCTCCAGGGCCCCCAAAAACCAGGAGCCACAGAGTAAGGACATCGCAGAGGACGAGGATGTGTGAGCAGAGTGGGTGTGTAGGACGCTAAAGATGATCGACGTGCATAAAGGACAAACACTGGAACCAGAATCCAGCTATAACGCTAAAGTTTGATGCTAATATGTAAATGTGACAGCGAACTGGGTTTTTCATAAAAACACATTCAGGTATTTTTGTTAATAAAAAATAGTTTATTTCTTGTACAAATAGAAAATCATTCTTTTCTACCTACATTTCTTTTTCTTAATAAACTTAATTTGAAAACATTCTGCGGTCATCTGTTCCCTCACATGATATAAGATTAACAAGAATACACATTTGGTAGATACGAGAGACAAAAGAATGTACAAGTTAAATAAAATCTAGAGTGTTATACATGTACAGTGAATATATACGACTTCAATGTATTACGTATTCACAGTTTATAACAAAATATAGCATGTAGACATTAGGATTAGTTTGTCATTAAGTGCTTAAAGGACTGACTTGAGTGCTGCCAGTCTTCTTTAGGCATTTGCGCTATGAAACTCCCGCAGCGCAGTGGCGTTGGCGTATATCATGTCCGCGTTCTCGTATATGTTCTCCTCTGTCTTCTCACGTGGCTCCAGACTGTCCATGATGCATTGGTGCAGGAACACATACTGGGACTGAGAATAGATAGACCAAAAATGTGCTAGTCATTTAAAAAGCAGAACCTTGGTTTTAGAGCGTTGGTGTTCACTTCCTTGTAGATTTTTTACAAGCCTCAAAGTTTCCTAATAATGTAGGTCAAGCTTTTTGGTTTTGGGCATATTATAAGCAGGGTTCTCACAGTCATTTAAGTCCTGGAAGAGACTGTTTTACCAATTTTAAATCAAAAGCTGCATTGCATGACCCTTTAAATGTCACTAGTTTAACGTCATACATAGACCAGACTGGCATAGTGTCATTGCCAAGGCAGCACTCCCTGTTGGGGTGAAAACAAGCTGTCACATCAAGAGAGCAACAGGAGAAGGCTTTAACACTGAGATCTGAGGCACTTCAGATGTGTGAATATTCGCTGTCAGTGTGGTTAATCACTAAATGACGCTGGTGACAGTTACTACTGATGGACAGCTAATGTTGGCCTGAGTGGTATAGTATAGCAGCATCACACTGTCGTCTCCGACTGAATCTCAGAATAATTCAGTTAGCTGTTAACAGGTTGGTTATTAGCAGACAGCACTTAGCCAATCCATACCTGGTGATTCAAATACACATATTTGATTAAAGCACTAGGGGTCGGATATCTGTGCATGAAATACCCGGTCGTGTGTTGGTTCAGAGATCCACTTGAAGAGGGGAAGACTGAAGGGGCATGACGGCAATCGACCTTCATTTATTAAGGTAACGCGTACACTCAGGTTCAAGCAAGGTCACAAGACAGTTATTAGACGAGGGCTGCAACTAACAATTATTTTCATTGTCGTATTGTATTTCTTCGATTAGTCGACTAATCGTTTTATCGAAAAATGTGTTAGAATGTTGAAAAATGCCGGCCTGTCTCTCCCAAACCCCAAAATTGTGTCATCTAATGTCTTGTTTCGTACTCGAACACAGTGGATTAAGCCCTACATTAATGTGACTGTCTATTTTTTGGTAAATATTTTGACTTGTAAAAGTTTAAAAGGGAAAATATAAAACAAAATCTCAGACCCATACTTTCAGAGGTAAATAACTACATGGTAGTGTCACAAGCTTACACATTGGCCTAACCTCAAAGAGGAAGAGGTAGCTCAGGCTGAGTTAACTTCATGCGATCAGTTTTACCTCTGTCTGCACCATGTACGGTCGGCTCAGTCTCATCTTGTACACGAAGCCTTTGATGCCCACTGCTCTTTGTTTCGCAAGCTGCTGAAGCAGCACATCCAGGGCTATGATGGTGCCTGTCCTCCCCACTCCAGCACTAAGGGAGAGAGACACAGGGAAGGGTAAGCAGTTAGTGTCCAGGTAGATTTCTTTCTTCCTCATTAGCACCTGCAAATAAACCTGTAAATTCAAATACATATACTGTATATTGTGAGACATAATAGCTTGCCTTAGGTGGTTTTCATATCAAAGTGCCCAACAAATGGCGTAGGCTACTCTCCACACTTCACTGATTATGTACCTGCAGTGAACCACAGTTGGCGCCCCAGTCCCTGCGCTCTCTATGTGCTGTCTCACCAGTCCTCTGAACTGGATCAGGACTTCTGTGCCCTGTGGGACTCCGTGGTCAGGCCAGGCGGTAAAGTGAAAATGTTTCACTGTGCGCTCCTCCGAGGTGTTCCTCTGTACAGATGATTTACACAGAGGAATTTGAATACTAAACATCTACGTCTTGAAATATATTAACATCCAATCTATACTGTTACACTATAAACATTTTAGAGGTGTTACGTACTTGTTTCAACCTAAATTCCCTCAGTGTCCAGTTGGGCTGCTGCTGCTCAGAACTGACAGTGACCAACAGCTCTCCGTAAGGGCAGGGCTGACTGTCTGCAGGCCAGTATCGTTCACACTTAATCTAGGAAAAAGAAATATACATAAAAAAAATTAGGTCAATGACGTTTTTTTATGTCATTGTAGCAGTAAGCATCAATGAACATCAGTTCTAGATCTATATCAGTTCTTTATGGTGACTGAAAAACCCACAACAATAATTGTGTGCACAACAGGGCGTGTAAACTCTCACCATTTGGCAACAAGTAGTTATTAAGAGCAAATGACTCACAACGGGTCACTGATTCCAGTTTTCACTTCCCTTAAAATCTGACAATCAAACAGTCTCAGATCTTCCCAATGACTCACCCGTCCATTCTCCGTGCAGTTGGTTACCATAACAATGCCTTTTACTCTTTGCTCCCAGATCATCCTCCAGAAATCATCGACTGTGGCAGGCAGAGGACCCTGAGTGGCGATGAATTCTCTGTTGCTGTTGTAGCCCTGAGAAGCAATCGTCAAAGTTAACATGAGCACTTGACTCACTAGTTTGTACACGTCCTGCATCACCATGAGCAGATTATGAGACAATGGGCCCCTGAGCACAGATATTCAAACTTGTCATCATTTTGTGTCTCTTTGTAGTCATTTTGTGTCTCTTAGTGGTAATTATGTGTCTCTTGAGGTCATTTTGTGTCTCTTTGTAGTCATTTTGTGTCTCTTAGAGTTTATTTTGTATCTCCTTGTACTCATTTTGTGTCTCTTAATAGTTCATTTTGTAACTCCTTATAATCATTTTGAGGTCATTTTCTGTCTCCTTGTCATCATTGAGGTCATTTTAGGTTTCTATTAGTCATTTTGTGTCTCTCTGAGGTTATTTTCTGTGTGTCTCTCTGAGGTTATTTTCTGTCTCCTTGTAGTCATTTTGTGTCTCTTAGTGGTAATTTTGTGTTTCTTAGTGGTAATTTTGTGTCTCTTTGTAGTCATTTTGTCTCTTTGAGGTCATTGTCTGTCTCCTTGTCATCATTGAGGTCATTTTAGGTTTCTATTAGTCATTTTGTATCTCTTTGAGGTCATTTTCTGTCTCTTTGTAGTCATTTTGTGTCTCTTTGTAGTCATTGTATGTCTCTTTGTAGTCATTTTGTGTCTCTTCAAGGTTATTTTCTGTCTCCTCGTCATCATTTTCTGTCTCTTTGAGGTCATTTTAGGTTTCAATTAGTCATTTTGTATCTCTTCAAGGTCATTTGTGTCTTTGTGGTTGTATTGCCCCTTTTGTAGTTGTTTTGTGTCTTTTTGTTTTTTACATCACTTAGTCATTTTGAGTCTCTGGTCAGTACCTTTTAATTTAAGTTACATTTTACAGTTCAGTAATCCATCCATGTACGTTGCTCGGTATGAAATAACACATTTTCTGCTCATGAAATCACACACAGTCAACATAAATGTACATGCGCAGATGTTTCAGCAATCATTTACCAAAGATAATTAATGGCTCAGGCTTATGAAATCTGCCCTTTGACCATTATTGAGTAAGACTTACTGGCATGTAACTGGCATTAATGTAGTCAGAGGTTCCATTGTGACTGGATGAAGTTAGTTTCACCCGACACCAGTCATCTAGGACGAGAAAACAGAAGATAGTTAACACTGCAATGCACCACAACAAAGTTGACGTAACCTGGAACAAGTCCACGAATCAGGACAATTTCACAAATCTTTATTGCTCAAATGGACAGGCTTACATGGCTGGACATTGTTGAAACGATTCCTCGTTTTGTTCTCAGGTAGACCCGCTGCCTTACGTGTTTGTTCTGTGCCCACAGGCGCGAGGCTCTGCATGGAAGTTGGCAGATGACACGGCATGCAATTTAGACAAAGGTCAATGGAAAGCAAGTGAAATGATAGCACAACTATGCATGCACGGTTTTACGGTCATTCAAAAAAAAAAAAAAAAAAAAAGGAAGACACAGAAGAGGAAGAACAAAATACAATTCACTTTTTTACGTACATCATATTCCTGGGTAAAACCTCTGTTCTCATCTGCACTTAACTGGGCGAAGTGGTCTGGGAACTTTGCCACAGAAATTGCTCTGACAAAAAAAAAGTAGAAGAGAGTAGTAAAGTAGTTCTTGTCACATCGTAATGACATGTAAAACAATTGACATACATAAATACTACAGAATAACGATTAACATTAAGCAGTAATCAGCAGAGTACAGTATAATTTTTTCATAGGTGTTTAAATTACTGATTATTTTGTAATCATACAAAACCTAATTTTGTTTTAATGAAGATAATAATGAAGAAATGATGAAACGTACTTGCACTTTTTATTGGCTTGTCTGGAACCACCAATGAATGACTTTTTCCTGCTGTGGGAAAGAGGCAAAGAGGTCTCTGACTGAGTCTCACTGAGTACACAATAGTAGAAAATAAACTATAGTCACTGAGGCAGCACCAACCTGATTATATCTGGTCTTTTCAAAAAAATGAAGACAGCCAGACAGACCAGGATAGCAAAAAGCAGAACAGCAAATACTGACCCTGCAATGACTCCTACGGGGAGAAGAATCTGGATTGAATGCTTTGTAATATACAGTAGACACTCAACATAGTAGACACCGAAGCCAAACCACAAACAAGTCATGGAACGGATGACAAACAGCACAATAATAAGGAAAAAGTGAGAATATATGGTACGGAATTTCTACAGTGTAATACAGTCACTTTGACTCACCCCTTGGATCAGTAGAACACTGAAAAACAAATTCATAACTCCTCTCTGGCCCAGACAGTGAAGTTAGAGACACCTTGTATGTTCTGGCAGGTTGGACTCCATGGATTGTGAGTTGCCGTTGCCCATTATCAGCCACTATGTGACTATCCCCCATCACATTCACGTCCACGTCAGTCCACACACCTTCAGGTTCATTCCAGACAATAAGGATAGAGTAGCCAGCTGCCCAGTACTTGCAGTGAGCACTTAACATTGGAGGCACTGAGTAAAACAAGTAGAAATATGCCATTATAATACAATCAAAAAGCAAAAACCAACAGTGTATCTATATCATTTACAATATTCTCATCAAGGTCTCCAGGGACTAAATGGGGCAATAGTTTATTTCCACTATTTCGTTTAAAATAGAAGTGAGCCTAATGCGAGTAAGGGTGCTTTCATTATGCTTCCTTGCATCCTCTCTCCTCCTGTGACCCAGGGTTGACTCCCCCTCCGCCATCACAGAGGACCTTCCAATCGCTTAAATGCACCTCGAGGAAACAAGGAGCGACAAGGTTTCGAGAGAAGCTTAGAGTGAAGAAACACAAGTGCGTCCTACATGTCTCTCTCATATCTCTCTTACATCCCTGCTGGGAGGAGGTAAAACGCAAGGAAGGGATGCCAGTGAGGGAAGTGGGGAGACTCCGTTAGCGTAACGAAAGGCACCTTAAGAGTCATAAGACATGAGAGTGATTCACTTCCCCCAGGGTTGTCTCCTCAACTGTAGCTGACAAATATAGAATCGGTCTTTATCACAGCTAACAAACAAAATCTTTTTAGATGGAGGTCCCTGAAGCATCTAATCAACTGGGCGTCAGAGAGGTTGAGAACCTCTGCCTTAGATCATTGATCTGGTTTTGAGTACTCACAAAAATAAATTACATGAATGTACTTAGCACTTCCCACCACCAGTATGGTTACAAATCTTTAAAATCTTTATTCTTGAAATCTAGATTGAGTAAGATCATGTTAGTACTTTATTTATACATTATTTCTTTGGAACTTTCTGACAAATATTCAGTTAATGTGGCAAGAAAGATTTGTACTTACTGATTGTCAGCGTGTGGTTACATTGAGAAAAGGACATGGAATCTTTTTCATACACAAGAGACATGTTGTAGGTCGCGCCAGGGTAAAGATCTGTAAATGTCACATTGCTGCCTCCAGGGCTGACATGAATTTGTGATTGATTAGTGACTGTGGCATTCGAGAACAAGCCTTCGACCACTCCTTGGATTGATGAGTTCGTAACACGCCAGCTGACACTGGCACAGTCTATTTCTGAAAGAAATGTCAAAATAATTGTGTTAGCACATAATTCAATCAAAAAACAATAATTTTCCAGAACTAGGACAATGTAAATTTACATGTGGGACAAAATTGTATTATTCATGTTGAATAACATCCACTAATGACAGTGTTTGGAGAGTCTGTCAGAGAGAAGGTGTGTACTTGTTACTGTGAAGCCTTTGTACGCAGTGCTGTTGTGTCCAGAGAACTCTGTGATCACGCTGAAAGGATACGCTGTCCCAGGCTGGAGAGACGTGACTGAACGGGACACAACATCCGGGTCTTGATCTCGGTGACTTTGGGTAATTCCTCCATCAATTAGGAGAAAGTAGTTCCAGTCTTTATTCACATTCTGCCACGTCAGGTTTATGCTGGTCACGGAGCGTTCAGTCACATTGACCAAAGGCACCATTGAGGGAACTGAAAAGATACACACATGTGAATATTCGATGTGAATAAATTTGGTAATGACTTAGAGATCTGGAGAGAGTCCTTGGATAAAATAGAGCAAAATGCTGTGTGTGTTTCAAAACATTCACCCTGAAGATCTACTCTGATAGGTTGTGTTTAATGTCAAGAGCATAAGTTCAGTGTCATTTTACTTAAATGATGGGAGGGACTATTTGTTAGAGGCTTGTGTATGATTTGCATATCATAAGCAAAATATCTGGCTCCACTTTTATACTCAAAGGTCACCTACCAGTAACAGCGCAAAACGAGAATCCAGTGCTGTTGACTTTCTCAAAGCGAGTGATGAGGGTGAAATTATATTTTGTCCCGGCATTAAGTGAAGAGACCTCATAGGTAACTGATGCCTCTTGATTGACCTCAATGAAACTTCCATTGTTATCATGTTGTAGGAAGTAAGTTGAGATGTCGTTTACCTTGTCCCACTTCAGAGTTATACTACTCTCATTCTGTGTCACCACAGTTACGTTGTTAACGTTTCCTGGAGCTGGAAAAGGAGAGAGGACGCACAGTTGTTTCATTTATGACCGACCTGTGAGATTTTTTTATTCGAAGTTAGTAGCATTTTTTTTTTTTTTTCTTTACTTAAAGCATGTTAGTAGCATAATTTGTTGTTGGTTTTTTACTTAAAGCATGTTAATAGCACAATTTGTTACTTTAAAAAAAGCTTTCATTACATTCTGATATTTTCTCAAAAACAGTCCTATTGTTAATTGTCATTAATTATTGGTAATTTTATGAAAACACATTTGTGTCACATTTGTTGAAACTGTCACTATATTCTATATTCTCCTCCTCTTTCCTACTGCTTCTTGTTGTATTTACTAAAATTTACCACGCCGTACTCAAAAACAACCAATCAGAGCCGAGGAGTTTTTAACGCAGCTGTCAGTCACTGCTGGTTAACTTCAGTCAAACTGTCAAATATGAATCAAGATTCTGTCACTGCATTTCTTGCCTCAGAACATATTTTAGTGTACAGTTTAGCTGTAAAATGAGAGGGTTTGTGACCTGGTCGCCATGTTGGAAACGGTCGACCAAAGTACCAAGCACCACACACTGGCTGGACCAGCTTTCTCATCTTACAGCTAAACAGTACACTAAAATATTTCTGAAAAACACTGAAGGCTAGAAGTAGGTAATGCATTGATGGAATTTTGTATTCATATTTGATCAGCGCTGCCTAGTTTGACAGATTGATTGCAGTTCACCAGCAGTGACTGACATGATTGACAGCTGTGTTAAAGACTCCTTGGCTCTGATTGGTCGTTTCTGTTCACATGCGGTAATTCCATTAGAGGAGATAGAAGGCAAAAGAGTAGGCAGAGGTAAATCAATTTTTTCACAGATTATCTGCCTTATTTAGCGCTGTGAGAATATGGAGACAATTTCCGCAAATATAAAACAAGTTATTTTTTATTAAAGTTATAAACTGTAGCTTTAAGCGAGCAACAGCCATCTGTTATTAACACTTAAAAATTAAGCTATCATTAGAGCTCTGGCTGTTGTTGTAGGCCTACATCAGTGGTAAAACATCTTACCAGTGACTGCAGAGTGATATACTCCACTGCTTCTGACATTTTCGAACACGGTGAAGAGATTGAAATTGTATTTAGTCCCACTTGTGAGCTCTGAGACTGTGTGTGTCACGTTTTTTAGTCCCTCTAATGCAGTGATGTTTATAACCGTCTCACTGAACACAAGTGTATAGCTGAGGATGTCATTCACTTTTTCCCACTGCAGAGTTATACTGGTCTCATTTTGTCCAACTGCTTTTACCTCTTGTGTGTTACGTGGAGCTAGAATGTAAACAAACATAATGAAGGAAATTTCACAGAATATGCTTTTTAAAAAATGGCAGGATGTCCTTAATATATAAACAAAAATATATACAAAAATATATAATCTACCACAATCAAAAATGTTACTGTTACTCAGAAACTTAAAATGTCCTGGCTGTTGTTGTTGGCCTGTATCAGGAGAGAACCATCTTACCAGTGGGTGCACTGTAGTTTACTCCACTGCTTCTCACAGTTTCAAACAGACTGTAGAGGGTGAAGTGATATTTCGTCCCACTTTTGAGCTCTGTGACTGTGTGTTTCACTTGAAGTTCCGTTGAAGCAGCAACATTAATCTCCATTTTATTGAACATAAGTGTATAGCTGAGGACTTTGTTCACTTGTTTCCATTGCAGTGTTATGCTGGTCTCATTTTGTTCAACTGATTCGAACTTTTCTGTGTTACGAGGTGCTAGGATGTAAAAAGACATGGACAAAAAGCTATTATACAACGACTGTGTTATTGAAAAACTTAAAATTAAAAATTAAAAAAAAAATGAAATCAAAACTTCACAGAGCTTCAGGCTCTTGTTATATAGTCCTATGAGAGGAAAATTCACTTACCAGTAAATGCAATTGTGTTTATTCCGCTGCTTCTGGCATTTTCAAACACAGCAAAGAGAGTGAAGACGTATCTCGTCATGCTTTCAAGGTCTGAGACTGTGTATGTCATTGGATCTTCCTCTGATACAGTGATGTTTATCATCGTTTCATTGAACTCAAGTGTATAGTTGAGGACACCGTTCACTTTTTCCCACTGTAGGGTTATACTGGTCTCATTTTGGCGAACTGCTTTGAACTGTTTTGCATTAAGGGGAGCTAGGGTGTAAAGAGACATTTATCTTCATAAATAAAGTTTTGTTTTGTTCAAATGACTAAGACAAAGCTGTGTGGAAATGGTAATTACAAGTAGAATTAAATTCAGCACTGTAATTTAATTCAATCCAAATGTAAGATCACCTACCAGTGACAGCGTCAAATCTGTATCCAGTACTGTTGACTCCCTCAAACTGAGTGATGAGAGTGAAATGATATATGGTCCCAGCAGTGAGCGAAGAGACCACATGTGTAACTGATGACCCTCCCACTGGTGCAGGGATAGTGTCCACCTCAGGATGACCTTCTTTATGATATTGTAGGAGGTATGTTGAGATGTCATTAACCTTGTCCCACACCAGAGTTATACTGCTCTCATTTCGTGTCAACAAATTCATGTCCGGCACATTTTTAGGAGCTGAAAAGACAAAGAATTGATGGTTACAGTAAAGAAAAAGAGTTTGGTGTGAGACTTTCACCACATTAGACATCACAATTTGCCTTCACACAGCCTGCAAGTGACATCTCATGTCTATCTCTCCCTTGCTCCATTCAGTGCCAACGACAGTGGTTTGGGTGGGTGTGCCAAAAAATGACAAAGCAGTGTTCCAAGTAAGTTATTAGTAACTTACAAGAAAACTGCTTGCAATAGTCCATGTTCCACCTTCTTTTTCCCTCCGTTACTCTCCTTTTTTCTCAAACACACACGCCTTGGAGAGCATTCCTAGTCTCTGTCTGTGTCAGTGTCGCAAGTGTCGGTTAATGCAGGGGATGGCAACATGAAAACTATGACGGGACAAATTAAATTTAATATTTATTTCATACTACTACTATTAATAGTAATAATAATAGCCTAACTAAAAAAAAAAATAGCCTAAATTAAACAAGCCAAAAATCATCTTGACATTGGCAAAGGAATTGACTACATTGGCAATTGGTACAACTATAAATAAAATTAGACTATAGAGACCAGCGTGTCCACAATACAGAAATTGTATATATTTTTTTAAATAAGGGTGCTTTCAGACCTAGAGTTGTCTTGCTTTTGTCCAAATCATGGACTAATTTTGTTACAAAGTTGTATAATTGCCTAGAGTTGGTTCGTATTCTCATGGCAGCATTTACAAGTGGACCAGATAAAATGCCTTGTGCGAGAAAGCTGCTCTTGATTGGTCAGAATTTCAATGCGGGAAAAATACAGGAAGTAAGCAAAACGACACTTTCTAATGTCACAATGGAGGGACAACTACACAGGTTGATTTTAACGCTGGTCATCGTGGACTATATTGCTTGCATTGTTCATTTTAGGCAAACCATACAGTTTGAAAACGAGGCGCGGCTCCAACTAGAAAACAATATTTTGATGCATTGGATGTGCTGAATGTGCATATTAAGGCAGTACAGGAGGAGGTGCACATTAATAATCCTCCAGGACTGTAACATGCTCATGTTTAACCCAAACAAAGTGTAATGTGACTGCAATTGGTTCAGATCTAGTTTGGAACACGTTTATTTGTAACCGAACTGAGACCAATTCTTTCAGAAGGTCTCGGTCCAGGTGTTTTGGTGCGCACCCAAGAGTGATTGCTGTGTTCACTTAGGGGGGCAAACAAACTTAAGTTCAATTGAGCCAAAACAAACAGGGCAGGTGTGAAAGCACCCTTAGATTGCAATGTGTGTGTGTGTGTGTGTGTGTGTGTGTGTGTGTGTGTGTGTGTGTGCTGGGGGGTGGGGCACCACTAAGCAGTTACACTTAGGGCACCTGAATGGCCAGCAGCGGCCCTGTCTGCGCTACAGCATGAGGAAATAAAGACATGTCACCAACCAAAGATAAAAGACAGTGGCACCACTTTAGTACGTGATCAGTTTGATTCAACTTATTCACAAGTATTTTATAAGCAACAGTCAAAAATTTTAAGGGAGCTAAATCTCTCTATTATTAAGAAATGTTCCATTAGATATTGTTGCAGAGCTCTGTCCTGACTCTTGTTGTTGGCCTGTATCAGGAGAAAACCATCTTACCAGTGGGTGCACTGTGTTTTACTCCACTGCTCCTGACAGTTTCAAACACACTGTAGAGAGTGAAGTCGTATTTAGTCCCACTTGTGAGCTCTGGGACTGTGTATTTTATTGGTTCCTCTTCTGTCAATGAAATGTTTATCTCCTTTCCAAAATACACAAGTGCATAGTTGACGAAATCATTCACTCTTTTCCACTGCAGAGTTATATTGGTCTCACTTTGTCCAACTGATTTGAACCCTTCTGCATCAGGAGGTGCTAGGATGTAAAAAGACATTTATACTGTGAAACAATGTGATTTAAAAATGACAAGATATCCCTGATAAAATGTTGTGGATATTAAAATAAATAAATAATGCATATGATTTCAGTATTCTATGAGATACAATGAAAAATATCAGATTAGGGGAGCAACATCCCTCTGTCACCCCGAAACTTCACATTACATCTTCACAGAGCTCTGTCCTGGCTCCTGAAATACAGCGATATGAGTGGAAAATTCACTTACCAGTAAATGCAATGATGTTTACTCCGCGGCTTGTGACATTTTCAAACACAGTGAAGAGAGTGAAGTTGTATCTCGTCGTATTTGTGAGGTCTGAGACTATGTGTGTCACTGGATCCTCCTCCGATGCAGTGATGTTTATCGTCTTGCCATTGAACACAAGTCTATAGTTGGAGACGTTGTTCACTTTTTCCCACTGTAGGGTTATACTGGTCTCACTTTGGTTGACTGACTTGAACCCGTTTGCGTTAAGAGGAACTAGGATGCAAAGAGAAGTTCATGCTCGTAAATATACAGTAATCATGTCTCTATATTATCTATTGCAAGTTGTGTTTTGCTCAATGGGGAAACTGGCAATTACGGGCACAATTAAACACAGTTTGTTTTCTCTAATCCATTATCTTATCAGCAGCGGTCAAAAATATTCAGTGAACACCCATCTATTATTAGGTTAAGAATATATATGCATGAATGTTGTTGTTATTGGCTTATATCAGAGGAAATACATCTTACTGGTAAATGCAGTGGTGGGTACTCCACTACTTCTGGCCTCTTTAAACAAAGTGTAGAGAGTGAATTCATGTCTAGTCCCACTTGTGAGTCCTGAGATTGTGCGTGTCTCAGGTTCAGATCCCTCTGATGCAGTGATGTTTATCTCCTTTTCATTGAGCACAAGAGTATAGTTGAAATTTCCCACTTTTTTCCACTGCAGAGTTACACTGGTCTCAGTTTGGTCAACTGACTGGAAATCTTCGGCATTAAGGGGAGCTAGGATGTAAAGAGACATCGATACTTGTGACTGTATGCATATATTGTCAAGTCTCGCTGCAATATGTATTTTGCTTAACTAGAAGGTGTGTGACATCATACTTACAAGTACATTAAATGCAGCACTTTGTTTTCAATATGCATATTACAAGCAAAGCACGTGATTCCATATTAAGATCACCTACCAGTGACAGCCTGAAATTTGTATCCAGTACTGTTGCCTCCCTCAGATGAAGTGAAGAGAGTGAAATCATATTCTATTCCAGCAGTAAGCGAAGAGACCACATGTGTAACTGATGGCCCTGCTTCTAATGCATTGATAGGAACCACCTTGAGACCCTCGTTATTATACTTTAGGAAGTATGTTAGTATGTTGTCAACCTTGTCCCACACCAGAGTTATACTGCTCTCATTTTGTGACGACACCCGCACGTCCTTGACATTGTCAGGAGCTGAAAAAAAAAGAGTTAGTTTAAAGATAAGCGTTCAGAATTACAGCACATCAGACATCATACCTGGCCTTGCATAAGTCTGTGCTATGGGGAAAAGATAAAGAAAAGATAAAGGACAGGGACTCAAACTCACGTGGTTTTGTTGTTGGAGGGGTTGTCGTTGTAGTCGTTGGCGGTGCTGTCGTCGTTGTGGCTTCTGTTGTGATAGTCATTGTTGTTGAAAGCGTTGTGCTTGGCGTTGATGTTTGTGTTGGTGTTGATGCTGGTGTTGATGCTGGTGCTGGTGTAGCATTGGAGTCAGTGACAACCTAAAAACAGAATAGGAATTGTTCGTGCAGGATGAATGACCTAGCCCCCCCCAAATATGTAATTTCATAGTGGGGAGATTTTTCTCATCCAAAAGGGAGGGGCAAAGGAGAGACCGTCAAGCCTCTTGAGGCCAACTTGTGATTTGTGATACTGGGCTATATCGGTTAAGAAGTGTTCATGTAACTATGGACTCTACACAGCTGAGAGAAATCTAATGCAACCTCTGAGAATCCCAAAGCAATGTCATTTCAGCTACTATAATGTATCTAACACACTGTGAACACTAGAGGTGTTCTACTTTACTTAGTACACAATCTTTTCTCAGACAATAGCTCAAAAACGTGGATAATCTACATACAACTTCAGACAAATATGATGTTGCTGTGCAGGAAGCTGAAGGAAACATCTGAGATCTTCAAATGCAAATTATGGCCAGGAAACTGTAGCATTTTGTACTCTGCCCTTACATCTCAAGTGCAACAACACCGCAGAAATGTTACTAAAAAAGGTGACTCAGAAAACATTGCTTTTAATGGCAACTTCCTTTCATGATATGCATATATTGTACACAGCAGTCAAATATCTTCCATGGGCTACATTTTATGTTTTAGGTGTAACAGTATCCAGTTACATCACCTACTCTGAAATAGACAATAAACAAGATATCAAATGTTGATGGTAGTGTGCAGCTCCCTTCGTGTTTTATATTACGTTATTTCCTCATTGATGCTTTTGTTTCTCTGAGGAAGTTAGCGAGAATCAACTACTGCAGCCGGGAAAGAATGAATTCATATTTCACCATCTGAAAAAGTCCATCATTCTCATATTGTGCAAGTCTTTTTGTTTTCCTGTGCATACTGATATTTCAGAAAACAGAATGCCACTGTCTAAACTTGGTTATGACTCATACTATGCATTTAACCATCAATGTGGTTTTAACACTTGTCTTTTGTTGAGGGTAACCTCCTTTTGAATAGGTAGATGATCTAATCACTATCAGAGCGGAAAGGTAAAAAAAAAGAAAAAAGAAAAACTTACCCAAAGTAGACTCAGGAAGACGCACAGCCGAAAGTGGTCTGAGGTGACTTTGAAAGATAAAGGCTTCATCGTTATCACGGTTAATTAAGCTACACGCATACTATGAACTTGTTAAATTCCTTTGTTGTCCAAAGATAACCTTCAAGTTTCTATTTTCAGTATACTTCCACGGGTGTGTTGACAAAAACAGCAACACTTGAGGTTGGCAAAGAATTTCTTCGTGTCTGAGGTAACACAGTCCAATATTAACTTTATCCCAGTGATGTTGTCTTTTAATTCTTAACCATGTCCTCCCTCTGTAACCTCTGGTCCCCTCTCATATTGGCAAGTGACTACGTAAATAGCTGCTTCTCCTTTTTGGCCTTGAACAACCACAGAGACCTTTGCCCCGCCTGTTACTTCCTTATTAACGGTTATAATGTGCTACTTGTCAAAGGTAAGTCAATCAAGTAAATTTGCCTGTTTTACATGTTTGGTAGTGGTAATTTCTTTATAGCTGCTGTTTGTTTGACATGACCAGTTTCATGTTTGTGACCGCCTGTGTATCTTTATGATGTGCAAATAAAAGATGACACCTTTTCTCATAAACCCGGGCAAAACTTTTTAAATGCTGCTCAATATAAATGATATTAATTTGTTTTCCAACTCTTTAAAAATTATATTTTTATATAGTTTATATTTATATATATATATTATAAAAAATCATTGACAAGGATCTTCAGTCTGACTGGTTTCACACAACAGTAGATTTGCTTTTGGTTTCTCTGCACTGTCTCGCAAGACAGTGATATTTATAGCTTCCCTGTGGTTGACATAAGGAACTGCGAAAAAACATCTCTAACACACGTTTAACAGAAGATGAAGTCATGACAGCGTTTATGGTGTCAAATGGTGGTGCAGCCGTCAATAAAAATGCTGCTGTATCAAAGAAAACGTTGTCTGACGTTGACAACTGGGGAAACATGAGGAGGAAGTAACCTTTATAAATGATAATTTTCTTCATATTTAGGTATTACATGATATCCCTCTGGAACATAATAACTGTGAGCTTCCTTATTAGATATAGAGCATAAGTAGCGCTTGTATTGAAAAGCATTTACAGTCAACATTTATGCAAACCTAATGTATTTTATTATATATGGCCCCTGTCTGCATGATTTTTCATGATATTTAAAGATTATTTTCAGTCTAAAGTTATTGAAAAGTGCAGTTAATCAAGTTTTCACAAAAAGAATTACAACAATTTTGAATGACAATAAATAAATAGATAAAACCTAACATGACTAAATTTTGCAATAGCGTGGAGCATTGGTCAATAGGTTTCTCAAATTACTTTTGCTTTTAACTGAAACCTTTCTACAGGCTACTATACTACTACTAATACAGAAAAAAAATAACTTTGCAGTACAACATGTGCAAATATAGAGAAAAATGTCATCGCAAATGTAAGATGATTTTGAAGAAAGGCCCAAAACCTCAGTGCAATACAAAACCATACAACTGAATGGTTATTTGAAGCACTATTGGATTCCCAGACTATCAAAAGTCTTGTTCTGACCTGGGCTGGTAGTATGTGAGGTCATTCTGTGCACCATGTGTATCCTACTTAGCATTGCTATGAGCTCAACACATTGCACTTTAAATCCGTCCTTTTTTCTTAGACTGATGCTGAGAAGCTCAACCATGACTTTGATCTCAACTGTTTCAGTTCCCTCCTGTCTGGTCCACCTTCCCAGATCCTCATTAAATTGCAGCATGCACATACCGCAACACTTGTCTCCAATTATCAACCCACACCTGCCACTACACTACTCCAGGATATCCACAGGCCTCCTGTCCACCGCAGGACTTTATACCCTGCCTTCTCCTCACATTTATACACTGGCTTTTGATGCAATTAGTCATGTGTGTATGCTGATATGCTTAATCAGGATCTATGTTATCATCGCCACTCATAACTTCATTATTGTCTTGACTGATCACTGTGCAGCTCTTTGTTTTTTGTTCAGAAATTTGTCATTTTAAAGTACTATGGCCCTATTTATTCTAACTATTAAAACATTAGCTGATATAACACTGGGTTGTCTGTGCAATTTGTTTAGGTAAGACTGAACATACTGTTGAAGACTCTCACATTGTCTGACACATGCAATGCGTCCCCAACACAGCAGGTGGCAGTAGAGATGCGCGGTGAGCATGAACACACAAGCGAGCTAGCATAACTGGCTAACGTTAGCAGGGGGGGGGGGTCTCGGTCTCTGTTGTTGTTGTGTGAACAAGATAAAGTCAGCCACAGTTCTGGCGAAGAGGAGCAGCGACACGTTCACAGACCAAGTAAGTGACAAAAAGCGAATGTGGCATTAACATATAATAGACTGCGCCAACTAAACGTTAGCCACAGTCAGGTTCAGCTAACATATCCGTGTGTTTACTGTCACTGGAAGCTAACCTAGCAAACGTTAGCTAACGCTTGTAACCTCAGCTAGCTGTTTGCGCTAACGTGTAGTGTTGGTAGCTATTTATTTTAAGTGCTTTCAACAAACGAACTGAAGTCGCAGCTTTTGACTTTTGTGGTAAAGTTAACGTCATCTGTACTTAAACTACTGTTATCTAATGTAACGAACGTTGGTCGACGTTCAGCTCACTACAATAGCTGACATGGCATGCTAGCATTAGCTTAATTTTCATAACACCTGACCAGTAAAGTTACAGCCCCCTTGAACTCGCTGTATTTCATGACACATGACGACTGGTGTTTTACTGGAGCCGTTAAACACCGGTTGCATAAAAGCTTGCCAGCAAAGGCGTGCAGGACTTTGATAAGCTCACTTCACAGGGCGAGTGAGCAAAACACTTTGTGAGCCAAGTTAGCTTGTTGAGAAAGCGAGGTAAGAAATAGTTCCTGATCGTATGCACTGTTTTGTGCTGTGAAACGGGACACCTATCTATCCGAAGTAAAGTAAAGGCATTGTCTAATTTAGGGTTTGTTTGCCTTTCAGTCGTATTGATTGCATTATTTTTATCTTCTAGAAATGCAGTCTGTGGTGAAACAAAACCTCCACTCGGAGACTGAAGGAGACGTCAACAAACTCATCAACCTGAAGCTCAATGCATCCTACACCTTCCTTGCTCTGGTAGGATTTCTTTAAGAGTATCTTTAATCCACAGCAGTATAGTCCCTGTATGACTAGCCATATTTAATATGCAGTGTATTTAAATTCTGATATTGCATTGAAAAAAAAACAGTATAAAATGTGGTGGTGGGGAAAAAATAAACACAGCATTGTACTGCAATATTTTTGTGTGGCAGTTGAAAAAAGTAAAGAAATCGAACTATATTTTATCTCAATACTCATATAGCAGCATATTTAAAATCACAATAATATTGAATCGTGACTTAATCGTATTGTGGATCCTCTGGTGATTCCCACCCCTAACAAATTGCCCTGTTTTCTAGGATTCTTCTTTCTTTTCATATGTCTGCACTGTGACCCCTAAACACTGTCTTTCTCTCGTCTCTTCAAGGGGATGTATTTTGACAGGGATGATATTGCCCTGCCAAAATTCTCCACTTTTTTCCTGGAGCGCTCGGTGAAAGAGAGAGAACAAGCTGAGAAGCTGCTGGAATATCAGAACATGAGAGGAGGTCGGATTTTGCTTCAGACCATTGCCGTAAGTCCACAATGTCCTTTTTAAGGGTTAAGATTATTATATTTATTGGTACACATGTTTATGAAAGTATCAACTTTCTGTTTTAGAAACCAAGTAGAGAGGACTGGAGAGGTGGTTTGGATGCAATGTCCTTTTCCCTGGACTACCAGAAGTCCTTGAACACATGTATCCTCGATGTGCACCGCAGAGCTGGTGTCCACTCCGACCCTCATGTAAGTCTGGCACTGTTAGATAGCTATAACTGCTACTTGTTATCAGGTTATTGTTCAGCTGTGAGATAGCTAAATATGGGAAAAACAGCCCTACCGTTGCACATTGAAAAACACGTTCAAGATTAAGCTAAAACAATATGTAAAATTTTAGGATGTTTAGTCTATTAAATAAAACTGTCCTAATTTATTATCTATTTGACCATCTTTTTTTAGCATTGTTTTACATCTCACTCGCTATTATCTTCCTTCGTAGATGTGTGACTTCCTGGAGCAGCACTTCCTTACCGACAGCCATGAGACCATCAAGAAGCTGGGCGATTACGTTGGCAGTCTGACCCGCATCACTGCGTCCGAGACACACGGCCCAATGGGAGAATACCTCTTTGACAAGCACACTCTGTAAAGGTCACTCCAGTACAGTGAAATAAGCTCCACATTTCGAAAGATACATAGAGTCAAGAGGGCAGCAGTCCCTCACATGGTCATGGTGTATTCTTCTCCGTTTAGAAAGCTAAACAATATTTTTAGAGTTTGTTACAAGCGTCTCGTGTCAATGGCAAAAAGAGACGTTCAAAGCAAATAACAGAAAATACCTCAATTTTTTTCTTGAAAACCACACTCTGAAAAATAGCGTTCCCAATATGGTGCTAACACTACCATTTTCCTCAGCTGTTAAAATGAGGCATTTGTTCATTTAAACTCCGTTACATCATGTGTCATTCATTCCAGTGTGTCAGAGGTTTTAACCTTCACAAATATTTTGTAAAAATGCATATTATTTTAAGTCAAATAGATAATCTGAGATTTGGAATATCATTGAAACTTTGAATAAAGCCAGATTATGCTGATGTGTAATTTTTGTTAGTCTCTTTTTGTTCATTTTACAACTAGTTCAACGGTATGTCCAAAACAGGTATTCATCTCATCTGTCATGCAGTCTTAAAAACACTTTATGTACTTTCCTGCTGCCCTTATAGAACACTGTAAAGATAACAGTGGGACTTTGCTTAGTCACTGTTGGGTGGACGCTTAATGTTTAACATGAGGCTACCAGACAGCTTGTGGTTAAAAATGTCCATGCTGCTTTTTAGTAAATTACATGTTTCAGCCAAGATAAGATTCAGTTACAAAAGTGCGTCAACAGAGTGCATCACAGTGGTGCTCCCTTAGTATTTAAGTTGCAGTCTTGAGACACAGCACTACATCACACCCAAAATACTGAAGGAAAATAGTTAAAGGTATACTATGCAGCATTTTCCTAAAAAACAAGGTATAGAGTCTACAGAAGTAATCCCTCTAAATCATCATTTATCCACTACAAGTGTGTGGTGGTGTATTTTTCTGTGGAGACTCTGCCCTCCGCCTGTATTTTCTTATTTTCTGTGTATGGTATGTTAATTGGCATGTACCCCCACCGCGCTCAGGTGAGGTCGGGGCTTTAATAAAGGAAGGGACCAGATACCAGACCATAAGCAGCAGGCATTCAAGAGACACAGTGTCAAAAATTAGGCCCACTTCGATTATTGCCACGGTAATCCATGTCCAAATCAAAGTAATCAAGTAATCAAATGCTCAGTTTTTATATGTACTGCCCAAAAAAATCCCAAATAGCCTAGTTATTGGTAGTTTCTCAGACAAGGACACAAACAGTTGGCAGGATTATAGATATGCCAGCAAGATGCTTAAAAGGTCAAGTGTCTGAAATAGTTATTATTCCTGCTATTATGGCTCATTTGCGACCTGCGTGCCAACAAAGTGGCAAACTGTCATGTTATTTTTAGCTGCACTGACTGAAAACTGAGAGGTTAAAGAAGTCTGACTTTTGTCATCTGTTCTGTTAATCAGTTCTTAGATGAAGAGGAATTACAATGACAGAGAGCAACAGTGTCTAGTACAAAACAGGGTGTAATTAAAATGGTCTTTAGTGTTATTGTATATACTTTGAATCTAGAAGACTGCCCTCCTAGAAAAAACCATAAGTCCTGTCAATTAGCTGATGTCACGGACGACAAAAGCCACATGTTGACAAGACTCAGCGAAGTACAACAGCCCTGCAATAACAGAATTCATTTTTGTTGTGTTAGCTTTCTCCCATTTTGTCTCCCTATGCAGCTGGGGTATTTTTCTAATAGAGCGGGCTGTTGCATGCTGGATTGGAGCCACTGAGATCTCCAGATGCAGCGGTGCAAACACGTGGCAGGATGCCTGAGGATTACTGTTCACAGAGCTCTAAATACGGGTGTGTGTTCTGTACAGTAAAATGGTAAGCCAAGGGATGGGAAGGATGGAGTATCCACTCTCAGTGAAAGTTGGTGGTAGATTGACGATTGACCGTGAGGAAAGCTATGCTGAGGGGATTAGTAAGGGGCCGGGTGCACTACAATCTCTTCAATCTAATGGATGATCACAACCACCACTGCTATGCTTCACCAGTCTAATGAACAGTTGCTTCTCTTCCCCAATAAACCTTAAATTGTTCAACGTGGGAAATTTTTAACAGTGGAGTCGTGATAAAAGAAAAAATGACTGTTGCTGTTTATCCGTCTTGTTCGGAGACATACAGCAACAGATGTGTTGTTAGAGTTCTAATATCGGGAGGAGGGGTGGGGGGATTAAATCACTACGCTGCTCTAGTGATTTGCCAGAGCGATAGCTTTGATGGAAAGGGTTGCAGGGAGCCTGGCAGTCAGAATCGGCGGCACACCGGAGGAACGATGGGTGTGTGAGGGCTACGACGGGCCAACTGGGAAGCAACAAATACACTTTGAACTAAAAGTTCCCCAAAAGCTCTGTGGATATCGAGGGAATTAAAGAAATTTATCAACAGGTAAGATAAAAATGTATAACATTACAAACATTTATTTTTAGTATGAACTGCTGAGAAAAAGCTAGAATTCTTAAAGTCAGATTTGGTTGTGACAATACCAACTTTAAAGGACTGGTTTGCCTCTTAGCTCTTCTTTTAATGTGAATGATTTGACTATCGTTCGAACAAAATCATCACCTCCTAATAAACAGCCGATAAGAGTTGCCTAGAAATGTGAACAGACGCCGTTAATGTTTTATTTTCAGTCATCATCCACGTCTTGAAAAGCATGTATATTATAATCTAAAAATGTTAATGTTCAAACTTTGCTCATTTCAAATACTAATATTCATGAAATTTATTAATAAAAAGATGGAGGTTCCCTTGTGATTTTAACCATGGTCTACTGTTCTCCCTATGAAATGCCCTAATAAACAGTTCCCATCCCAGAAAACACTCCAAGGGAGGAAAATTGAGGGAGGACACCAACCCCTATTTATTTAAGCTTTGGGAATCTGGGATTTTGGATTAATATTGTAGCACCACAGTTAAATCCTATTACGTGCAGAGACAGTGACGGTAGAAAAATGGGGATGGGACAAACGGGAGAGTGCAGGCGTGGGTTGTGGGGCAGGGGTGGGGGGGGGGGGGGGGGGGTGATAGAGAATGAGAGTAACAGAGGGATTAGGGTCAGCCATGTTGAGCATCTGGCTTAGAGATGTCCTATGCTCTCCAACTGTACTGCAGTGCATGGACATAGGGATTACACAGCGCACAGTCAAAGTTGTGTTAAATCTCACTATAGGAGCCAACATGACAGAGAATATGAAAAACCTAACAGGAACTGCACTGATTCTGCTGTTTTGACAGCTGACATGAGGTTGGCCAGTGACGGGGTCGGGGTCCGGGCCCGGAGGGCTGCAGAGCCGTCTGAACCAGAGTCGGAGGAAGCAACAGAGCCGGCTCACCACGAGCACTCTCATGCAGAACACCATGAGCACTCGCATACAGAACATCACCCCGGCCACGACTACAACCACATGAAGGAGAAGTTCATGAATGAACTCGGTCATCTGCCAAGTAAGCCACCTCTAGACTAGAGCTGGGCGATATGGAGGAAATCAAATATCAGTTGCTAAAGCAATCATAACAACCACTGTATCATAGCCTACTAACCAGAAATCCTGAGTTCAGAGCTGATCTTCTTCCAGGCGTGTATAAGGCCTAAACTGTTGTCTGTGGGACAGATGTAAAGCTCTGGATGGCCCTGCACTAAAATTATGAACAACTTCTCCATGTTCATCATAGACTAGAAGAAAGGCAAGATATCTACTGCCTGTGATTGGTTGCTCCTCATCACACGACATGCGCTGCGCCTTCTGAGCATCTACATTGAAAACAATGGATGCAATGAGGGTACAAAAAAACATGGCATGTCAAAGTGGATTTAAGCAAATAAAAACAACAGCTAAAACAGTTTGATAAGTTCAGAAAATTACATCACTTTACTGTAATGCTGCCATTAAAACCAGGAAAAGACAACATCACGATATCCAGAATCTATCTAGTCTCATATCCTGATGTCAATATAATATTGATATATTGCCTGGCCCAAGAGACGAAACATCTTCAAGAAACCCAAGCAAGTCCACTTGCCTTCGATATAGCACCTTAGATAACAATGACCTGGATGACTGAGAATCTGAGAAAGAGCGTGACAATTGTTTTTCCCATCAATTAATAACTACTGTTGAGGTGCTTTGAGTCAGGCACTTAATGATGAAGTGTGCTGCTGGGGAGTGTGGTTACACACTGACACTCCCTGCTTAGAGCGTGTTATTATCTGATTGTGGAGAAGGGTGTTGCTGACAACACACATTCATGCTTGGCAAGCTGTCCTAGATAAACACGTGCTTAAAAAAATTTACGGCTAAGAAATGCTCTAAGGAACCTTTCAAAAAACATTATAAGAAGCAGTATGTTTTATTTCAACGGTACAATAGTATCATGTTTTATTTTTGATGATTTTATGCATTATGCCCAAAAAGTTTATGTGCATACACTTATTATCAGCTGGTATATATACACATTACATATCCTCTTGAAAATCCTAATGTGTAAGACTTGTACAAATCCTTCCTTTTGGAGTGGGCTGTGTTTAAAAGTTAAGAAGTCTACTTAAAGATCTGATTCAGATACATGTTTTTTGTTTGTTTTGTTGGGGTTTTTGTTGTTGTTTGGGCTCAGTTTTCCATATCACATCTCTAGTGTGAATTTAACAGACATTCACATTCACCTACTTTTTATTTTGCAGTCCCTGTGTGGGCTGTAGCAGCCATCGTTGTGGTGGTCCTTGTTTTGGTGGCGTGCTTCATCTTCTGCCTTTTCAAGAAATGCTTTGCGAAAAAGAAAAAGCCAAAGAAAGTGAGGGAGAGGAAGACAGGTCGCCGCAAAAAGGAAAAGGAAGGTGAAGGAGAGGCGGGAGAGAAGGTATGTCATTTCCAGTAACACATCATCGTGTAACCTTACCTGATCTACAGCAGATCGTCACTGATGTTTTTATCTGGCAGGAGGGGGAGGTGAAGAAGGAAGGAGAGGAAGAGGAGAAGGAACAGGAAAAGTTGGGTAAGCTGGAGTTCTCGTTGGACTACAACTTCACAGATGCCCAGGTAGGTCCTGTGTGAAAACAATAATCACTATCAGTTCCATATGAGGACTCAACAAATTACAACCAGGAAGGAATTTTTACGCTCTTAAACATTTGCCTGATCATTCTGACACTCGCTGTCTCTCCTCTGAAGCTCATAGTGGGTATCCTTCAGGCTCAGGACCTCGCAGCTATGGACATGGGGGGAACCTCAGACCCCTATGTCAAAGTCTTTTTGTTGCCAGACAAAAAGAAGAAGTACGAGACCAAAGTTCAGCGCAAGAACTTATGCCCCGTTTTCAACGAGACTTTCATCTTCAAGGTACCTCGAGCCTCACGCCGTGCCTTCGTCGACTTGATGTTCGTCTGTGTTTTGTTTGTTCTTTCTCTTGTCTTTATGTCTCTGTCGCAGCTTGTGTTGGTGCTCCAGGTTGTTGATGACATGTCTCTTTTTTACCCTCATGAAGCAGAAGTTTGGCCTATGTCTCTACTTCCCTTCGTCTTTAGTCTTTCATTCCCTGAATGGCGTCTGTCAAGGTATCCCTATGTTTTTAATCGTCTCCTGGTACTACATGTTCTTCGTTTGTTACATGTAAACAAAATTACCATCTACCTTCACCTATTGTTCAACTTAATGTTACGATAACCTCTCTTTGCAGATCCCGTATGCAGAGTTGGGCGGAAAGACTTTGGTGCTGCAAGTTTTTGACTTTGACCGTTTCTCCAAGCACGATATGATCGGCGAGATAAAGATCCCCATGAACAGCGTTGATTTGGGACAGCCAATGCAACAATGGAGAGACTTGGAGAGTGGTGAGAAGGAGGAGGTATGATATATTGTGTTTTCATTAAACCTTGTGTCAGGTATTGTAAATTTGGAGGATAAACAGTCTCTTCTATAAAATATGTACTCATTTACTTTGATGAGGCATGATGATAATCCATAACATTTTCCTTTCAGCAAGAAAAACTGGGCGATATTTGCATTTCTTTACGATATGTCCCAACTGCTGGGAAACTGACCGTGAACATCATGGAGGCAAAGAACCTGAAGAAAATGGATGTTGGTGGTTTATCAGGTAATCAAGCCTCCTACCACTTATTATCATTTTGTCAGATATTTGCTTAATTCCTCATAAAACTTCCATCTCAGGAGGAAGTAAAATAGCCCAACAAAACAACTATATCACCCTCTCTCCTTCTTCCATAGATCCGTATGTGAAGATTGTTTTGCAGCAAAATGGGAAGCGGATTAAGAAGAAAAAGACGACAGTCAAGAAAAACACGCTCAATCCTTACTTTAATGAGAGTTTCAGCTTTGACGTCCCCTTTGAGCAGATACAGGTAGGCTGTGTCTTCATATTATTTATCAGTTTGAGGTGTAACAGACGATGATGATGATTTGAAAACACATTTTTCTTCTATGTCTCTCAGAAAGTGCAAGTCGTCATCACAGTGTTTGACTACGACAAACTTGGAAGCAATGACCCCATTGGAAAAACCTTCATGGGTTATGGAGCTACGGGAGTCGGCCTGCGCCACTGGTCAGATATGCTTGCTAACCCTAGGCGTCCAGTTGCTCAATGGCACACTCTTCTGCCAGAAGAAGAAGTCGACGCGGCAGTCAAAGCAAAACCTCGTTAAAATCGCACCTTGCTCGATTATCAAATACTGCTGATGTGTTATTGTTTATCCTGATGTTTTCTCAATTTGCATGTTCTGTTTTCCATTTTGTTTCTTTTACGATACTTTAATATGTGTGTGTGCATGTGTGATGTACAGACATTTTTTGATATTTGGTTGTTACTTGGCTTCCCCCAGTTACACGGTATTGTAAACCAATATCACTTTGTATTTGTATAAATTGGAAACACTTATCTGTAAATGTTCATCTTGTGTGTATGCTCATGCATGGGTCTAGTAAAATCTGGATGCACAAAGAGTTTCAGAGTTAATCTGTGTTCTGAAAAGTTACTCTGAAAACATGGTCGAGCAGGGACACTCAACGTGCTTTACCCATGGGCCACTTGCAAAATGACAGAAGACCAGGGACCAGTTAATACACAAACATTAATAACATTTATCAGTACATATAATAAATTAATTTCCTGCTTTCCACCTCTCAACATTTGCTGTCCTCGTGTATCTTTGCCAAGAGACAAATCCAGCTGCAGCATCTCTGCACAGGTCAGGTGTATATGCAGGGGTGTCGGCAAGCCACCCGACACCCTATTGCAGGCCAGATTTTGCCCATGGGATGTAAGTTGAGGATCACTGTGGCAGAGCTTCTACATTTCATGGTATGCAGTCCTGAAACATGCTTGTTGTAATGCTCTGGATCTTTTCAAATCCAAATAAACTCACAATGGACAGTTTCACATCAATTTTTCTCTTACTCTAATTAAATTAGTTTATGTTCTTACTGTTAAACTGATAAAAGTAATTAAATAAAAACTGAAGTTACCCTGAAACACTATTAGATAGAGAAAAGTATTATTGATAGTACAGGGTAGGATGGGGATAAGATGCCCCCACTCCTCTCCTAATCAATATATGGCACTAAATCTACTCTCAACACATGTATTGAATGGCTATACTCTAGTGAATGGTGACATTTTATCTGAGTTGCTGCATTCTTAAGATTTATTCCACCAGAATAATTTTAGGGTGAGCTGATGTAAATTGTTTGTCACTGAAAAATAGTGATCTATGTATTTATATTAAGTTGTACATAGAAAGCTGTGATATTTACTTTATATGATGATGGAGGATAAATCATTCAATTTATTTTGAAATAAAAAAAAAGATTTTTCTCTTTTAATGTAAAAATGTAAAGTTAAGTTTAGGGGGATTATCTAGTATACAGTCATACAACTTTATATAGTTCATATCTGCATATAGTAGTAGTATAGTTTTGTAGTTTTAACAGCTTGCTGGGATTATTAGATTGCTAACTAGAAAATATTATTACCATTGCTCATCATCTGGAATTACCTAACACATTGTAGTTCAGCTCAAGTAAGACATCCTGTAATAAAAACAATTAGTCTGAATAAAAGGCTAAAAGGCTTCTAGATAATCCATTAATGGGTCAGGGTTGGGTAAAGTTACTCTGAGAACATGGTAGAACAGGGACACTCAGCTTGCTTTGCCCATAGGCCACTTTTGCAAAATGACAGAAGTCCAGGGACCAGTTAATAAACAAAGGTTGATAACATTTATCAATATATGCAATAAATCAATTGCCTGCTTTCAACCTCTCTTTACCAAGAGACAAAAGTAGTTGCTTTGAGATTTGAGGATATTCAGGGTTAAGCTAGGACCTCTGCTAGGGGTTCTGGGGGACCCTCCCCTGGTATCGTTTTTTTATGAACAAGTTCTATTTGATGCTTGGTGTGTTCATTTATGCATCCTGTACATGCTAAAATCATATCCAATTCAATTTTACAGTAAATTGACTTAATCATTAAGAGGGGCATCTCCCCCATTTTACCCTTTACCCAACAGTGTTTCACCATAATAATCTATTGATTTTAAAATCTCAAAAGACAGGAGTATAAATGGCCTACTACTAGTTTACATTCTGTCCTATTACCACTAGATGGCGCCTGCCCTCCATATTAAAAGACTGTTGCTTAGCAACAGGAGCCAAACTCTGTGCTCAAGCGGTTTGCTGGAAACTTTTCTCAGTTTTCAGTCTTTGAGGTGAGTGTTTTCCATTATACCTTTCTTTTAGTTGATAGTATCTAGTCACAGCTTATGAACATTTGTCACCACACTGAGGTAAGAGACGGGTCTCTACCCCTAAATAACAGCTTCATTGATAAGCTAGCTCTATATGTTCCTTTGACCGAGTTACTGTTAGCTAACGTTAGTTAACGGTCGTGCTAAGCTGTCTCGTGAACACTTAGCCAACTGACACTCCTGTAAAAGTAACATAATGACACTTACTCTGACTGAGTGTTGATGCGAAACACTTACAGTCAGGTGTCCGGCTCGTTTTGTCTTTCTTTAGGTCACATTATAGGATGAGTGGTGGACGGGCTTCAGAGGGCGCTGGCTGCATCACCTGGTGGGGCTTCAGTCCTGCGCGCGACCTGCTGAGTACGGGTGAGCGCCGCAGGTGCACGTGGATGTGTGGTCCACCTACACACGTGCAACAGATAAAAATGAACCTCACCTCGACCAACTAGGACATTTTAAAGTGCTGCTCAGTGCTCACAAGTTAATGCTGATAATAAGGATCCAATTATCAGTGGTAAAAAGTAACTAAGTACATTTACTCAAGTATTGTGCTTAAGTACAACTTTGAGGTACTTAAATACTTCTATTTTCTGCTACCTTACACATCCACTGCACTCTAACTTTGAGGCAAATGTTGTACTTTTACGCCACTACATTTATTTTCATGGCTATAGTTACTAGTTACTTGACAGATTGTGATTATTATTACAAAATGCAATCAACTAATAAATTACAGAGTATTTATATAGATTAAAATGAGCTCCACTTTTACCAGCTGCAACATTCAAGGGATGAGCACATTAATGTATCGATAATTATAATCCAATTTTATAATAGATATTACTCTGTAATGGGCCAAATTCTGCATAAGGACCACTACTATTTTCAGTACTTTAAGGTAATGGTGAGGTAAGGTGAAGTAAAACTTTAATGTCCCTGAGGGGCAATTTGAGATACAGGCAGTAGTCACGAGTACAACAAAACTGACGGTACAATACGTTACACACAGAATCCAGTCTCACACACTGTCAGGGGTAAATCATGGACATTAGTGGTCACTCCTGGTTAAGATAAGTGATAGCAGACAGGACGAAGGATGATCTGTACCGCTAAGTGCTATATGTAGGGAGACAAAACCTCCCCCCTGATGAAAGCATCTGAAACTCAACATGGAGGGGATGTTGAGAGTCTGAGACAATAGACCGAGCTTTAGAGGTGACCCTCTCTTCATACAGATGCTGCAGGTTATTTAAAGTAACACCAGTGATCTTACAGCACAACTTTTCCCAACTTGTTCTTGTTTTTAAAGGTCAGATTACCAAACCAACAGACAATGCTAAAAGAAAGAACAGACTTGAAATTCTTCAGCTTCCTTAAAAAAACTAGGCGCTGGTTTGCCTTCTTACAGATGCCGTCAGTGTTCACATCAAAGCTCAACTTATCATCTAAGACAGTGCCCAAATACTTGTACTGCTGCACTGCTGCCACTGACTCTCCCTTAATCACACAAGGCGCAGGAAGGCAGGGCCTCCTCCAAAAATCAATAAACATCTCACTGGTCTTAGACACATTAATGTGGAGGAAAGACTGGTCACACCAGTTAACAAATGTGTCCAGTACTGGGCCTCGATCATATTCTGATCCATGAAGAAGGCTTATAGTAACAGTGTCATCTGCGTACTTCAGGACAAATCTTGATGCGTGATTACTCAGGTACTGGACAGTGTCCTGTTAACCCTGACCCTCTGACCCGAGTTTGTTAAAAAGTCAATGAGCCAACAAACAATGCTAAAAAAAAATGTATACTTTGATGTTAATACTTTTGTACTTTTACTTAAAGATTTGAATACAAGACTTTTACTTGTAATGGAGTATTTTTACACTATGGTACTGTTACCTTTACTTAAGTAAAAGATAATGAGTACTTTAAATTTGACACTTAAAATATAAAATACATTTAAAATACATTTGTCCGTAACATTGAAATAACACAGGAGATATGTAGGGGATGTATGAAATGATTATTTTTTTCATTTAAGTATAGAAGCTAAACTCCTCCAATAATAAATGATGTGTTCACAGAAAGAGCTGTAAAAGAACATTGTCTCAATAATTCAGTCTGCTATTTGAAAATTAGGATTAATAAATCATTTAAATATCTGTATAGGTAAAGACTACAAAGTAAGTGGTGTATGTGCGGTGCATTGGAACTACTGTAAGCTTTCTCTCTCTCTGCCCAGGCCCTGTGAGACATGAAAGCAATGTCAACATTTTATTGGCTGGCAGTGGAGATCCACGACATATTTTGAAGACCATTTCTAGTTTGCGGGATGAAGAAAGTCTTCACGTGAGCCTCTTAGTCTCTTAAACTGTCATTTGACCCCCCTGAAAACAAATTGATACACACTACTGTGAGCTGTGGACGTCTTCTCTCTGCTCTCCTGCAGGTGTGGGTGATAGAAAACAGCATGGATTTGGTGGCGAGACAGCTGTTGCTCCTCTACCTGGCGCTGATGCCAAAGGAAAGCATGGGAACGAATGGTGGGGGGGATTTTGTTAAACTGTCAGCTTTATAAATGTTCAGTAAGAAAAAAGATAAATGTGTCCTAAAAGCTGTAATATGTGTTTCCAGAGAAGACAGAGGTGTTCCTGGAGGTGTTTGGGAACGGTGAGATCCGCAGTCAGACAGAGGAGACGCTGAGACATGCAGCATCGCAGCTCTCTCTGGCTGTTACTGAAACACTGGAGACAGCCACGCACCCCTGTCTGAACACGACTCTTCTCAAGGTGATTTGTAAAACAAGCCCACACTGTGTGTTTCTGTGAGACGTTATGATTGATCTTTCATACTCTCTGAATATTTCTGCAGTTCAAGGAGCGAGATGAGCTGGCCAGGATATTCAAACTGTGGATCCAGCCACGGCCTTCATCGTCTTCATCTACTTGTGCTGCTCCTATCTTAATGTCCAAAGTCTGGGATTATCGAGTCAGGCAGCACCTTGGTACATGCTATGACTGTAAGAAGGAGCGCTTCGACTGGGACCTTATAATGAAACTGCACGAGAAAGGGGTATTTGAATTATTTGAGTGCTTTCTCATATTTGTCCACTAAATTTGCCCTAAGAAATTATGTTTTAGAAGGACAGAAATTTGGATGCTTATATGTTCCACTGAAGGATGGATGCTCTCTGTATCTGCAGTGTGGCGTCATCAACAAACAGCAATATGCACGATGGAGGGAACGGGGTTTGGCGTTTGAAATGAGGGAAGGTGCCTACCAAATAACCAATCAAAGCTTGCTGTCTTCACGAGTGTTCAGTCAGGTGAGTGTTTGTCTGTTTTTCTGCACAATGTTTCTACACAATGCAGCAATAACACGACATGAAGGAACTTTTTGTTTGTCCGGACAGAGAGGGGACAAAGTGGCTGTCAGAGGCTACTGGGGAGACATTGTTTCCAGCCCTTACCTCTCCTTTGGCATCAAAACTGATGACAAGAGCCTGCTGAAGACACAGAATGGGCAACACATAAAGGTAGATATTTGGGGTGGGGGTGGGGTGCTGGAGCCTATCCCAGCTGACATTGGATGAGGGGCGTGGTACACCCTGGACAGTTCACCAGACTATCACAGGGCTGACACATAGAGACAGACAACCATTCACGCTCACATTCACACCTACGGCCAATTTAGAGTCACCAATTAATCTAACCTGTGTGTTTTTGGACTGTGGGAGGAAGCCGGAGTACCCACAGAAAACCCACACTGACATGAGGAGAACATGCAAACCAGGCATTTTGGCTGCAACAATCACAAAAAAAAGACTGCAACCTCCTGGAGAAACTGATACAAATGTCTGTCCCTTCCTTTCCTCACAGACGGCCCAGGATATCTCCATTGCAAATGTCCAGGAACTGTTCCAGTCGCTGTCCAGTAGACGGGGCTGCCCCACCACTTCTCAGTCAGTCGCAGAGACAGGGGAGCCGTCCCCGTCCCCAGAGGCTGACCCAAAATCTGTCACCATTAACGGTAAATGGCTTTTAATGATTGTCGGTGTCGCGTAGGTGAGATTAAAAGCCATTTGACTCAGCGTGAAAATGTTCAGACTGAGGGGAAAGATTGACTTTAATTATGTTGCATAATTTCTTGTTTCAGTGTGTTTGAATACATTAAAGAAGTGTGAACAGGAGCTGGGTCTTTAAGCGTTTCAGTGTGCGATAGATCAAGTCTCATCCCTCTGAAGCCTGTTTGGATGCTTAGCACACAGAAAACAGTAACTGTGTGTGAAACTTGATGGTTTTAGCGTTGAATTTTCTCAAATCCTCCTCAGACTTGATGCATCTTAGTGGAGTGTCTGTGACCTTCCTGCCTATGGACTCGCTTAACAAACTGCCAGAAAAACAGAAATACTCCCACTTCTTCAACACCATCTATTTCTCTGCCAGGTGAGAGCTCTGTAATTCTCTAATAGGTCACACTACTGAATAAATAATCCATATTCTCTTAAATATAGATATAGTAGCCTAAAATAGGATCCAGTCACAGACTACGGCTATAACTGCTGACCATGTTTCATTTCTGTGTTTTTGTTTCCCTCCCTGTCTAAAGCTGCGCGCACCAGTTGGGCCCGACGATGAGACAGATTGCAGCACCAGACGCTGTGCTTGTCGTGGAGTTGGCCAAGTGAGGGTTTTTATAGTAACAGGGGCTTGTTACCATGGTGACAGTACAGTCACCCAGAGTACAGTGACTATGCTATGTTATTCACAGGCAGTGTTTGCTTTTGTGTATCTGAATTTTTGTCATGTTTGCTGCATATCTCGCTGATAAAATGTTAATGATAACTCTAATGCTGTTGTAGCATGTAAGCTGTATTTGTATGTGTGTTGCAGGTACATTTTGGATCTGAATAAAGAGCAAGAAGCAGGCTTTGCAAAGAAAGTGGCGAGCATGGCTCTGGAGGCTGGATTTGAGCCGTGGCGTGAGGGGCAGAGTGATGACGTCCATGCTGTTTTCATACCACAGAGGAAGTAAAGGTGGTTAATTTCTGCACCCATTCTCAGCAGCTTCACCTTCACAGTGTGCAACAGAATGACAGTCAAGGTGATACTGCTCATTTTCAACATCTGAATTTATTTTTCTCTCATATTGGACGTTTACCATCTAAACCATCTAAACGATTTCATCTCCAATTTAATGACACTGAGAAAGAATGTTTAATTTATGTATATGTGCATTTTAATAATTACAGATGCAATTGCGAGTGGATGTATTTCAGTAAATGCCACACAGAATTCTCTGCAGAACTCCTAAAACTTGTGAACCATCTTCTTGTTTCGTTGTGCCTCCTGTGTGAGTTCACTTCCAGCGTCCTCCGACCTTCCCCTTACCATGGACCTTTTTGCTGCATTGAGACAAGAAAAAAATACACAGTAGATCATGAACTGTCCTAGTCCACACAGAAATGATAAATAAGTGTGGCTGAATATATCACTCTATATCTTAGATGTGTGTATCCTGTACATAGAGAGGCCAGTGTTAAAGAGCTGTGAGTTTGGCATTTCCTGTGTTAATGCGACTGCCGCCGTTCATCCGTGGTTTATTTGCATAGGCGATGTAAAGTAGCTCTCTAAAAAGTTCTAGGTTGTGTTGTGACAAACTGTTATGAGCAGAGTGACTTACAATTTCTGAGCATGTGTGATTCTGTTCAGGAGAACATTGATCTGGAGGAAGAAACAAATTGTGATGTCACAAATTAGCCGTTTTTATAATACTAGTTTTGTATATTTTCAGGTAAATGGCTCACCTCATACTTCTGTCTCCTCATTTTCTCAGTCAGGTCAAATTTCTCTGACTCCAGCTCGTAGATACATTCCCACATCTCCTTGGCTCTCTCTCTAAAAACACAGCAGCATTGACAACTTGAGGTGACAGAAAAATACCCCACCTAAAGTCTGAAAGGGGAACTACACCCTTTTTCAAAATGTATACATGTTATTCTAAGACACATGCCGTTTCATCACTTCTACAAATGCAACTGTAGCCCGTGTCTCACTGTCACTATCCTCATTCATATTTGAAGAGATTACAAATTATATTAAGCCACAAAATACGCCTGAAAAGCTGGAAATCAGAACGGTGGTACAGAGAGTTGTTGCACAGAGATGATACACCATCTCATCGAGTTGCATTGGTGTGAACTGGCAGGTTTTTAGAATGGACAGCGGCACATTGCAAGTAGTCACCTGTTTCAACTCAACTCATCGCAAATCTTTGGTCTGAACTGGGCTTTAGAACGTAGGTAAAAAAAACTTTGTCTTGAGGTTTACTTCCTTGGGCGTGGGAAACAAAAGCACAGGGTTAGGTTAAGAGCAAAACATCATGGTTTGAGTTTAAGTAAGAGCGCTTTTAACTAAAATAACATCAACATGGAGCTGGTTTCAAATGTAATGAACATTTATGCACCAGTCAAAAAGCATCAGTCTTTAATGGACCTTACACTGACCTCAGGCCGTCCTCTCTCAGGGTCTCAATGGCCAATGGCTTGCGTCTCTCTGCCAGAGTCTTCTTCTTGATTTCCCTCGCAGTTTGCTTTTTGCCTCGCCTCTGCTCTGCCTGCAGGAAATAAACACTTTGTAGGAGGATCAGATGCTCATGAACTCTAACTGTCTTGCAGTGTAAAGTGACACACCTGCCTACAAATGTATTAGTCTGACCTTAGCCAGGAAGCCTCCAAAGTGAGCCCCCATGTTGGAGAGCACTTTCTTCTTCTTGGCCTCATCATCGGCCCTCTTCTTCGCCTCTTCGTCTTCTTTTCTCTGTCTCTCCTCCTGGGGGAGTCACCTACAACTGATTACTGCAGTTTAAGTTGCTCTTTTATGGTGTGTGTGGTCAAAATATTTTGATCTAAGTGGATTATTGACATGCATGGATTAAAGGGACAGTTTTTTTTGGCGCTTTTAGAGAAGGCAGGCATCACCAAAACAATCTAGACTGATAAATAGCTCGACAATAACAGGGAAAATATGTATTTTCTTATATTCTTAAACAACATATTGTAATACAATGTTAGTTACCGCAATGCGTGTCTGTCTGTCCCGTTCTTTTTCAGCCCTCACACGCTGCTGCTCAGCTCTTTCTGCCCGGCGGCTTTCCTGTAACACAAAAACCATACTGACTGGACTTAAACACATGGACCTGTAAGCACAGTTATTCTGAACTACAAATCTCTCTCTCAAACACATGGACAAACAGTTGGGAAAACAACACGGGAAAAGACATTACAATCCTGTCTTTGAGTCCAATCAGCTCCTCCTCCTCTTTCTTCCTCTGCTCAAAATGGACGTCAATCAGAGTCTGCAGCTCCAGAAGATCTTTCTCCATCCTTTTCCTGTGGATGTCCTAACAGGCACCAGTGGATACACACATTTAGATTATTTAATGGCTAGTTTTGGTGGTGTAATGGTGTATAAATGTTCCATTAACAACAATCTTGAAGGGACATACATCAAAGTCAACCCTCTCCCCCTCAGGGATTTTAGGGGCAGCGAGCTGTGTGACCGGCCTGTAAAATAACATGAGGGTATATGAACATAGAGGAATGATATTTTTACATCTTTGCGATGCATTCAGTGGTAATATCTGACACTGTTTTTTTTATATGAAGTGTTTCCATGTTGTCTTACTTGTATTTGGGGCGTTCTTCTTTAACATGGCAGCCAGGACCGCAAATAAAAGTGAATCAGATCATTTTTTATAACACGAGTTCGATTTGAAAACACAACAGATAACTGAATACAAGTTTAACTCTATAGGCAAAAAGGCAGTTTTTATACTGTAACTGTGTGGTAGGGTTTAATGTTTCCTGCTCCTGTTTTAATGTAAATTCAAGTTGTGTTTTACCATGCTCCTGATGATACATCCTGGAGGGATCACAGGATGTATATCAGTATTTACATTTCGAGGGTCCTCCTGTGCAGACGCTTTCACAGACAGGTTGCTGTATGTGAATGTGTTACTTCTAAGGAAAGGTCATTTAAATCAACACAGTTCATCATCACAGCCTCACCTCCCTCTCCCTGCTCCTCATCTTCTTCTGGAGAAAGGAAAAAAAAACGACACAGTGATTGAGCTCAGAGAAGCAATACTGCTTTAATGAATAAATGAGTGAATGTCCTTACCCTCCTGATGGCCTCTGAATAAAAAGAATTGAAAGGATATATCAGAAGCTTATGTGCATTGAATGTGAAGGTAGAAAAGTTTATAAATGAGAAATAAGTGAAGTGGTAGGAGCGGATTGACTCACCCATGATCTTCTAAATCAGACATGGTGACACTGCAGAGAGAACCATGAATATAAGAATAAATACTGTTATACATATATAAGTATAAAATAAAACACAGCCTCATTCCATCCAGTATACAGAGGAGTGTTGCCGCTACAGCCTTATTTGGTCTGGTATGACTGGTTGCTTATGGTGGCTAATGTTAGCGAATGTTACTGCATAGATATTGCTGTTTAACTTTTTCTTTCTTGATCTGTTTGCTGGACTTTATGTCTCTTTTCTCTTTGTGCCACTGTTACACGTTTTAGCTCAGTCAGGTCACCTAATGATGACGCCTTCAAAGCTATCGACTTGAAAATGTTGGGAAATGAGCAGAAATTAATTGTGCTATCGTTTTGTAGTTGCCACTTGTGGCCACAGGGGTCTCTGTTGAGCAAATGTTACATGATCCCCCTTTCACACAGAGATTCCACAATACTGCTGTAATGCTGCACCATTACAGCTTTGCCACGCTGGCACAGAGTCCTGCATCGGGTCGGGTACTTGTGGGTACCCAGCAGGTGATTCAGGGGTGGGGGAGGGGCTAATTTTATCCATTTCTCGCCACCCAGTAGTTTGGAATATGCGTTTCGAAATGTATATGACTAGCAGAATACAACTGGATAAACAAGTTTTACCACCGACACAACCAACACAGGCAAATTAATTTATGGAAATAGGATGTTAGCCAGTTAGCAGCCTGTTAGCTAAGCTAGCACGCTGTCATACAGTCTCTCCGAAATTCACCGCAAAAGGTACATTTTTTGCTCGCAACAAATTCCAGACCAAAATATTACAAATGGGGGGAGTTTCAAAGGCGCATCAGATAGCACAGAGATTCCCATAGGAATGGACGGACTTGGCTCGTCTCCGTACACATACGTAAGCAGATACGAGGCGTCAACTGTGGAGATGTGCTGCTCAATATTACGAGAATAAGCAAAACAAAAATATTAGTTTAAATTGTATGTCCTGAACAACCTTCATTTTAAAATATGTTCATTTCACATTTACGAATTGCTCAAGATCATCACTTGAAACATGCTGCCTAACTGAATTATTTGAAGAGCTAATGGTTATCATAGGTTTTGCAGTTTCAGGTCAGCCTGTGGATCTTGTGTCGACGGGTCGGGTCGTGTAACTAGTTGCTCATATGTGTGCGTGGTGGGGTGGGTGTGGCATTGCACGTTGCGTTTCCTGTTCTATGTTTGCATGCCACCACTCCACATAGCTGAGCTTTATCAGTCATTAAAGCTCCTGTCGTCTGATGTCAAAAAGTAAAATAGTGAACAAATTTCATGACTTTTGAGATGACCACTGGGGCAGCATTACACGTTTACCATAGGCCGTTGCTATTGTTCAAAGAATCCGATAAAGCCATTTGTAGCTAATGATCTAGGAATAGAAGAAGCCAGAGGGACTCAGGCCGGAGCAGTGTCCTGTTACCCCGGATAAGAGTGAGGTATCAGCTGCCCAATCCTTTTTTAATTCGATTTACAAGAGGGAATGTGGGATGGAGAGATTAAACTGGTCGGCTGGCTGCTATTAACACCAGCCAAGTCCTCTATTATCATTTGATCTACTCGGAGTCTCACTGAACTGAAGGGTATTTAAATGTGCGTGGAGCCTCATACTTTTGCATTCCTGACCATCACTTCAGCAGCTTATATTCGTATTTCAGAGGGAGTTGTTAAATGAGATACAGTATTATGAATTTACAAAGTCTGATGAGCTGTAGTTAAAGCGAACAAAAAGAAAAATGAGTCTCTGGGTAGACACATCAGAAGTACACTAATTCTCTAAACATTATTTTCAGTGCTTACAACTGGATGCCTGCCTGTCTTTGAGTGCATTAGCATGATAGATCAAGCGCTGAGGCCGCCCACGTCACTCAGATCCCTCCATAGTTTTTAGCCAAGATGTCAGAGCATGAGCATGTGAATCTGAGTAAACACGGGCACAGGGACAAAAGACAGATGAGGGATTGAGAGAGGAATTCATCACATCGCTTCACTGTCGAATGTTTCTGACCAAACTGACCGACACAGACGCACAGAGAGGACAAGGGCACCGAGAATAACTTGTCATGAGGGATCACTCCTAATTTCAGAGATATCAAACACCTGTATCAACATCCGCCTTAATTTTATTGTCACTTAGTGGAAATCCTGAAGTTTCCCAGGATGCCAAATACTGCAGGCCTCCAAATGTGTATTAAATAGTGCACAAGCAGTCATGGCATTTTAGATTTATATATTTCACAACATGATATAGCTTCAATGAAAAACTGGAAGAAGCAGATACTGACCAATCACTGTCACTTTGAAATGCTTTAAACTGATTGAATCAGTTGTTTATTATTTGCTATTATTTAAATGTTAAAGGTCCAGCGTGTAGGATTTAGGGACACCTATTGGCAGAAATGGGCTATAATATTCACAAGTATGTTTTTATCGTTTTATAATCTTCTGAAAATGAGAATTGTGTTTTTGTTATCTCAGAATGAGCCGTTTATATCTACATACAGAGCAAGTCCTCTTCCACGGAGTCCCCCATGTTGTTTCTACAGTAGCCCAGAACAGACAAACACTGGCTCTTGATAGGTCCGTTCGCACCTTTGCATCAGTCACTACACACTTGGCACACATTTGACCTTAAGAAGTGCAATAACACTTGAAGGCAAAGGTAACAAGCTGTGAGCACTGACATATTAGCACCTTTTAAGTTAATTTGGTGAACTTGTTAGCAAACAGCTGCTATTTACATGTCCGGCTGACACAGAGCAACATAAACATTCATTGAGAGTCGTGTCTCTGTTCACCTGATGACTTTAAGTCCAATATTTACTCTTCTTTTAGCTCTGACTTTGGTCTTAACCAACTCCCGTGGGAAATTCATTTGGTCCATTGTTTCATAAAAATATTGGTTATAGAATATCAATATTGTCCCAATGTTTGTCTTTGTTTAATAAAAATGTCCTATAAAAATGCTGCATTCAAGGTCTTACCTGAAGGACCAGTGTGTAGGATTTAGGGGAATGTGTTGACAGAAATTAATATAATATAGTAAGTATGTTTACTTTAGTGTACAATCACCTGAAAATATAAATTGTTGTGTTCTTGTTTCCTATGAATGAGCTGTTTATATCTACTTAAGAAATGGGTCCTCGTCCATCAGGTCATCCATGGAGTCCACCATGTTGCACCGCCATGTTTCTACAGTAGCCCAGAACGGACAAACCAAACACTGGCTCTAGAAAGGGACCTTGACATTTTTGCATTGTTTTGTTGACACTTCAGTTAGCAGCCCCTTCGCAACAAGCCAAACAGCTTTGGAAAAACAGATTTTTTAACGTGTAACTGCTTTGTTCAGTGTTTTCACCGGTTTAAATCACTGGGTCCATTCGTTTTAGAGAGGAAGAGACCTCTGCGGTTGATTCGGCTCCTGGTAAAAACATCTTGGAGCTCTGGATCTTAAGTTGTCAGAGAAGAAACATGAGCACACAGTAGGTGCTGGTGTAGTGGCCTGTCTGCGACATGCCAAACAGCTTCAAAGAAACACTGATTTGTAACGTGAAACGGTTTTATCTGGAGTTTTTACCAGTTTGGTCTGTTTGTTTTGGAGAGGAAGAGACCTCTGTGGATAATTCGGCTCCTTGTAAAAACCTCCTGAACAATGAACACTTAAGGAATCCTAACTGGGAGTTCATGCTTGGCACAAAGATTTAGCCAGTTGCAATCTGCACTGCTAGATGCCACTAAATCTTACACACTGCTCCTTCAAGTAAAAGTATAAAAATGTCAGCATCTAAACATACTCAAAGAACAAAAGTACTCATCATGTAGAATAGCCCGTTTCAGAATATTATATATATGACTGTATTACATAATTATTGATGAATGAATGTAAACCTCACTCTAATTTCGAAGCTGGTAAAGATGGGGCAAGTCTTTTAATATATTGGCAACTACTGGGTAGCATGAGAATTGCACCAAGGAATCAATAAAGTTTTATCTCCATCCATATATTACATCATAACTTATTTGTTGATCACATTTGTATTAATAATCTGAATATGCAAAGTAACTAATGTAAATGTAGTGGAGTAGAAATATAAAGAAGCAAAAGATTGACATACTTTAAGGCACATACAAGTACCTCAACATTGTACTTAAGTATAGTACTTGAGTAAGTGTACATGGTGACATTTCACCACTGATAAACAATATGTCATCAAACCTGATAGTGTGCACGTTCTACATGCATACAAAAAATAAAAGTCCAAACTTCTTTAATGGCTTTAACTCTTTAAATGATTGCAAATATTAAAGGGGACAGAAACTTACTGCTTCTAGATGAATGTAAAGAAAAGTTCAAAGCACATACCTGAACAGCAAAAGGACGTTTCACTGATGATGACAAAAAAAGAAGAGTAACAACTACAGGGGAGACAGAGCTTTATATAAGGGGTCCTCTGGGGTGATGCGTGTGTGTGGCAAAATATAGAAAAGGAGGACAGGGGACTGTATGCGGATTATTAACAGCTTTTGGGAGCATAAGCTGAAGTCTGACAGGCAGGATAATGAGCGAAGGGTTTGCTGCTGACCTCACAGCTGAAACAAGAGACACAAGGACAGGTGGCAGAGGATAAATAGAGACAGAGGAGAAAGAATAAGGAAGTAAAACAAGACAAGTTATGTCAGGATACAAACAGATCCGAGTCTGGCCCAGGATGGGAAGGTTATGAAGGTCAATGAATGCCGGCTTTTCTCTTTTTCAACTGACAAGTTAACTATGACTGTGTGTTTTTTCACAATAAAAAAAAAAAAAAAA
>NC_065518.1:20438483-20692748 GCF_006386435.1 Epinephelus moara | reverse complement strand
AAAAAAAAAAAAAAAATCACACTCTTATCTAGAGCCTGCTGTAACCACATGACCACACTTGCTTTTTACAGATGTTTTGGTGAAATGCAAATATGACCTTGCGATTGGTCAAATGCAAATAGCATTTCCATAAAGACAAATATGAATGCTCTTTGAGGGCAAGTGAAATATGCCAGGTGTGAAGAGTGACAAAGAAGGGGCGACAACCTGCAGAGGTGCTTTTTATCTCTTATGAGGAAACATCTTTGCATCAGGTAAGGAGAATCATTTATATATCTATAATTATTTACAAAATCTGAGCTTATTTTAGTCAGAATATTTTAATATAAAAAGAACATATCTGGTAGTATGGAGAAGTGGATTTCTTTTTTATTTCTATGGATCATGAATGTGTCAGAAAAAACATGGTTACAGAGCCCTTAAAGTCTCTAAAAGTTGATATTTTTTTAAGTTATGAGCACAAGTTATTATCTTTTGCACACAAGATAATAGCTTATTCCTGGAAGATAATATCTTGCACGCACAAGATAAATAAAAAAAAATCACCTTTCAGGACTTTAGGGGCTGCAATTAACTATTATTTCATTACTGATAAATCTGTTGGCCATTTTCTCACTCAACAAAATTGTTCAGTTTACAAAATGATGTCATCAAGTATCTTGTTTTGTCCTACCAGTAGTCCAAAACCCAAAGATATTCGCTTTATTCAATATAAACCAGACAGAAGCAGCGTATTTTACACTGGAGAAGATGTAGCCAGAACACTTTCTGGCATTTTTCCTTTAAAATGACTGATTTACCAATTAAAGGTCCAGTATGGAGGATGTAGTGGCATCTAGTGATGAGGTTCCAGAACTGATACCTCTTTCATATGCCAAGCTTGTGGAGGCATGTTTGATTTGTCTATTCTGGGCTACTGCAGAACAACACTGTAGACTTTATGGTAGAGGGCAGAGCCTCCAGGAGCATTGCAGGGCTTTGAAACCAATTTTACATAGTGACCAAATGTGGAATCACAACATCCAAGTCTGTCACATGATGTCATGAGTCCCAAAAACACTTTTACCCATTGACCTACTTTGTAAAAGACGAGTGTAAATCAGTGGATACATTTTTTTGAGCTTAACAACTCCACTGAAACATTAATTTCACTATTGTGATTTGATCCATTTGGTCTGATAACATTTGGAAAGTCCAGCAGAGCTGAACGATTATCCCCATTTATCTCTCAGAGTGATCACACTAACAATGACAACACTTTCACAGTCAGCAGTTCATTTCCACTGGGTGTCCACACCTTGCAGGCTCACAAGGGGGTGTGTATGTGACAACCAATCACACCCGTTAAAAGAATACATCATCAACCACACCTCCTCACTAAGGTAAACGTTTCTGTCCCTTCCTTGCTCAGAGAAATTTCCTAACTCACTCCTAAGCTAGGACTCCTTACTAAAAACCTTTAGACTAAGTTAGGAGCTCTCTGAGAGTATTCTGTGAATATGTTAATATGGCCTCAGGTCTCTTTAAACATCCATGGGGAGGACCTGCTCTGTATGTAGATATAAACAACCCATCCTAAGGTAAAGAAAACACAATGATACCTATTTTCAGGTGATTAGAAACTAATGAAAACATAGTTCTGAATATATAACATCTCTGCCAGTGCCCCTAAATTCTGCACACTGGACCTTTGAAATAGTGATTTACTTTCTGTATATTGACTGATAGATTAAGCAGTTAAATCGCTGAAGCTCCACTGATGTGTGCAAATAAAGCACTACATTTGAGACTCGTGTATAACTTGTATAACATTAATCCTTTTATACCCTAGAGAAAATATGCTCCATCTAGTGATTCTGCTGCTAACTTCAGGTAGGTGTCTTTATGTAAAATGCTGAAATTAAAATCCACAGTTATAATCATAATGCCTGCTTTATCTGATGTTTAAGTGGGTGTCCTTCTGCAGGTTCCGTAACTTTATGCTCACGCATTTATCGAGAGTATCACCTGATCACCGTGGAGAAGAGTTGGGACGAGGCCCAGAGTTACTGCAGAGAGAATCACACTGACCTGGCTACCATCGGCAGCCATGATGACATGAAGAGGCTGGTGGACATGACAGAAGCCAGCGGCGAGACAAAAGAGATCTGGATCGGTCTGAGAAAGGCCGAGATGACGTCCTGGCTGTGGTCTGTGGGAGAAACTCAGAGCAGTTACGGAGTAGCTGAGTACATGAACTGGGCCAATTCACTTGATTCTTCTCATCACTGTGGAGGCATGAAGGGTGATGGGAAATGGCTCCGTGAACTCTGTGGAACAAAACTTCCTTTTGTCTGTCAGGAAGGTAAGTAATTAACACATTTTCCCATCCTCTCCAAACCTTTGGATCTCTACAGTCTATGTTGCTCTGTCCACAGGTGAGGGGTCTGGTAAGATGTATGTTGTTCTTGAAGACAAGTCATGGAGGCAAGCTCAAGAGCACTGTCGACTGGACGGCACTGACCTGGCCAGTGTGAGGAGCCAGACTGAAAATCAGGCATTGCAGCAAATCATCAATGAAAAGGTGCCGTCGCTGTCCTTGGTCTGGATCGGTTTGTTCAGAGATGAGTGGAACTGGTCGGACCAGAGCGACAGTTCCCTCAGAGACTGGGCGAGCTCTCAGCCAAATGATGATGGAGTCTGTGGGTTGTATAGACCTTCTTCCAAGAAGTGGTTTGACAGACAGTGTGTTACATCACTTCCCTTCTACTGCTATAATGGTGAGCGTATATCTATTTTTAGTCTGATTCAATTAAGCATCTTTCTTTCTTTCAATGCCATTCTCAACATAATTGATCTAACATACTGTCAGTGTCCCTGATGCATTGTTTCAGCCATAGAGGAAAGAAAAAGGATGATTGTGAGGTTGGAAATAAAATCAGATTCATTCTTAGACTTGAGTGACTCTGCTGAGATGGACGCCATTTTGAACCAGGTAAGTTTTGTCTTCTTTAAAATGTAGGTGCAGCTGACACCTGTGTACACAGCTGATTATCATAGTCACATAACAACTAGCTAATTTGTATAAACGTGTGTTTTTTTCGTGCTTCCACAGATCCAAGAAAAGTATGAGGGGGTTAAGCTTCAGTGGAGAGTCCAGCCTGATGGGAAGATTTTCCATAAAAAAGGAGAAGGACATCATTGAAGCCTGTTAGAGTGAAGCTGCTAATATGAAATTATCTGCAGTGCCGAACAAGACATTAAATTTACTCCAGGACATACTGAGAGACAATGAATACAAACCCTGGTGTGTTTTAAAGGTTCTGTATACCACATTCAGAGCATTAATTAGCAGTAAACAAACACAGATATCTTTCCATTCTAATGTAAATATCAGTCTAAGGTAACTATGGATAAGAATTTAAGTGTAGGGCTACCCAGTGCTGTACGACCAGTTTCACAGACAATATTTCATTTGCCTACACACTTCACAAACGACGAAAATCAGCTCCAAATTTGGGATTTCTGGTTAAGTCGGCTATGATACAGTGCCGGTCATGACCAATTAGCAACGTCAGGCACAACTTGCCTACACGCCCTTGAAAGTTAGCAGAGAATAGGTACAACGGTAGCGCCCTGCATCCAAACTCGGATTTTACAGGGGGTAGAAGACGCGGTATGTGTCCCCGCCCTTAGCTCTGTCAGCACTGCTGCTATTGTTAGCACTGTTAGCGCTGTGTTAATGTAACTCAAGATTGAGCGACAAGATTAACACTTTAATCTGAAATTAAACTTGTAAGGGCTGCATGGTGATCCAGTGGTTCTGGTTTTGAACCTGCAAGTCAGTTGTGGCCCTCTTGTGTCAGTGTGGGTTTTCTACAGCTTCCTCCCACAGTCCAAAGACATGCAGGTTAATTGGTGACTCTAAATTATCCATAGGTGTGAATGTGAGTATGAATGGTCGTCTGTCTCTATGTGTCAGCCCTGTGATAGTTTGGCGACCTGTCCAGGGTGTACCCCGCCTCTCGCCCAAAATCAGCAGGGATTGTCTTTAGCCCCCCTGCGACCCTGTAAAGGATGATCAGTATGAAAATATTATCACTTTTAATATTGATTACTGTAAGCTCTGCTGATCTGTTTGTTAAAGACTGGAAAACAAGTCAGATGACGGTACGATAATAATTTCAATCTTCAGCCCATCAGTGTTTTGTGAATTATTTTTCGTGCTTGAGTATTTCAAATTTTACACGACAGCTGTTAGCGCCGTTAGCTGTTAGCCGCCAGCTCAGCCACCTCCATGTTGTGAACCATGCGCACACATCCTGACTTAGACTCTGAATCAGATATGCTCTGAATATCGTATACAGCTCCTTTAAAGGCAGCACACATCCCCTTACTCCTACAGCTTTTGTACCTGCAGTCACATGGTATTTGACATTGTGCACAGATGTTATTTATGTATTGATGAGGTTATTTCTTTGTTTCATGCTGTCTTTCACTCTTATTTCTCATAATTAATTAACAGTAGGCTTGTTGTGTCCATTTGCAGAGAAAAATATAAAATAGACTCATAAACTTTTTCCCTTTAGACAAATCCAAGCTTGTGCGCATCATTTGAAAAAGAAACTCCAACACCATTTTGGGGCTCTAGAGGGAGCTGCAAAAAAATCTGGTAAACTCAGGTGATGTCCACTGTAGAGAGGCATTTTGGGTAATGTAGGCACCTGGTTTTGATGAGGAAAAGGAATGTATTGAATTAAAAAAAATGATATTGCTGATTCATGACTCTGACAATAACATGGGAGTGCAATGTTAAATCAGTGGAGTACTCTGTTAATGCAACAAAAACAAACACCTCTGGCTATTTTTCTTTAAGAATGACTTTATGTTCCCCCGTTATATCGCATTAAAAAAAGCTGACAACAATGAGACAAGCTCAACTGAAAACAAAAAAAGAGAGGCAATAATCAATGAAAACAGGAATCTGCATCACTTGTACACAGCGTCCTTTGAATCAGATGGCTTCACTCCACATGTAATCTACATCTGACCTGCAGTGCTGCTCAAGCCTAACTACCTGCACATGATGTTTATAATATAGCTTGCATTGTTATGGTGCTGTTTCAATAATACAGTGATAAAAATAAATACAAAACAGATTTATAGATGGCAGTGAAATAACTGGAGTTCATTACAGTACACTTTTTGACTTGGTAAAATTGAAATGCGAGTGGCCGCTGAGAGAAAAACTGACCGACGTTACATTGTTATTGTTATATTAAACATAAAATTTAAGTTATATCCCGGGTGAGCTGGCACCATATAAATATAACAGAGCCATGTCATTTCACTACATGTATAAACAGCCTGGCGCTCTCAGCACAGCATTACAATCATGTGTTTTTGTAGAAAGCAGATTTACACAGGATGAGTAAACACTGAGAAGTCGCAGACTTCCGAGATTTTGAAATGCGCGGTATCACTGTTACAGCAATGTTGCATTCAGATGCTAGAAACTGAAATCACCTCAACAGCCCTGCACGTTTTCTCTCTTGTGCCAATGCTCTGGAACTCAATATGCATCAGCCTCTTCCAAATACGCTTTCCTAACAAATTCAACAGATGATTAGTGGCACAAAAAGTGTGGCACGCTTAATAGTGTCAAAACATACTGCACTTGAATATGTGAAGTGTTAGGAGTCTCTACCCTAACTTTCAGTGGTGCAATTCATATTGGCCTTTTTAAAATAATCAAAACATGTCACAATAATAACATTTTTTTCCCCAGTGTTTGACAAAACTGAACAAATAAACCTTACTTCTTGATTTGTTATTCTATGGACCCTTTGTCTTCTCACACACTTATCACACAGCTTATACACACACAGATACAGATGCATATCTGTAAAGACATCACCACCATTTTATCAGTTTCCTTTTGAAGCTGTCCCTTGAATATCATCTGGCTGGCTATAAAATTCTCCCAATGCATGAGCAAAAAAAACCCTTTGTCTTTTTCTCACTTCACAGTGGAACATTTCTGCTCGCACACCTTCCCTTCAGCATCCTTTTCTCCTGAGTAACCGCCTACAGGTTTTTCTTGACCTCCGGCCGCTTCTGCTGTCTCCTGCTGGGCTCTGTTTGGTTGGGCATCAGCAGCTGTATCAGGTCATGCAGAGCTTTTCTGATCACAGCACCAAACCTGTGGGCATCCTGGAAGGGAGACGTAGAATAAAAAGTAAAGATAAAAAGAATGTGTCTAGGAGATTGAAAAAGACTTAGCATTTTATGAAACTTAATCCAAAACGGTTTTATGTTTTACATTTCATCTGCTCTCATAAATCTCTATAATAACAGAGATAAACTTTAAACCCAAATACCTTCACAACCTCAGGGTAAAAAGAAATCTGTGCTCAAAACAAAAATGTGCTATTATCGTAGATTTTTTTAACGCTCACTTACTGATGCCAGCATCTGCTTCGAAAATGCAAATATCATGTCTACTATCATGTCTACTCTTTCTAAAATCCAAGCAAGAGATGTAATGCACTGCATAAAAATCGGAACTGAGTCCTGGCACAATAATGCCTGTCTCATAACACACCTGATTTTCTTTTATTACATATCATATGAATAAATCATTTGACAGACAGAGCTTTGTTTAAGAAAAAAAAATAGTGGAGGCTCTCTGAGGTTCCTGTCACCCCTCACAAAAGGCACAAAATGGTTAAGTCCACCCCCGCACTAGGATTCGTCTCTGAATGCAGCTAGAGGCGAGTGAGTGACTGCTTATGCTGCTGGACGTATGCTGCTGGAGCACCAACGTACACGATCATGTATGATAGAAAGGAAAATTTGATATGATGATAAAGGAAAATTGGGATTTCAAAAACAAACAAACAAACAAACAAAAAAACATCCCGACAACTTTCATTGAACTCACAGTGTCTGGACACGAGCGCTTGCACGAGATGTGGAAGTTTAATATGTCTTCTCCCACAATGGAGTAGGACACCCCATAACCGTCGTCAGCCACCTGAAAGAGACGTAGACAATATTTATTATCATGGCTGCTTAATGAAAATCAGAACACGGAGCTACTTTCACAGAAGAAGAGTCTGAGTTGTATGTGCAAGAAGTATTTCTCTTGCACTGACACAGCGCTGGGGCTAGCTACACGAGACTGAAGGATATGTAGCGACAGAAAGGGTCGTTTGACGGCAAGGTGAAGCAGTGAAAATATTCTTAATATAGAGTACACTAAAATTCATATTGTTTTTTTAATTGTGATTTTTTTTAGTTTTACTGCTGCCCCCGTCCGCAGCAGTACATTGCTTAGCTTCCATAGCTATCCCTCTCAGTGCTCCAACCTACATCACTGTTTTTACACCTGCAACCTGGAAAAGAGCGCAGACTGAGTCATCCTTTTAACAGTTAATTGACTGAAGCTCTGAGGGCAACACTTACCGGTCCAAAGCCCCCTCCACAGGACACGTAATCTGGGTAGTTGACTAAATCAAACATCTCCACGTGTATTGGAGACTGACTGGTGGACAGCCGCCAGGGCTCGGACAGCACCTGCAATACCCACAAGAAGCCATCGCATCAAGTCGCTGCTGTATTAGTTCTACTAAAGACATAAATATTCATGCTGAGCTTGACAGTCTGATATAAATATAAAAATGAGGAAGGAAAGAAATGAACCTCTTGCAAGAAAGGAGACTCCACTCCGAGGTATTTGGACACCACATAGAGGCAGAAGAGGTGTCTGTCGATGCCAGCTCCAGTCATAGCCATGCGATATAGATGCTGGTGCTTTTCTGCAGCTTCGTGGAACAAACGCCTGCACACATCTGCTGCCTGGTGGAGAATGGCATGAGTGACATATCGCACACAAAAATGACACTGTATGATTTATGCAACGAATTAGCAATTTCACATAAAGATTTGCAAAGCATATTCATTTTCATTAGAGAACCTTCATCTTCTTTTGAGTTACTGCTATGTACAATAATGATGACAAACAAGACAGTTAAATGGTCACACCTCTCCACCATCCAGAGCTCGGACCATAGCGCTGCTCTCACTGGTACAGGAGCGAACTGTCTCGGTTCTGCCCTCCTTGAACAGACGGGTCATAGAGGCTTCGTACGTCAAACAGAATCTCCCCTGATCCTGGAACACAAAAACAAAACCACATGCATCAGATAATATTGACAGTCACAAATTCAGTGTCCGACACACACACACACACACACACACAAACACACACATACACACCGCTGGTACTTCAGAGGGAGGCTCACCCTGTAGTAGGCTATCTGAAGAGCCATCTGAATGAAGGCATCTGGACTGACGCGACATTTCTTGACCTTTCCTTTGCCAAAGTCTTCGAAGCGGAAAACGTGCAAGTCCACGTTGTCGGCCAGGGCCTGGGCCACTGCCAGGGACTGGGAGATCTGCTCCTCACACTGTGACACACACATCCAAAGAGTAAACATCAACAGAACTGAGACACCTGAAACCACTGCACTGTGAATTCAAAAGGGCGAGCCATGTTTCCATATTATTACAAATAATGAGTCAGCTTTAACTTGGGATGTTCCTAACGACTATTTTCCCTGATGATAAAACCGAAGTTTGAACACATTTTTCAATGACCAAATCATATTTTAAATGTCGGTAATGTGCTACAACAGCTCACTAAAGTTTTTTTTGCTTTTATTTTGTCTTTTTTCTCTCACTTTCTCTCTTTTTTTAAAAAAAATCTAAGCTAACAGATGCATGTTTTTATAAAGTAACATTCAAGTAGAAAAAAGGCGATATTTTTATGCAAATTATGCAAGTAAGTAATTTAAAGTGCACATTTATAATTTAATAATAAGTTTAATAAAATAGTATTTCTGGTGTTGACTAATGAGGGTAGCAAGTCAACTAATCGCGAACATCCCACGCTTTTTACAACCCTTTTCACATGTCACTTGATCATGAAATATATGTGTCAATTGGATAGACTCTCATCTTTTCAAACCATGTGGTCATTTTAAAACAAACACTCTGTGGTTAAAATGATCCAAGTACATTGCATGGCAATGTCTATCAAACTGAATCCTTCAATAGTGTTTTTGAAAACACGTTAACTGACTAACCCTGCTCTTGTGTTTGTATACCAAATACGAAGCTACAATAGCTTGGCAGCGGTGTTGTCATTAGGTTGTCAAGCAACATGTAGAGACTTTTTGAAGTTACTGCACCCAGCCAATAAAAATAGTCTAGCACTGTGAAACCACAACTTCTTGTTTTTACATTTCAGTTAGTGTATTGATTAATGCAGCTAAAATATAACTAAACATTTAAAATTTTGCGGATCTGACAGATGTACTTTTAGACCTTTGCACGGAGCAAAACCACTTGTTTCCTCCTGCCTCCAGTCTTAATGCTAAGTTAGTCTAACCACACACTGGCTGTACTTTAATATTTAGCCTACAGTCATGAGGATGGTACTGATCTTCGCATCAAACTCTTGCCAAGAAAACAAATAATACACAAAATGTCACACTATTTCTTTAAAAACACAGTGTTTCTCTGGATTAAAAGTCTCAACAGTCCAACAAATCCTTAAAATTTTTATGTCAACATTATTTAACATAAGGGTGTTAAGATCAGAAATTATCTTCAATGGCTGTAACTGATAACCATAACTTTACGGAATCACTGTAAAATATTTACTTATAATTCTTTCTTCTTCTTTTTTGCTTCATTTATTTTTTCTTTATAATGTTTTAAAACCCAGTAAAAATATCTGAATATTAAAACTAGAATAATCTGATTAGGAGCAATTGTGATTTCATAATCTCAGCGTGAGTGTAACAATTATAATACATGCATCTTTTTATAACATACTTTCTGCTGCATGTGTGAAAAAACAATATTGACTGTTGCTGACCAAGGAACAAAAACACACGTTGGGAAATATGTGAATGGAGAACTAACCTCTGGAGGGATTTCCCAGTTCAGCTTCTGTGGTTTTGGTAGTGATGAATCCACATCTCCTTTGCAGTGCCCCTCTGCATTGTAACCCAGCTGGAAACAGTCATTGGACAATTGAACCTGGAAACACAACAATTATAAGTGAAGGCCTCTCACAACCAGGTAACAACAGTGTACTACTTTTCCTTCATGTTCCTTACCTGCCATAAGTGCGATATCACCGGCGCATCGCCCCACGAGTGCTCTGCATTGAAGCCTGACTTCCCATTCTTGTAGTAAATTAGCGTGAAGGACTTGTCATACCACCTGCACGACAACCAAGGTACAGATTGAGTGACATAAAAAACTAATGTATAGGGACCTTAAATGCTGTTCCTTATTTTCCTGTCATATATATAATGTTAAAACATCACATATTAACCCTTTGAAACCTGGAGCATCATCACTTTTTATGTGCTGCTTTCAGACACCTTTCACAAGTATTTAAACCTTTGAACCCTGAGCAAATTGGTGCGAATTCTTTCAAAAACATGGGAAAAAAGGCAACGAGCAACTTGGCCACAGGCTTCACACTGTTGTGAATACTGTTTCCAACAAGGGTTTCTTCTTTTGAGACAAGCTGACGTCAGATTGTGACGGCTTTTTTTATATGGTCATCTGCTCCAGGCTGCAGACACACTGAGATGCAGAACACCCAGAAACGCTTGTCAATCAGAGCAGACTGGGCTTTTTCAGAGGGAGGCTTAAAGACATAAACCCAAAATACAAGTATGAACCTAAAAGTCAGCATAATAGATCATCTTCAACTAATTACATGTTCCTCAGTGATCAGTTAAGTGTAAAATTGTCACCTGTCATAACATTTCCCATGCAACAAGGATTTGGCGTAGCGGTCTAAACTAGCTGCTGGGTCTTCTCCCATCACGCAGTGCTCCTCATCATCCAGGGTCACAAAGAAGGTGGCTTTCTCAATGCAGTCCAGAGAGCGCTTATTGACTCCACTGCTGAAATACTTCGTCCTGGCTTTAGCCCATGGAATTCTGGTTAACAAAGGAACATTAATACATTACATTAATTAATATTGATGCAGTGCACTGTGTGGTCTGTGTGATTTAAGCAGCAGTGGTGGCATGTCAAACTGACCTGTCTCCAGCAGTCAGGGCTGCCAGTTTGGCCTCTCCTTTGCATGGAGTTGAAGGGTCATCAAGGATCCTCTGAATCTGGAATTCAATCTCCCTGGGCGACAGGAGTCTGCCTCCGTGGTACATCTTAAGGCGGAAATAGCGACCCCTGTGGTACACTGCTATGTAGTCACTGTCCTGCCAGTGTTGCACAGTGTCTTTGCACAGAAGGAAGACGGGAAATGTAAATATTTTGACAAAGACATGACATGATAACATATATACATCAGAAATGATGCTCTTTATTTGGGGATGTGTGTGTGCCTTGTGCTTAGGGTCGTTCAGATCCCCAGCATTTTGTCTGACCTGCTGGCATCGGTTTTTCCTCACAATTCAGTTTTTGTTGGGACTGCAGCGCAGAACGACTGAGTCTGCAAAATGTCCTTGTGACATTTACTAGATAAGTTTACACAATAAACATTATGCATGTGTAGGATGCATGCTATGTGGAAGAATGTTGTGTGGTCAGAATCATGAATGATTAACGGGCAGTTTTTTGCTAAAATTCAAATTAATGTTTTTGACAATGTAGTCTGGTTGATTTGAAGAGAGCACAGATAACGCCTCCAGTTTTTTTGGGAGGCTAAAATATGTTTTGCTGCTGCACCCGTCCATGGCAGTAAATTGCTTAGCTTCCTTAGCAGTATTCCTGCCGCCTTTTCCAAAGCAGGGGTGTGCCGACTGCCATCTACTGCAGGTAATACGCTGACTATGGATAAGTTTGTCATACAAGCCCACTTTTAAAAATCTAAACTATCCCGTTAAGGTCTGATCCATATGCAAACACTCACACTGGCACACATTTTACTTGACTGAGTTCAGACGAACAGGGAAATATTTTCTACCTTTTGCAAACTGGATGACTGAGATGACTCTGACACAGATTAATTAAAGGGAAACTTTCAACCTAGACTCTGTTTTTTGCATGTTTTGTGTCTAAGTGACTAATGGAGACAACAATTTTGGACATGTGTCCAGTACTGAGAGAGACCGCTTCAGCCCCAGCGGCAAAACAGGCTGCAATGTAACCCCTACAGGTATTTGTGCATCATCAATTACCGTTCATTAAAGTTGCTTCGTTTTGCCGCTGACAGGCTCAGATTGTAATTATAGGTGTATAACAACGTGATAGAAAAGACCCCACACAGAAATGAAACACTTTTTCTTCCCTTTCACTGATCCAGTCTGTTTGTTAGTGTGTGTAACCATGTGTTGCTCAAGGAGAAGTCTCACACCACACTGTCACAATCAGCTAAATAAAGCTCAGTGAAGTTTCAGTCAGGAAGACTATACTTGTGCATGCTTAGGTTTGTAATTTCCTCCTAAAACTTTTTTACATTCACTCCTTGCACACATGCTCACTCTATTTCTTGCTGTTATTGTCGAGGTCTGTCAATTGAGATGTCAGATTTTCTGTCACAGTTAATCAACAGCACAGCATCACACCCTTCCTGTTAGCCTATCATCTTATTACGTCTTGTTTTAAATATGGTTCTCGTTCTGCCTGTAGGTCTTTCATGCTGAAGTTGTGCGCACCCTCCACCTCCCCATCAACGCCTAGTCTTTGCAGATTCATCAGTAACATCAGCCATCGGTCTCAGTCATCAGCCGCCACCTTCAGTGTCTAGACTCTGTAAGGGGATTTATCTTGCTGCTGCTCAAATGCCCATTGATTACAAATCTCCCTCTGGACTCCAAGCGCCAACGACTTTCTGTCAAATCTTAATAATCACATCATCTGTTAATCTGTACACCTGTTATCTCTATTAAACAGTTATCTTCACTTCATTCTCCTGCCTCTTATGAGTGAAATATTCAGCCATGACAAACTATCAACAACAAGCAACAATTTCCTCTTGTGAGATTTCAGAACGAGACTTCTCCTTGAGCGAGACTTGATAACAATGAAAAACAGACAAGGGAAAGGTAAAGAAAAATGTTTCATTTCTCTGTTGTGTCCTTTCTGTAATGTTATCAGACACTTTTAATTACAATCTGAGCCTGTTAGTGGTAAAAACTAGCACTTTTAATGGTGCACAATTGCCCGTATGGATTACATTTCAGGCTGTTTTGCTGCTGCAACTGTGGCACTCTCTCTCAATATTGGACCACTTTCAAAAATTGTTGTCTCCATTTGTCACTTAGACACAAAAACATGGGAAAATAGAATCTAGGTTGAAAAACACAGAAGCTTCCTTTCAAGGCCGACTTAAGAAATGGAGGAATGAAGACATGCTGTAGGAGGCATACCTGAGTAAAGGTCAGTGCTGCAACACTGAAAGCAAAGATGCACTTTGTGTTTCTTTTTATCGTGGTATTTGAAACGACTGACAGGGTGACTATCAAGATGTTGGCTCGTTAACTGAAGGAACATTTACTGTACAAGTGAGGGATGTATCTTCATTTTAAATTCTTAATTATACACAGTAAAAAGATGTTCGGCACATTTATATTGGCATGACATTTAGAGATCTAAAACTAGCAATTGGGCCAGTTGTGTAAGAAATATAAATACTACCTGTTAGCGTTCCAGGGATTCGACAAGTGTCAAACATCCGCTCATATTGATAGGAACAGCAAGGAACTGCAGACCTCAACAACAACTGAGCAGGATAAAGGAGGACAGGCCAGTGCAAAGAGAAAGAGAGGAAACAAAATAGGATGGTAGAAAACAAATACCGGAGTGTTGGGGATGAAATGTAAAGACAGCCAGGGATAGAAAGGAAGAGATAAGAAAAACAAAATGTGTGGGCAGAAGAAAACAGACATTAGTTAGAGACAGACCGCTTCCAGAAACCCAGACAGACCTGAGATGAGACCAGAAGGCAAGAGGAGACAGATGAGAGATGACAGGATGGCCTTGTACAGCAGACATACTATGACTCAGTGAATCACGGCGCCTTGCTTATTGAGACCACACACACACACACTCAAGCATACACACACACACTGGCTTTCACACGATTTTCTATCCAACTCCAGAGGGCTCAGACACCTTTAGTATGCCTCATCATCTCCCAAACAGTGGTGTGTTGGCATTGCTCACTTGGCTACCTGCTGCTCATGTTCAGACATCATGTATCATATATCAGCAACGTGTTGCCACAGCATTTGCCTATGTGTGTGTGCATGTCAATCTCTTTACCGGTCTCCTCTCCGGGAATGCGTGTGGTGTTGAATAGCCTCTCACACTGAGCTGAACACAGAGGAATGACAGTGCCTGGTATACGGGTCTGGGAAATGGAAAGGAGAAGACGAAGGCAAGGGCACAGGAGAAAGAACAGAGGGGAGAAGTGGAGGGAATGTAGAATCGAACAAAAAGAGGGAGGTTTTTTTAAAGAGTGAGAGGAAATTAAAGCGAAGGAGAGTTTGAAAGAAGTACAAAAGAGAGGGGTGAGAGATGAGCATGGTATGAGAACATGAGGGAAATGTCTTCACCTAAACATAGAAACTAAAATGAACAGAGATCTACAAGACACACAAACAGTAATGCATGGGTGTTACTCACACGGTCACGACACATAGAAATATCCCGAAATTTGAGACATTTGATTTACAAGACTTCTGTTGCCATAGCAAAGAGACATGAATAATGAATGCCTCCGTATATACGGGGGCAGCCAGGGTTGACTGGCAGCTACACTCACAGGTTGAAGCTCTTCTTTGTTGAGTTTGCGGCGGTACTGGAAGAACGCGTAAAGGCTGTTGCCCGCCCTGGCCGCCTGGATGGGTGTGGGTGTCACATACATGAAGTCCTGGGGAGAACACACACAGAGACAGGGAGTCAGAGGGAGGATAAACATGAGAAAAAAAAAAAAAAAAAAAAGATCCGTAAGCACATCTGGGGTTACCAAATCAATATCAATGTCCTTCAAAAATCCAAAAACAAAGGATTGTTTCTGTAACATGAGGAAATAGTTGTGTTTTTAGCAGCCATATCTTAAAAAAATTCACATTCATGTAAGTGAATGTGTGGAGTTCTACCAATGTAAGTGTGAGCGTTGTTTGCAATGAACTTAAATTGTTCTTTGTTAATAAAAGGTAAAAACAAGAGTACTTGCCTTAGTCTAACAAGCATTAACACAACTATTTTCATTATTTTTCTGTCCTCATAACAAACACACAGCCACAAATTTTTAACAGAATGAATCTGCAAAGATCACAAAGTCTATATACAGATTCAATTACCTTTTGAGACCCTGTAGAGTCAACATGACGGTCATTTCATGCCAACTTGCCCAAAATTCAGGACTTTTTTCAGGTCATGTCATGGATTTTCTCAAAGAATAAAAAAAGCGAAACTTCTAATTAATTAATGGGATCTTGCAAAATCTGACAGCTCTACTTTAAATATTCTTCTAGTTATTAATTTTTGAAGTTTGTCCCTGTGAGCTAAATTTCATTATTTTTGCAACTGTATTCGAAGCCTCACCATTTGCTATTTTTTTACTGCATTGGGTTGAAATTTGTAGTGAACATCCAAAAAACCCCTGAGAATAATGTGCAACATGTATTCATGTAAATAATTGCTGGTGAATATGTTACAGCAATCAGATTTTTTTATTACCATAAAGAAGAGTCTTTAATTTTCAGAAATCATTATCTCCATAAAGTTGTCACTTTCTTGCAACCACATTTTGATCCTCTGCAGTATTAATATAGTTCTACCACATCTAGAAATGATTTGGTGCCATATAAAAATTGCGTGCGAAAGATCTTGCAAAATATAGCTTCGGAGCATGTCGACCCGATTTTTAAGATGTTTTCACTGTATCATTTTATTTCCTTAAACTTTTTTATTGGATAGTTTTAATACTCATTGCAGGTACATACAAATGTAAAGATGTTCTATTACTCCATCATTAAATATTGTTTTGAAAATAGCTTATTATTCTTACTTTTCACTGTAATGTAATATACATCCAGTGTCTTTTTTCCATAGGTAGACATGTTAACTTAAAGGTTATCTCTGCGTGATACCCGTTGAGCCTGTTTTTTTTTTAGGTGCAGGAAATTTGCAAGTTAAAGCTAATGGCTGGATTTGTTGCACTATATGAAAACTACACAGAATCACAATTTGGTTGCAAGACAAAAAAAGTAGAGATAATATTTTTTGAAAAATTAAAGATTCTTTGTTCAGGTCTTTTTTTTAAAAATCAATTTGATTAATGTAAAACATTCAGCAGCAACTATTTATATTAATAGATTTTGCAAATTATTCTTCAAACAATTACATAGAGTAGAGCTATAGGATTTACAAGGTCCCATGAGTTTAATAGATGTTTTACATTTAAAAAATCCACGAGATGAAATAAGAAGTCCTACGTGAGTTGGTGTGGTGACCCAACTCCAAAATCAAACAGAGTAAATCCAAATTGAGGACTACAGCAGGTTAGACCAGAAATTTCTTCGACCAAAAAGATTTCCATACCATGCCATAATAGTTACTGTTGACCATAATTGGGCTCCGTCCACGTAGATAGACATATTCTTCCCACCAGTCACTAACCTGAAAAAATAAAAACACACACACACAATAGAATCTTAGTGAAAAAGCCAATATTGCAGCCAACTGGCAGTCACTTACATATTCATACGGGATAAATATTTTAAAGTCGGCACCTCAAAGACATACATTGTTAATGGAATTTTAAATTTCCTTTGGCTTGCTTGGCTTTGGACATTTATGTGATGTTTGAAAGCAGACACACTTAACCAGAGCAATGAGGTCAACCACTCACGTAGTTGGTGGCCCAGAGAGCTTTGAGCTTGAGGTACCACTGCAGGCGGTTGCCGACGCCGCCCTCGAACTCTGCCGCCAGCTTGGTCATGCGTTCATACTCTGTATCGTCCATCAGCGGACGCACTGACTCCAAGTGCTAAACAGGAGATGTGCAAAGAATAAGAGTTGTAAGCATCATTTTGATGTATGACAGGATTACTTAGCCTACTGAATACAGACACTGGTTTGTAAATCAATGAATCAACATAACCACATCTAATTCTGCTGATAAAATACCAAATCTCTTTTCCATTTTATCTCCTCTCATCTGTCTAATATTTCTCACTTTAAAATGGTGGATGGATACCGTGCATTTGTTCCTCAACTAGCTTGCAGCCAGATAAAAAACACTCAGACGCTAACGAAGGGCATTTGGTGCAACAGAGGCAGAAAATGATGAATGTGAGAAAGTGGTCCATCTGTTTCATGGTCAGTATTCGGCATGCTGTCATTTCCTCTGCTTCGTGTGACGTCTCACCCTCTTGACCGTGTCCTTGATGGCAGGCACAGGCAGGTTTGGCAACGAACCCTGGTAGCTGTAGAGCAGAGGCTTCCTGCCAGAGAAGATCCGCACCAGCGCCTGATATAGAAACACAAGCATTAAAAAACAAACACAGTCGGAATATTAAAGGAAGGGCATACCTAAGGCTAATTATTTTTTCGGTTTTTGGTTTTCTTTTAGAGGACCTCATTCACCATAGAAAATACATTACATTGTACTAATTGTATTTTTAAGTGCAAGTACAAATAAAAAAGGCAGTGTTAGGTTTAGTGGTAGGTTTAAAGACATTTGAAGACTTTATAAGGAGATGCAGACACCCTGGATCAAAGAACTTTAGGACAGTGTAAGGTATTGTTAGTTTACAGTAACAATTGGAAAAGGTGTGAAACAGCACTGACCACCCAGACTTTGGTGGTGTGGGACATCTTGCCGTGCTTCTCGAACATCCAGCGGTGGTAGGAGAGAAGCTGCTTGAGGCACAGGCGCATGGTGAAGATGAGCAAGAGCCATAGCATGGTGCTGAAGAGCACTGCTGACACTAAGGCCTGGCACTGGGTACTCATAGACTGGCTGGAAATGGTGGGAGAAGATGGACAGATAGACAGAGGGGAAGAGGAATAGTGAGTGGAAACAAATAGCAGAATAAATAAATTTAACTAGAAGGAAGATGAGCAAGGATATATGGGAAGAAAAACAACCTTCTGAAATTTTAATTAGAAAAGCTAGCTGTTTCACAATCGAAATACCAAGCTAGGAAATCTTAAATTAATTTGTCCCATTTTCCAAATCAGTGCTGTGTGAGCAATATCTATTTACTTTAAAGGAAGAAAGCAGAAGAAAAGAGAAAGGAACAAGAACAGGAGCACTAAAGATGTCACAAAAAGAAACATAAACGATAGACATTACAGAAGACAATGAAAAAGGAAGAATGGGAAGGAGCAAGGCCTAAACTCTCTGTGAAAGGAAACATTTAGTGTCTGCAGGGGTGTCTGGTGAATCAAAGGATTAATTGTTAACTTAAATCACTTCATGGAGTCACAACATGAGTTACCTGACTGGCAGGTGCTCCTGTATCTTGGCTATGAGTCCCATGGAGGGGTCGGAGCGTGTGTACATAGTAGCCAGGATTGCTATGACCACAAATAGCCAGGAGGAAGGACTGGCAGGATAAACCCCTGTTAACACACTGTTCTGTTGAACAGTGAAAGAAGAGAGATTGTTTTGAAATCCCATTCTTCCTGTTTGCAATCATTACACAAACATGCACACAGACAATTCAGAAATGATCACATTAAAGCAATACATGTCATTTAGCTCAGTGTCAGACATTCACCTGGAATTTATCTGTTCATTTATGGCTTTGTCCGACTTGGTATGAAATGCCTACACATCAAACATCACTTTAAATTCTCATATTCAATCCTGGAAATGAATGACTGAGTGAAGTGAGCATCAAACAAAGACACGAGGATACCCGCATGCAGAAAGTGTGTCATTATGTGTGGCATTCATTATTGATTGACAATGAAGTCCACACATTACGACAGGAAAAAACCTCACTGAATACTGTATACAGGCTTATACAACCAAAACTAAAACATGACATTTCAAATTAAGCATTATATGCAATTAAAAGACCATAGTTAAAAGACTAAGAGCTAAGAGAGAAGCTACCTTGAGTCCGATGATGCGTTTCTTCCAAGAGCGTATACCAGAGTGGTAGATCTCAGTGAGGGCCTGGTGGGACAACCGCACGTCAATGCCCTCTGGGGTGACGGTGAACTGGAAGGCCACCGCCTGGTGGGCTTCTGCCATGGTGACTGTGCACGATGAGAGGGACAGAGGGAGAGACAGAGACAAGGAGAGGAAAAGGCAAGTGGGAATGTCTGTTTAACACAGTCTGTTAAATTTCAGTTGCCTTAGTCAAACACAAGAACACTGAATGACCACGGTGAGACAACTGATCTCAGGCGAAAACGGAAGTCATGTGCAAATACTAGCATTCTTATGTAAAAAACATTTGTTAACATTTGAATGGAGCCCAGCTTAGATGTACATACGCATGTGTGCCTGCAAACATACACACACAAACACATATATTGCTACACATTCTTTTTAAATTCAGAAATAATGAACAGCATCACCTTTTGTAGCAAAAACAAACCTTCTGCCAGATAATAAAGATAATTCTTAGGATGACTGATCACTCTTTCATTGCTATCGAGACATCCCTGCCTGCTCTTGGAGTTTGTGCTGAGAAAGAATACACAACACTCCCTATGAGCCCTCAAATATGACATTTAGGTACCCTGGGGGCAGACTACGACACTGAGAACTGCATGCAAGCTGTCAATAAGAATAACATGCAAAAAGCAACAGCAACAAAATGCTTTGTAAACTGAAAATGCAATTCATGTGTGCGACTGCAATGCAGCAGCGGACGGGAAAATGAGCCCTGAAGGTGGTAGCAAGTGCTGTGAAAGGACTTGCGGATGATTCATCAAACTGATGATGAATTGCAAAACTTGTGTATGCGCCTGGCAAAACACATTCATCTGATGCATTAGCATTTTTAAGGGAATCTCAAAAAGAAACATTATTTATGAGTCCTTTCAAATGCAAAGTCAGCTTGAAAGTGATAGAGTCTGATGGCAAAGCGCTGACTGGCTGCTGATGCCATTGGGTCTATTTGTTTAAGGCAATAACTGCGTCTCTTCACACAGGGAATTGATTTCCCTCCACAAATAGGCTATGGATAATGCCCTGAGGTGGAGTCACTCTGACAGTGGACTGCACCCCTGTGGAGGCCACGTCTGCTCTGGTTGTGTGTGTTATAAACGGGCAAACACACACACTATTCCCTCACTGTCCCCAGGTCCCATTAAGCAGGGCTTGACAGAAATGGTTGCCAACCATTTTGGGAAACTGGCAACCAATTCTTGGCCTCTGGTTGCCATCAGTGGCAGTGTTTACTATAAAAATTACTTAAAATTTCCTATCATCAAGACTTTTGGCCACAACAACCGTGTAGTGAAAACCTGATATCGTGCAAGCCTTGATTGTATCTTAATTAGCCTACTTAAAATTTAAGATGACTAAAAATGGCGACCATATTTTCAGTTTCGGCAACCAAAAGCTGATGCATGCTTGCCAGGCTGACTTTTAAAAGTTAGCATCAAGCCTTCTCGAGGCTCTGCTCTTTATGTCAGATCTGGCAGATACAGTCGTTCCTGTTCCAAGGACAAACAGCAGTAAATTTCAGCCCCCTTCTTTTACTGCCAACGCAGACACAACACACCTGCTCACTTCAGTGCTGACTGCACGCTCACTAAGGAGCCACTTAATGAAACGCTGGTCACGCTAAATTTTTATTACCAATATCCCTTTGACTGGAATAAATGTCATGAGAGCTTAATCTGCATTGACAGCGGGGTAATCCCGAGCATCTCTGCAACTTGGATTCCCAATTTACTTAGAGCTCAAGTCTTTAGAGCTGTTACAAAAAAAGATGGCCAGACAATGATGCAGCTTAACAATGATATTTTAATTCAGCAGCAAATATAGTATAATTTAATAGAGTAATTAATGAGGGGAATGGGCTATGAATAGTAAAGTCTGTTCACAGTTTAAAGGTTTTTAAAGGGGAAAAGGGGTTATCTGAAGAACTGACACAACCCTGTACTTTTTCCTTACTTGGCACGAGGACTTAACACCAACTAAACAAACCTGAATTCTGAATTTTGGAAAACTGCCAAACAGAAAGCAAGCAGATCAATATTAAACAGGAAGAGGACAGGAGAGACTGGGGTCAGTGTGTGTAAACTAGGTGACAGGTAAACACACCTCAGAGGTCTTCAGATCTCCAGTAAATATGCAAAATGCATATAAGACCATAACAATACTCAGTGTATTAAACTTGAGATACATAATTCAGGCCTGACACCAAACAAAATGGACAGGAGCAATAGAGCTGCAACAATTTGATGATTAATCAGTTAGGCAATCAACAAAAAATGAACTGGCAACTATTTTGATAATTGAATAATCGTTTTTAGTCTCTTTTTATAGCAAAAATTTTCTGGTTTCATGCTTCTTAAATGTGAGAATTTGATGCTTTTCTTTGTCGTGTTGTACATGATTATAAACTAAATAGCTTTGGATTTTTGGACTATTACGATAAAACATACCATTTGAAGATGTCACATTAAGCTCTGGAAAATTACTCAGGGCATGTTTCACAATTTTCTGATATCTTATTAACAAAACGAATTGTGCTACTCGTCGTGCTACTACTAACTTGCGATAGATGACTTTGGCCTTATGCACAGCATCTAAAAAACTTGATAAACTACAGAAGGGCAGGATATGATTTCTTCAAGTGAGATACATTAAACAACCAAAAGAAGAAAAAAAACTTCAACGACGTATGTGTATATTTGTTTAAATAATGATCAAGTAGAAAAAATAAAGACAAAAGTAAAGTTCACATTTAAATCTCTCATTCTATTGTTTGACAGCGACTTAAAGATTTTCAAGTTTGTTTGCAGCGTTTTGCCCTCCAGTGTAAAACAGCAGTTTCGGTTAAGAGTGACAACAAGTAACTACTCAATAACTTAAAAGTAAAGACTGAATATATTTAAAGCAAAGTGAAGAGCTACTGGAACTTCACACACAGACACACACACTGCAACAGATATAGTCTAAGCTCTGCCTTATCAGAACTTACCTTGGCTAACCTTTTCCTGCAGTCTGCCCAACAATGAATAAATAAAAGATGGAAAATAGCTGTATGGTGACAGAACTATGCCCCCATTATGGCAACAACTAAAAATGTAACATCGTCAGGTTACTGTTATCAACCTCACACTGTAACAGCAATTACACAACTCAAGACACACATATACTGGACACAAAATATTCTTGATTTTGAACTCTGACATACATACATAATATTTTTGTGTTTGAAATCGCCAAAAACACAAATATCCTGCACAACCCAAACAAGTGGCAAACAGTACTATTAGCCAAGGTTAGATGCGAACCACTGTGTGGACATGTTCTCATTTGAAGCTGATATCACTATCATATAAAGCAGATTTGAGAGTAAAATCAGATCTTGTTTAGTCAGTTATGTAATCCACACCATGTGTCCTTATCATAGAGTGTCTGATGTCAAAATGCCCTGATGAATGCTAGCTAAAAATCCAAAATACTTTTTTGGTTACATTAAAGCGGTTGCACAATTAGGTCTTGTACTCAGCTTGGGTTACTTTTAATCATTTGCAGACCTTAAAAAGATAAAGCTAAGTCTTGTCACAACTTCAAACCCCTGTGCTCAGAGCTCAGTCAAATCCATCCTTCAGATACCAGACACGACTTTTTATCAGTACAGAGACATGTGGTCAGACTGAAATACTAAAACTGACTCTGACCATTGGTCACACATTGTTTGATTTTTTTTTTTTACTCTCAACATTAAGGGCTCCTTGTTACAGTAACAGTAGTCTTTGCTGTTCTTATGCTGTGTTAAAGTGGAACTTGTGAGCTCCTGTTTAGTTGTGTACACAAACTCCTGAACTGGAAGCTCTCACGAATTGTTCACGTACAAGGTCGTGAGGGGGCAATCCTATTATACATCTATGTGGCAATCATATGGACTCTTCTGGTCAGCTTGATAAACAAGACCCGATATGAACTCAGCCATAACCATGCCTCATTACCCAAGGTGACCTACTCTTTATTATTCAATGGTTTACTATGGAGCTCTTTATATAAAAATATATATGGCAAAATTAGCATCAAATTTAAATGACTTCAAACATCAATTGTTTAGGATCTGCTGAGTATTTAAACCTCATAACTTTGTCTTTGAGCACTATATCTAAATAAAGTTATAATCTTTTGGTGGAGGAATTCAAGAGTGCACACTGGTATCTCAGGCTAGGCTTACATAGTGAGTGTGTTATCATTTTGAGACATGTACACCTTTAACCCAGTCTTTTCAACTAGACAGAGCTTTAAAGCCACTGTAAGCCATTACCTTAGTTATTGCCATTGTTTTATGAGGAAGGGCTAGCAAGAGCTGTGCATGTTTCAATGTTTCACAAGCAGAAACTGGCTACTGTGTTAACTCTGTAGAGAAACATTAATAAAGGCATGCACTGTGCCATTAACTAAGAGCCATATGGCAGAAAAACGTCAGTCAACAACTGTTTGTTAAGCAAATAACGTTAACGTCAACAGTCAAGTTGACCCTCCAGCTCTTCCAGCAAAGTCAGCCAGAATTAAAGAGCAGACAGGAAGTGTGAAAAAAGGGGGTAACGTTATTTTATAGCTAGCTAGCATTTATATCTTTTTTTTTTTTTTTTTTTTTTTTTTTTTAAAAGTCATGTTTGGGCGTGAACACGAAGTAAAATTTACTTCAGCAGTTACAATATTAATGTTAATATTAACCATTTTACGTACTTCGTCGTCAACCTCGTATTCTTATTAAATCTCAAAGCGCCACACTCCTGTTAGCTAACGTTATTATGCTAATTATACGGAAAGCCAATCTAACGCTAGCTAACGTTTAAACTACAATAGGTATGAAAATTAACGTTAGCAGCTGCTAGTGTTGGCTAGCCGAGGGTCCAGCCCATTATGATGTTAGCTACACACTAACGGCTGCTGATGGAGTCTTCATCACAACGCACCATAACACTGTCACAGCCGTGTTAGCATACCTGTTGTTGTTGTTGTTGTTGTTGTTCACGCAATGTCGAGGGTCCAGAGTTGCAGGAAAACGACAGTTAGCTTCTGACGACGACAAAGAGCCCGTTGACTTACTGTGATGTGTGTGTCTGAACTGTCTCCTGCTGTGGTCTCGGCCCTCTCCTCCAGCAACTGTACAAACGTTACAGCTGATGCTGCCTTCAGCGACTGTCGGAAATGTCGCAATCACGCAGTGGCAGCGAGGTGTGTGCTGTGTTTAAGGGGCGGGGAGAAGCGTTTGTCAACATCTGATTTTAATCTGACGGTTGGAAACTCACTTGACTTTCTATGTCAATAAGGCGGCCTTAAATTCATTGTTTTATAACTGTAGTACACAAAACAATCCCTTTTTAACTTTCTAATTTTCACTGACAGGTTGTTTTAGCATGGGCACTGATTTATATGCACACTTTCTCTCAACAGAAATGCTATATTTGGAATAATTGCATTATATTATATAAGAACAAGTTGGCTGTAAAGTTTGCTCTAGCCTAGAGCTATGGACTCTAGAATAAGGGCTTTGTTCTAGGACAACATGGTTTCTATTCCTGCAGCTACATTTTATTGGAGTAATTTTGTCAGTGAAATTGACTGGTAGAAAGTTTAGTCCTTTCCACCAAAGTTTCTTCAAACAGATAAGGTTTTCAAAAAAGCTTCGATACAACCACTGAAACATGTCTTTAAAAAGTTAAAAGTGTGACATAGATATAATTTGCTCTTTTTGCAAATCCTGAAACTCACTCACATTTATTTTGGTCCTGTAATTTTACATATATGCTATGCAAAGATATTACTAAATATACAGTTGACAACAGTCAACAGTCTTTCAAGTTTTACTATTTACTATAGAAATATATTTAGGTGCTATGATTACTGTTACAAAGATAGTAATGCATTTTTCCTTATTGAACTAATTTTACTTAATGGCAAATTTCACCTCAGAAATGTAAATTTACAAACAAAAAAACTCAATTCTTTGTATTTATGAAGGAAATGGAACAATACATGTCAGTGATTTCTTCCTCACAAACCAAAAAAGCCATCAAAATGCTAAATGCATGCACTATCTCCAAAATTTTCAAGTCACCTGTATTTTATTTCTACTTTTTTATATATTTGTTTTGCTTTTGTTGTCTTTTTCTGTTTGGTACTGTTTTAATTTATTTTCACACAGTTTCATTTGTATGTGTATGTTTCTGTACATGTTATGTGCCTGCTTACATTTTATGTTAAAAATTCAAAATAAAGACTATGAAAAAGACTTTCTATATAAGATCAATTTGTGTTTTAATGTCTGTCATATGTTTGGAATAAAATTCATTCATTGAGACAGTTAAAGTCAGCCTTTGAGTGAGACTATTGTTCAGACAGACTATCCATACACATTTCTAGTCCTGGCAAAAGAAATGTTAACTCACTTACTAGATCCTTCTTAAACCTTCACTTCTCACAGTCTTATGTTATGGTGGTGGTGAGTGTTCTGATGAAGTAACCCCAACTTAGTTGAAAGCTCTGGAAAATTCCATTTACCAAGAAAACCCTAAGATGTGATTGAAAGCTCCAGGAAGAGCTTGAAAAACTTTCATGCTTATTTTTTCTCACGCTTATCTTGTTTGAGAATAACTATTTAGGTTCATGTTGTGATTATTATTACAGCAAATACTACGAATAATGTTTGCATCCACGTGGTAGAACCATAAGATACAGCCACCTACAATGAACAGACACCATTTTAACCCAGAAACTAAATAGACACACACATGAATTTAGGGTTTATTACTGTAACCATAACAATAAGGTGGATCTCTCTTTATTTTGACCATCAATTCAATCATAATTGTTCTTTTTATCACAGGCAATAGTTATAATAGTGCACTTTTTATATTTAAATTATGATACAGACATTTCTTTTTTTAAACACCTTATTCTACTGACCCTTATGAATGGAGAATAGTTTACAATCTTAGCCAGAGTTGGGTCAATGAGACGTGAAGAAGGTGGCGTGGTGATGAGAAAGATGAAACTGGTGACGGTGAGCAATCAAAGAGTGTGTACGGACGGTGAGGCAAACAACTCTGTACAGTTTCTCTTGTGATGATGGCTACACAGCAGGTGAAGAGGCAGACAGACAGGTCAAAGGGACAAGGCTTAAAAGCAAGAGATGAAGCGAAGTAGCAAGCGTTTAATGTGCGTGAGAGAAAATTATGTGCCTGTTAGGGTCCGGCTGTGATAGTTAATGCAGTATTCCTGGGTCAGTCGAAAATCTCCGTACGTGACATCAGCTCAAAATGCATCTGCTGCGAAGTTTTCAGCTCACTCTCGCTCGGTCGTCATCCACCTGTCTCACACACACGATCCAGTTACCGAAGATAAGCATGATATAAATGAAGCGAGATGAAATCAACTTGTCAGCACTGCTATCAAAGTCTTTCCTCTTCTCAGAAAGAAGCGCAAAAAAAGAGTGATGACAAGAAATGAATTAGAATTCTTGAATTAGCTCTTGATATATTTTTGTTGGCGTAAAATCTAGTTTGTAGACAAATACATGACAACCATGTGAACAAATAAATAAATATAAATAAATAAATAAATAGATGGATAGGCATGTGGACAAATATAAAAAAAGAAATACAATTAAAATAAACAACTGTAGCACTGTGTATCTCTCTGAAAACATTCTGCACTTTTGTTGCATATTGTGCTGTATGGAAGACTGGTGAAACACATCGACTACTCTGATAGAGTGCTGGAGTGACACATGACCGTCTGAGTTGCTACGTCTGCTAGCAGAAATGGCGCGACTCTCGGCGATGAGCGTGGGTGCAGTGATGGACTACTTGGCTTGTTGGTGAACACTGAAGTGAGGAGCATGGGGTCGGGGGGGGTTAGGAGACTCTTTGCTTGCTTCCCATTTTGAAGTCCCGTTCAACAAGGAATTGACATCGCAAGCCGTTTTAAAGTCTGGCATTATGAAAATGTCCATTGATGGATTTCCTTTGCTTTTTTTTTGTCGTCGTTTTTGTTTTGTTTTGTTGAGTCAGTACATGAATACTATGGCGATAGGAGACAAGCTCAACGAGAAGGGTGGCGTCTGTTCGATCCACAGGCCGGGGAATGCTCTTCTCATTCAATCTGGGCACAAACAGCTGTGATGAGGTTCATGGAACTATTCACTCATAGTGTTTTTTTTTCTTTTCATCATATAGTAATGTTCATATTTCTGTTCAAATCAAAAATACTTTTCTTCAGAGCAACAAGGGGTCCAATGCGGAAAATCTTAGATGCATTGTTTCGTATTGTCTCTGAGTAGAAAGAAAATACAAAAGAATCAAAACATTTAACTTTAAACAAACGCCTTCTTAAAAAAAAACCCAACTCCTCCAACCTCCCTCGACACTGTTTTCAATTACTGCTATCACTGTGCTACTGACATCCTCAAAAGAAACGTGTAAACAATAAATAAAAACTAAATAAAAAAATATCTTTTTTTTTTTTCACATTCACTTACTTAGCTTACTTTGTTGGTTTTCTTTACGTCAGGAGAAGACACTGCTGGAATTCCAGGATGTAGTTTCTCCTGAGAAAATCAGGACCTTTTGTTTTCAGCTCGTCACCACTCGGTGAAGTGGGAGCAGGTTGCTAACTCTTAGGGTTCATCTATGATTTCTCTCAGTATGGACTGGTATTTGCATGTCGCTTGATAATGATATGAGCGGTTAATCTTTTAAGAGTAATCTTGAGAACCATCACAAGACCGTTATTTCTTTTTGGTGTCAGATACTGTATTATAATGATATGGTAGACTAGCCTATCTGATCGTTTCAGCATCCTTTAGCAGGCTGATTTGCTAACTGGCATGCACATTAGCACTTCAAAATTCCTAGTTTTGATCTGTGAAGCTGTATCTATGATGGATACCAAACTGCTCATTCACATATTTTTTTTTTTTTTATCATTAAAGGGTGATTCCTTAACACTTCGTTCTCATTTAAGGGTAGGAATCCTGGTGATCCAAAACGTCAAAAGAATGTCGAGTTGGTAAAAAAAAAAGAAGAAGAAGAAAAAAAAAAAAAGCATGACGGCTCAATCCTTGCTATGGTCAAGCACCTTCAATAACTTAGTCAAGGAAGAATAGGAGTAGCTCATGGCTTGCAGGGATACTGGGTGATGAAGTTACACTGTCTTCTGTCCGCTGTGGTTCAGGCACCCTGCTGCGTGGTCTCGCTTTTCTATCCTACGGTTGGGATTGGGTTCCATTGGAGGACAGCAGTCGGGTTCTCTCTTTCGCCGAGCCTCTGCGCTGCAGAACTCCCCCGCTGCCTCCTATGCCTCCGCCATCTGCCCGGTCACCCCACTCGCACCTGTCGCCCCCACCCTCGGAGCGCCTCGAGTTTTGGCGGGTGGGGGTCCCGTGGGGTCGGCCGTTCTTCTCATCTGGGAAGGGATCAGGAGGAGAACAGGAAAGTCACTCTCGATGTATGTGTGCTACAGTTTCCACGGATCAGGGCTAGAAATGAACTTAATGTAGGTGTGATTAAAAAAGTGGGGGGTTAGCCTGAAAATGGAGGCGGCAACTACCATTCTCCCTCTGCTTCGGCCTCTGCAGGTGATGAGAGCCTGCGACCTTTCAAGGGCATACTTAGTAAAAAACAGAATGTTGTTTCAACAGAAAACAACCGTGTCATCAAATAACATTAAGCATGCAGCAATGGAGGTTAATGCTGATTCCACACAAACCACTGCTTGGAATAAACTAAAACCTGCTTGGACAAAAGATTAAATATGCAATAGTCAGAAAATTCACGACGTAGCAGAATCATCCTACTGAATATGTTTCCTGCACAAGAAAATAAGTCAAATTAAAGATATTTCAAAAACAAATAAGCATAAGAAACACACAAGCTAAAAGGGCAGTTTGAAAGCGCAAAACTCTGCCATGGCCAAATGCCTTATCTCGCAGTATTGACGAAAGATGAAAATAATTTGTGTATCCACCCTGTGATTTGGATCCCCTCCAACATTTACTAAGTTCTTCCATGGCTCATGCTACACCCTTCCACCAAGTTTCGTCTAAATCGGGACTGTAGTGTTCTGTAATACTGCTGACAAACACACAAACTCCACCAAGGAGGTAAAAATAAGACTGCCCATGTACGTACCTAGAAGAAAAAAGTCAGAGGGGAAAAATGTTACATGTTTTTACTCTAGTGGGTGCACAGGTATGTGAAAGCAGTCTCACCAGATAGGGCTTGTACCATGGGTTGATCATGGGAGCTGAGAAGCTGGGCTTGAATTGTTTCCACCACTCGTCTGAACCTGCGACTCGGACCTGGGGATGCAGCAAGGCATGCACAATATGATGCTTGAGATCCAGTACAAGAACCACAGCTATGCTATTTTGAAAAAAGGTGGTTATGCTTCAACAATGTACTTCCCAATGGAGTGCTGAACCCTAAATGTCAGTTGCCCTATGTCTACACAAAATACAGCCTTCAAATTAAGCATAAAAAGTACCGCAATCATAATGTCATTTAGGAATTGGCTGAATCGGAGATTAAGTAAACAAGACAAAGGATGTGGCAAAGCTTCAGAGCCAGGAATTATTTGAATTTAAAAGAATGATTCAACATTTTAGACTTTTTGCTTTCTGGTGTAGTTAGATTGAAAAGTTGATGTAACTTTCATATCTGTCTGATAAAGGTTTACGTTGGTATTTTTCAACCTGGACCCTATTTTACCATGTTTTTGTGTCCTAGTGACTAATGGAGACAGCAAATTTTGAAAATGGTCCAATATTGAGAGACAGGGCTTCAGTTGACAGCGGCGAAAAGGGCTGCAATGTAAAGTGCTTGTTTTGCCACTGACAGGCTTACATTATTATTCTAAGTGTCTGACAACATTATTGAAAGGATCATTAAAGAGACAGACCTCTTTGTTAAACAGTAAAATCCCTTTTGTGTAACCAGGAACAGCCCTAAAATTGCTATTGTCAAACCTACCAGACTCCACTTAAAAAACATTAATTTTAGTGTGCATAGAGCCAGTATATATTCACATCTAAATGGCTGAGTTAAGTGTTTATTTTTTAACCAAACCAGAGTTGGTGATTTCTGTAACAGCTGAAAGGTGAACCATGTCAGTTTTGTGAGTTTTATTTTGATTTTGTTGAGTTTCAATGAAGTGTGTTTTACAATGATAAAATTGCTGTTTATTTAACTGGAGTCTGGTGGGTTTGGCGATAGCAATTTCGAGGCTGTTTCTGATTTAAAAAAGGGATCTTACTCTTTAACATAATGGTCTATCTCTGTAGGAATCCTTTTCATAATGTCAGACACTCAGAATAATAATCAGAGCCTGTCAGTGGCAAAAACAAGCACTTTAGTGGACGTACAGCAGAATGTTTTGCTGCTGCCGACTGCAGCGCTCTTGCTCAACTGAACCAGCTTCAAAAATGTTGTCTCCTTCAGTCACACAGACACAAACACATGGGAAAATATGGTCTGATTGAAAAATATCAAAGTTTCCCATTAAAAGTAAGGCTATAGCCTGTTAGCTTAGCTTAGCATAAAGACTGGAAACAGGATGAATCAGCTAGCTTGACTGTATCAGACGAGGACATTCCAAACTTCCAAAACTGTCAAACTTTTATTTTAAGTTGTACAGCCAAAACTTCTTCCAAAATATAATAGTTATAGGTTTAATTTAATGTTCCACTTACCTGAAATGAGGGTGAACGTCACGCTGTAGATTCCCGTCTCCCTCCTGCCCTCCCTCTCGCTCCTCTCCCTGTCTCGCTCCCTCTCGCCTTCGGAAAAAGCAATGTCCACCTGGAACTTGACGGGCTTCTGGAAGACAGAGGGGCCGCCGGAGGACTTGTACTCGGCCCGAAAGCTGGTCTGTGAGAGGACGCTGTGACTGAGTGACGGGATCTGCGTGGTGGGGAGACAGAGAAGAAGCAGAGAGACCGACAGACTTACGAGGCGGGAGAGGTACGGGGGCCAACGTGAGTATAGGGAGACAAAGGGTGAGGGTGAGGAGAGGAGAGAAAGAGTGAGCCATTGGTGAAAGCAAAGTGATCCATCAACGTGCCACGAGTGAGCAAGATTGAAATAAAGAGAAGACTGAAATAATGAAAAGAAATGAAGTGCGTACACAGTATGAGAGTGCGCGTGAAGTCCTTACGGCTTTGACAGTGAGAGCCATGCCTTCTACAAACAAGCTTTGATAGTGAGAGGCGTGAAAGACAGACCGCATCAGATACTCACAGACAAGAAGGCGTGGACAATGTCGGCTTTGACGGAACTCAGAGGTTTGTCTCTGATCACCACAAAGATCTGCTCCTCTTTCTCCAAGCCAATGAAGTTCCCAAACCACGACTTCTTAGCCAGCCTGGTAGCACGACAAAAAAATATACAGTAGGAGCGAATACGCAGAGTCATAGAAAACATCGAAGAACACAAACACAGAAAACAACACGCTTGAAAACAAGTGAAACCTCAGCAATATATCTCAGGGAGTGTGACTTACTCAGGGCTGGACTCTGGTGTTAGACTGGACATGTCTTCTGATGTAGGAACTGTAAGAGAGAACTCACAATTAAAGGGACAGTTCACCCCAAAATCAAGAATACATATTTTTTCCTCCTCTTGCCTTTTGTGCTATTTATCAATCTAGATAGTAGACTACTGAGAGTTGGAAATATCAGCTGCAGAGACTTCTGCCTTTTCTCGAGTATAATGGAACTAGATGGCACTTGACAACAGCAATTTCTCCTTCCAGAAATCATGACCTGGTTACTCAAGATAATCCACGGATCTTGTTGTGAGCAGTTTCCTGTAGGAACTATTTTCTTTCTGCTGAACTACACCTGCCAAACGTATCACAGCGAAGAAGGAAGCGTGGATCTCTTCACGGACGACAGGGACAGGGATGCTAAATGAGCTAGCAGTAGATGCACGTTTCCTTCTGTGCGAAGATAGGGTTAGTTTTTCAAATGTATTTTTTTGGCGCTTTGAGCACCACAAACCGAGTGCCATCTAGTTCCATTATATTTGAGGAAAGGAAGACATCTCTACGGCCGATATCTCCAACACTCAGCAACTCACACCAAAAAAATCTAAATCGATAAACTGCACAAAAGGAAAGAGGAAAAATATGTATTTTTGATTTTGGGGTGAACTGCCCCTTTAAATTTGACATTTGTGTACAACATTAGAACTTTATCTGTAAGCCAGAGGAAAAAAATTTTTGAGATATAATCCATTGCCAGTGTAGAGGGCCTGAAACAGAAATGTCTTCCCAGTGTTAGAGCAGAGAAAACTCTGGAAACTGATGACCTACTTAAGTTTAGTTGTTCCACACCTGTGCAGATAGCAGTGCATCTGTTAAAACATGACGTAACTCCCACATAACACTGAGTTAAACCTACAAAACTCACCTTGCAGTTTACGGCGATGGAAACGGGGCGAGCCCAGCAGGTTGTTCTTGAAAGAATTGAGGCGGGTCCTCCAGTGAGCAGAGCTGCTGGCCGCCATGCCGCTTCCCCCTCCTGGGCTGGAAGGCGGGGTCAGCGACAGTGAGCCCACCCCTCCCCCTCCCTCCGCCCGCGAGGAGGACGAGGACGAGGAAGAGGAGGGCGGGGTGGAGGAGGGGTGGTGAGGGTGGTGGACAGGGGTGCCCAGGGGTGTGGGCAACGGAGAGCCCTGGGGAGTGACCTGCGGCACAGAGTGGGCAGAGTTTGGGTAGAAGCTCTTAGTCACTGACTTTAGGACAGAGGACGAGGGGAAGAAGAAACGAGGGATGGGTGACAGGAGCGGAGAAGGGGAGGGTGAGCGGGAGGATGGGTTGTGCAGAGGCAGGGATTTGATGGGCTGCAGATGGGGTCGGTCTGCCGGTCCCTTGGTGGGCAGGGTCTGGGTCTTTGGGTTGGGGGGAGCTTTGGGCTTGTCATGAGCCCGTGCTGAGCGAGGAGTGGTGGCGTTTCCCTGTTTGGGCTCCTTTGTGAGGGGAGTAGCGGTGGCAGAGGTGACGTCTGATTGGCTGAAAGTGAAGACGGGGCTTTGATAGGACTGGGGGTTGGGTTTGTGGGGTGGGGAGGTGGGGTGGGGGGTGGGAGAGATGGAAAACAAGAAAGAGAAGGGATGGAACATGGAGAAAGTATGGAAATGAATATCATGCTTCATGACAAAAGAGTGCATCTTGTGAGTAGTGAGAGTGTCAAATGCTGTATTAACAGTGCTGACTATAAAAGCATTCATTTCAGTCGTTTGAGCCATTTGTATCTTATGTGAGTGAGGGTTTAGTGACAGCTGTGGTAGTGACAGGGTTAAAAATGCAGTGACAAAGGACAGCGGCAGTGAAGTTGTTACCGTTCAGTGGTTGCTATCAGTTAATGTTCATCAGTTTACAACCTACAGACTGTTTAAATGCAGTTTAGAAACATACGCACACCAGAAAAGCAAATTATCCCACAAACCAAAATAAATTATCTTATTTAAAGGCTCTATTCTTAATAACTGTGCATACAACTAGATCATGCATGGTGAGGAAGAGAAGTGACATGAAGACAGAAGAGAGATGCCACACAAACCTCCTGTTGGGTGAGAGATTAAATCTGAGGAAGTGGTGTTGCAGTGATGTGCAAGAATGACCGAGGAGCTTGATAAATGGATATTTTCGGGGGGTTGTGAAGTGTGGTTAAAAATTTGATAGCAGTTGAATGCTGAGCAGGCAATACCGGCAAAAACAATTTTGCAATATGTATCACAGCAAAATCTATATTGATAGTTTACAGCATAATTAGTAAAGCATTCACATTTACATTGAAAAGGCTTAATACATGTTCATATAATTCGAAATAATGTCACAAAACCTACAAGAAAATAATAATTCTGAATTATTACCGAGTCCCAGATTAATGTCAGCATCTTAAAATCCCAAATTACAACTTGTTAACCATACCATTATCACCTAGCTTTGCCATCCTTACTGTATTACCCCTTTTCCAACAAAATTAGTGTGTGTTAGCGTTTTCTTTAAACATGGGAAAGCTTGCTAACATGGCTCTTTTGGGTTTTTTTTCTGGTGTGTCACCTTCGACATCACGGATAGGTTGGAAAACAGAAAACAGAAAGTAGAAAGCAGCATGGAGGCCAGTGAGAATGTTATGGTGGTTACTACTCTTTATATATCTCTTACTTATTCAGTCTTTCTTTCAAATTTGTTGCACACTAATTTGGAACAATTTCTTTGTATTCAAAATCCATGTATGTGTACACACTGACTTAGCCCTTAAAGCTCAATCTGATTCTGATTCTGCTGATTCTAACCGTAAGGATACACATGACCTAAACATAAGTACAATGTACACTCGAGGGCGCAATGACAATGCTAACCATGTTGACTCTGCTGGCTGGGAAACACTGCAGCACACAAACAGAAGGCTATCGTGGTTCACAACTCTTCAAGTGTGTCTTAAAACAAAAGTCAGGTCCCCATATAAACACTGAAAGAGTTTGTCTCTTGTGTCTCCCTGCATTCCCCACTTCTCCTGTGTCTTCCATGTCCCCGGTTTGCCTCTCCGTATGCGTCTGTCTCGTTCCCGTCTTGCCGCTCATCCAACACACGTGCTGGCAATCTGCTCATCACCTCTCCTGCGTATCAACCTCAGCTCTTCTACCACTCCATGCCAAGTCATTGTTTCAGTCTCCATGGTAGCTGTGTTCAGGTCTCTAGTCAAGTGACTCTACTAGTAGGTGCCACTCATGTGCCTGCCAGCTCATTCCATCTGTTTCCTCTGCCACCACGCTGACCAGCCATTCACTCACCTTGGTCGTCTGCTGCCTCATTAACTCCTGCATTAAACCTGTTAAACTTTATCTGCCTCCTGCTCTGGGTTTTGAGTTTGGGTCCACTTGCAACAACTCTTAGTTTTTTGTGATTGGGGACAAACTTTGCAGTCTTTGTTATGTAAATATGATTCCTATGGTTTATCTTAAGCTAATTTGAGGCTTACAAGACAGCATTTCACAGCTGAGCTGAGGGACCATAACACAAAGACCGGATCTTTTAATCGCCAGCATAAACTGGGGAATGATTACAGCTTTCAGGACTCGTATGGGCACCTGACTACTGTTTTAAGACAGACTCAAAAATTGTGAACCTACCCTTTAACTGTACTTGGTTACAGAGGGAGTTAAATAACACAAAATAATAATGGAAATGCATTTTTTATACTGCATGCTTGCATCATGTTCAGAGATAGTGCAGGTAATCAAAGCAGCAACACTTGTAAGTGCGCAGTTTGTTAAAAGGTGGCCAACAGGCCCTTACCCTGGGACTGCTGAGAGGGCTGGAGGAGAGTCCAGTTGATGCTCCGCTGACTGAGCGAGACCTGACGAAGAGACAAGAGGTTAAGAGAATGTCAAAAAGGAATATAACCAACAAGAGAGTGTGTGTGACTGAATGCATTCTTGGGATGCAACATTTATAGTGTGTTCTGTATATGTGTAAGTCTATTGAACTGTACCTCTGGCTGTGTGCAGCTGTGTCCAGGGCCCTGCGAGGCGGGGTAGGGGATCCCTGCTCAGTAACACTCAGCACCTCCAGGCTTTTCCTCTCTGGGCGACAGCGGCCGTGGCGCGTCAGCATTGGAGAGTCAACTCGCTTTCGAGGAGGGTCCGCTGTAGAAGACGTATTTATCAAATATCATGTTGTGCAACTGCCATAACGAATTAACACCACTCCCAAAAAGAGGGTTTGTTTCTTTCTCCTGGAAGCGGCATTGTTGAAACACATTTCTAATAATCCATATTGCTTCCTGCTAGTAAGAGATGTTGCTGCGTCTTCATCCCTCTGCTCCCTGTTGTCACTCTGTCACTATGCATTTATTTTCTCTTTTCTTTTTACGTTATGTTGAAAGTGATTTTTCCACAGGCTCTTTGGCTCACTGCACCATCTGTGACTGTGATAAACTTAGCTTGATTTGCTCAGACAGAATAGCTGCCCTCTCCCGGTTTTGTCCCACAGAAAAATCTTGCAGATGTCCTGCAAAGTCTGGTTTAATTATCGTATCGTGTGACTTACTGTTGGTAAAAAATTTGCACACAGCTCCAGAAAAATCCATAATTTTTGTACAAATTTCAGACAAACCTAGAGAGGCTTTTTGCCAACAAAGCCAAACCCACCAAGAGGGTACACAGTAACTGATTCTTAGGCTAAAGGCTCTCAGTGCAAAACATTTAATCCAAAATTTAATAACATTTAATAGATTATCTTAAATAATCCCGAATTCATCGACAGAGGTAATGAGTACCTGTGTTCGGAACCAGACTCACAGACTGTGGTACAATCGCTTCACAGCAAATGAGGCTGGGAAAAGCAGCTCCGTCCCTTGAGTGGAACCCTCCTGCCCCCTAATGACTGACCTACGTCATTGCGCGGAGGCAAGTCCTCATCCTCATAGCTGGGGTAGCGCTCTTTCCTGTCCAGCAGTAGGTAATAGATCATCTTTTCCTGGTTTTCTCTGAAACAGAGAGAAAAAAAGACATCAGATAAGATTTTAAAATTTTGAGAGAATGATGTCGAAGGGAGTCATATGTCATTAGAGTTGGTAACCCTGCTAAAGAGTCTGTGGTAAGTGGTAAGTGTTAGCACCACAGAGCTACAAGACTGGCTTTTAACAGTTTATTCAGTTCACAGAGCTGGATCCTCCAAAGACTGAATACGTTATAACAAAACGCAGACTTTTTTTTTTAGCACAAACCAGTGCATCATTTGAAGCCCTCACTATCACTTTGTTGTGACAAGGAGCACCTGACTGCGCTATGACTTTGATATTTGTGAGGCTAGATCGCACAGCTGCAGTCTATCCACCATCTTGCATTCTTTAACCCCGTGGCTAGTGACTCAGAACAGGAGTTTCACATGGCGTGATGGAGAGGAAGCCGTATCCCCTGTCTGCTTCCAGACGGCACTCAAAATGTCTGTCCACAATACACAGGGGTCAATAAAAAATAAGATGCTGTAACTCATTAAGTACACGACTGAGTGACCAGAATAACATTAACACTGTAATGATTTAACCTTTCAAGACAATAAAGTTTTTAAATCACACCATATCATAGTCATATAACTGTCCATTGTAAGTAAGGCAGTGGTGTGTTTACTGCATGGCTGTTACATTGCATTATGTTTAGATGTTTCTGTTTTCCTGGTCGATGGTCATGCTCAGGGGTGAAAAAGCGATACTTACTCTTCACATTGCAAATCACGTGTGAGCTTGCCTCGGTCTCGGAAACAACCCAGCGAGTGCATGCTGTCCAACACATCTGGGTCCAGCTCAGTCAGGGACAAGATTCGCCTCACACACACCCGCCTGGGAGGAGGCTGCTCAGGACACGGCTCATTACGACCTCCCCTGGGAGCCACACACATACGCAACACACAATAAAACACACGTGGAAGACACGGATATAACGTATTGGTTTAAATACGATGCAGCATCATTCTAAATCAGTATTCCATTGAGCAGTCGTGTATGTAAAAATGAACGTATACTCACAGATACCAGGCGTGTTTCTGGATGGCCTCTAGCTGTAAAGGGTGACAGGGCAGATGGGGCCATTAGTTTCTACAGTCTGTTCGCAGCCAGATGGCCGCAGAGCTGTGCTGTGTAAACATTTCACACCAGATACTTTTCTTGACACGCACAAGACAGCTCATCAGTTCTAAATATTGTATACTAAATCACAGTTTGTAACTTTGCAATGTTTAGTGATTTTGAGAATAGAGCAGAAAATTATGCATCACTAAGTGTGCTGGAGCAGTCTTATTGAGCCATATTTTATTCTGGCAGTGAACACACTGACATTGTCCCAAGTATGGAGAATCAAATCCACTATCCAAAAACCTCCTTCACACATGGCATTAAAGGAACTGTATGCGACATTTAGAGCATTAATATAGCAGCTAACAACTATTTGCTATGTAAAGATATGGTAGAATAATGGTGTCCTGAGCAGAGAATGAAATCACTTTCCATCTTTGTGTGTTATAATGAGAGCTTCTCTGTTCTTTGTTGTGGTAGCCAGTTAGGCAACACGTGAACGTCCCTAAGTGTGTACCCCTGTGGTTAGCTAAACACCGCCGTTCTACACTACGCTCATACAGCGGTTAATGCTGGTAACGCCATCCCAACATAAAGTGATGGAACTGAGTCATTGCAGAAGCCCACCCGCCGGTTCTGTTGACACTGTTAGCATTGTTCTAACTGTTAGCACTGTTAGCTGCTAGCTGCCGGCTCAGCCACCTCCATGTTGAGAGCTATGTGCAGACAATCCCTGCTCAGACTCTAACACTGACTCTTTTCACTATCAGGATTTGATCCATTTGGTTGGATAACATTTCGAAGATGTAGAGGAGCTTTTATCTCCATTCAAGTTAGCGAAGGGCTAAACCAAAAGTTAGCCTCTCAGCCTGCCAAAGTCTGTTAGTGTGCATGCTCTATGATGGGGAAGATCCAGGTAATTTCATACCCAAGAAGTCAAATGACTTTTGGCTTCATGAGCCACTGAGCAACTTTCATAGGAATGAACCTGGCCCTGCCTCCAGCGCTGTGTCCAGTTCTCTTTATACATCAATAGACCCACGTCAATAACAACTGCCATCATAGTGTAAGTGCAAGCAGTACAGCGGCTGTTGTTTTTGTCAGTCCTTAGGAATTCTCCTTCACATCTTTCCCTGCTCTCACAAAGTTTTCTATCGAGTTCAAGGAAAAGTGTTCAGGAAAGACAGAGGACATAATGTTTTTGACTATTTGACCGAAGTCCAGGTGTTTAGGCGGCATTCAACCCCCCTGTGTATGTGCACTGTCTCATACCGTGAGCCTCTTTTCAGGGTTGACCTCAATCATGCCCTTGAGCAGTGACTGGCAGTCCGGGGGGATGAAGTGGGGCATGTGGAACACCCCACTCTTCACCTTCTCCAGAAGCTGGCGTAAATTGTCATGGTCAAAGGGCAGGGCACCCTGTAGGAGAACAAAAGAGAGGAAAGGAAGGAAGGAAGGAAAAACAGATGTGATAAAATACACTTGACTTGAAAAAGGTGAAGCAAGAACTGCAAACACACGAGGGGGTATTTATAAAAGGACCAAATTGTAACTGTGAAGACAGCAGTAAAAAAAACTTACCACCAACAGAGCAAAAAGGATGACCCCACAGCTCCACACATCTGCTCTCCGCCCATCGTATTTCTCCCCCTGACAAAGACAGAATCCACATGAGTTCCAAACTACTAAGTGAAAACACAAATGAACCACATACATTGATTAAATTCACTCAGGTACTTTCATCCTATTTAAGGCTTATCCATGAAATCTCAGTCAAAGGAAACTCTGTAATCCATTAAATCCAGCAATTAGTCAAACTCAGTCCAAAATACCGTGAAACCATCTTTTTGCCTTCAAGTGCCTTCAAGAATCACTCTTACTTAAGACTTTTAAAATTATTTTCATGACTTTGAAACAATTAGTAATGTCTTTGTGTCATGTAAGGACGTATTTGCCGCTGAATTCATAATTTATTAACATCGTTTGCTCATTTATATTACAGGTAGCAACATTTGAGGCGCACTTACCCGTATAACTTCAGGGCAAGCATAATGTGGCGATCTAAAAATGAAAGACAAGTGTTACAAGCAACAGTCTCTTGTTCGTGTGGTAACTACTGTACTCTTTATTGTGAAGAATACATTATGGTATAAGCACAGATTTGCATTGTTTCTGAAATGCAAAAATTTGACCCGTGTGTTTTTTACATGTGTACACATTATTTATGAATGCACTTACGGTGTTGATACTCACCCACAGCTGGTCTCTAACAGACTGTCTCCCACCTGTAGGGAGGCCATGCCAAAGTCAGCGATGCGGATGTTGTTCTTTTCATCCAGGAGCAAGTTCTCGGGCTTCAGGTCTCTGTGACTGCACAAACACAACAGATACTATAGGTCTTCTAGTGCTTATAATGGTATTTCATCTTAACTGTGACTTAAAGGTCCAGCGTGTAGGATTTAGCGGGATATATAGGCCGGAATGAATATAATTAGCATGTTGCATCACCATGTCTCTACAGTAGCCCAGGACACACAAACCAAACACTGGCTCTACATGGTTCCATTTGCATTTTTGCATCTGCAACCGCAGTTAGCAGCCCCTCCGCAAAGAGCTAAAAAGCATTGGAAAAAACCTTGATTTTTCAACGTAAAACCACTTCATTCAGTTTTTTATACTGGTTTAAATCACTAGGTCTGTTTGTTTTGGAGAGGAATAGACCTCTGCTGATATTCGGCTCCTGATAAAAAAACCTCCTGAACATCTGGATCTTAACTTATCAGAAGAAAAGATGAGCACACATTAGCAGGTGCTAAGCTAGCAGCTCAATTGCAACGAGCCAAACAGTGTCGGAGAAACACAAATTTGTAATGTGAAACTACTTCAGGAGAGGAAGAGACCTCTTTGGGTAATTCAGCTCCTGGTAAAAACCTGGACAATGAACACTGAAGGAATTCTAACCAGGAGTTTGCGCCTGGCATATGCACAATCCTCGCAGCTAGCTGTGGCTAACTGTGGCTTTAATATTAGTTCTCGCTACACAATTACAAGTTCTGCCACTCATGTAGTGCTTGGTATGCCATCACAAACAGGCAATTTGTCTAAAAGAAATGTAAGGAAGTGCCCGCAAACATCAAGTCTTGTGACTTATTCTGCAATGACACATCAAATTTGCATGGATTCCTCATTGTTTCAAGAGTTTAATTTAAGAACCACTGCTCTCTGCAAAAAACCAACCAGATGGAATGACTGTGGCAGAAATCCAAAGCAGAGATGATCTGCCTGAAGAACTTCCTGGCCTCTTTCGGAGTCAGCCGGCCCTTCTTGACCAGGTAGTCAAACAACTCCCCTCCTGACACATGCTCCAACACCAGGTACCTGTCCACACACAGGGGCGACGATGTGATTTAAAACGTCTCTACGAGACAGGGGAATTGACAAGTCATTCATTCATTCAACTGTTAGATATCACTAATTTATGATGTTGGATTCTAGCACCACAACACTGTGATGATATCTTGTAATTTCTTTTTTTATGTACTCACTTTCAGCTGACCTGTCTGCCTGTCTACTCCCCCAGTGGCTTTTTTATAACAGCGTTAAAGCATTTTAGCGAGTATTTTCCCCAAGACAGATCAAAAACTTTTCAGAATAATCGTAGGACATGAAGGAAAAGTGAGAATTGGAGTGATGAGAGCAGATTAATATAGCTCTTAGAGTAATATTTATACCCATCCTGCTCCAAAGTTCAGTATTCAGCACCAAAAAAGGAGCATGCAGACTGCACTCAGCCAAGTAGTGAGGCTCCTTTGAATGCAGAGGGAACTCACAGGTATTTGTTATTCTCGTAAACATCATGCAGCTTCAACACATGCGGATGCTCAATCAGTTTCAGAATGGCAATCTCCCTCTCAACCTGGTTATAGAGAAGAGATAGGTGCACAGAAAAAGAGAAGAGGACACTAAAGCAGAGCACACACGCCACTCAGTGTCATTTTTGAAGCAACAGAACAGAGGTTAATTCATGAATATAGAAGTTAAATATAGAGAATAGGGAGCAGTTTGAGTACAGCATAGCACATCCTGCTATATACAAAATTAGCATTATCGTCACCGCAACAACCTCAGCAGCGTCACACTGTACCTTCATCAGGACTGACTCAGACAGCTTCTCTCTGTTGACTATTTTGATCGCTACCTTCTGACCCGTAATACAATGGACCCCGAGCTTGACCAGTCCTGACAGACACAATGAAGGAGACAAAAATAAGAGACAGACAGGCATCATTTACAGCTGTGGTTCTCAACAAGAGGTCCGGGGACCCCTGGGGGGCCTTGAGGGAGTTCTAGGGCATAGTTTGTTTTCATGTTTTAATTATAGAGGTGAGCCAAATGTAAGTAGACTCATAAAAGTGACTCTTTCTCCTCAGTTATTAGCAATAGGGCTTCAACTCACGATCATTTTAATTATTGATTAATACGCCCTTTATTTGTTCTCAATTAATCGAAGAAAATAGCCTAATAAGTAGCCCAAGGTGTTGTCTTCAAATGGTAGTTTTTATCTGGCAAACAGTCCCAAAATTCAAATCAATTCCATTTATTATTATATTTGATAAAGTAAAGCATCAAATGTTCTTCAACAACATGAAACCAGCAAATGTTTAGCTATTCGATTATCAAAATACTTGCAGATTACTTTTCTGTCCATTGACTAAACGATTAATCGACTTCTCGTTGCAGCTCTAGTTGACAATTAAAGAATTCTAGTCTTAATTAGGGCTGCGACTAACGATTATTTTCACTGTCGACTGATCTGTCGACTATTTCTTCGATTAGTCGACTAATCATTTTATCGAAAAATGTGTCAAAATGTTGAAAAATATCTCTCCCAAACCCCAAAATTACGTCATCTAATGTCTTATTTCGTACACACGCCAAAGGGTTTTAGTTCACCGTCATGGGAGAGTATGTAAAGCTGCCAATATGTGAACATAAGAAGCTGCAATAAGAGTATTTTTACTCTTATTTTTGTACTTTTATAGTACTTCTCTATGAAAAATGACTCAAACCGATTAGTCGACTACTAAAATAGTCATTGATTATTTCAATAGTCGACTAATCGTTGCAGCCCTAGTCTTAATCATATCTAACAACCAAAATCTTTTCAGATGGATCTTATCAAATCGGCTCCATGACCTCATGTGTATCAATTTAGGTGTCAAATTTAGGGGTGAAAAGGGTTGAGAACCACTGATCTACACATACATTTCTACATGAAATTGTAGTTTAAAAATACAGTTTGGTGTACTCACCCGTCTGTCCCTTCCCCAGTGTTTTTTCCAGTCGGTAGGGCCCAACATATTGAGCTGACTGACTTAGAGACAGTTCCTTACTCATACTGCTCTGACTGGAGGCTAATACACTACTACTACTACTACTACTACTACTACTACCTCTACTATTACTGCACAGTTGTTATTGCAATTACTGTGATATTATACAGCTTATACAGTTATTGTGGGATACAAGATGGTGCCTTTTATTTCAGTGATAACACTGCCACTCTGTAATAAAAGCACTGGTGCTGATTTACAACATCTGGATGATGAATGGACATCCTTCATTGAAACCTGGTTAATACACAAAGCTAAATATTGTTGTTATGAAGCACGGTAAACATGTATAACGTTGATATTGAACAAAAACAGCTTAAAGCAGAGAAAACTGAGATGACAGCGAGTTACTAGGTGGTTTTTATGCGTTAAATACTGACCACTACCCTAGATATAAAGATGACAAGCTAGGCTAACTGAAGAGTGTCACCCCTGTACATTTGCTTATTAGTGTAACTTACGTGTGTGACGTTAACTAGATATGACGGTTAGTGAGAAAATTATCGCAGTGTAACGTTATATAGCTTGGAAATAACCGTGTTTTTCACGCCTGCCGCAAAGATTTAACTCCTTTGCTGGTTGAGTTTTACCGACAAACGGTCAAATACGTCAAGTGGGTGTTAGCAGTGTAAATTAAATCAGTTTTATTCTCTCTGTCAGGCCTGTTTTTACAGGTGCAACAACATGCTATTTTAGCCTCGCCGCCGCTCTCCCACACAGCAGCGAGGCTAGCTTTAGCTTCAACGCCCGGACCAACGGCCGTCTCGCTGTCAAAAAAACCGACACCTCCTGAAGTTTCTGGGCATCGCCAAACGGTAAGATTTATCACACGACCGCCGCATTCTCGCAATATGTCGGGGTGAAACGCGTATCCCTAGCAAAACAACCATCTTTAGCCGTAGCGTAGTCCTCCCCCTCCCTGTCTCTCCCCGTCTCTCTACATCCCTGCAAGTAGCGGATCACAGCATCTTCTCCTCTCTCCTTTGGCGTGTCCTCCTCCCTCCTCACCGGCGGATACACAGGTAAAAAAAACACAGATGTCCGCAGATTAGCCCGCACTGTTATCGACTGCCTTATCCCCCTCCTCACTTGTGATAACAGTTCACGCAGGGTAAAGGCCCCCTGTATTATACTCCCTTCGGTTTTCTTGCCGTAAATCGATATTTTCTCTCCCCTCTTCCTTCCTTCGTCTCACTCGCATCAGCATCCGGGTCCCACTCTCTCTCCATCCACTCTCCTCTCGCCTCTGCTCCCCCGCCCTCCTCCTCCTCCTCCTGATCATCTTCCTCAAAATACGCTTATCTCTGCATTCACCTCCACACCGTGGCGACACTGTGGGCCCCGACAGCTGCTGCGGACCCCTCCGGCAGTGTTATCATGACAGACATGTGTAAACATGGCCGGAGGCAGCGGACGGGACGCTGCTTGTTAGGGGACACTGGGGTGCTTTGGCCCGGCTCTGGCCTCTCTGAAGCACTGGTGTCCCACAGGTGTATTTTCTTTTCAATTTCACTGAAAATGAGGTGAAGCACAACTTAGAGCAGTGGTTCCCAACCTTTTTCTTTAAGGGGCCCATTTTTTAATCTTTGAGTAAAGTGATGACCCCTAACTAAATGACATATTTTATGGATATTTCGTATGTAGTGCATAACAATAGTAACACTGATAAACTAGTGTTGTTGATGTGTTCAAAGAAGTCTTTTAGACTGGATGCCCTGTTTTCTTTTTTTCTTTATTTTGTTTTGTTTTGTATTTTGTTTGTTTTTGTGGCTTGTGGTATTTTAGATGGCCTTGTGTAACGTCTTGGCCAAGGGACTACAGATAAAAAATAGCCTTTTGGCTAATTCTGACATTTTTATACCATGTGTATCTATTAATTTGCACTGTCCCTTCTTAAATAAACTAAACTAGTCTAAACTAAACTAAACTGATAAACTGTACAATTAACCCAAATAGGGAATGCAATGACTGCAGGAAGTGTGTGTAAAAAAAGAGTGGTTTGGATGAATTTTGAGCAGATTATTTCCTTTGAATTTTACATTAAAGGTGAGTTTAACTTTTTTTTGTAAAATGCCTTGTCTGTATTATATTTCTTATTTTTAATCATCATGCATACAAGGTTTTGTTTTTTTTTGTGCCAAATTCAGTGTTTTCTTCTCTCTTATGTTTGACAATTGTTCTACAAGCTCTGTGGTTGTTTTAACTGCATACTTTTCAAAATCAGGTCGGGCCATTAAGCAGAAAGTGAAGACTCTGTGAATATAGCCTGTGTTCAGGTCTTCACTGTGCCCTTATCATGGGAGATTTTTTAAGTTAATAGCTTAAATAATAATCTAAACTTTAAAAATAGCAATTTATTTAGTATTCTTCACAGAAATGAATGAAGTGCTGCAAAATAGGCCTACTGTATATCTAAAAAAATGTTTTCTTACACCCCTTAAAATCAAGACGGCCTTGCAGCCCCTCATGAAGCTTTGGTGACCCCTGACAGGTGTCGGGACCCCCAGGTTGGGAAGCAGTGACTTAGAGGTAGACCTCTGAAAACTGACTGGCATGCAGCTGTTCAGGAAGCATTGGGACCTTTTACTTTTACTTTAGTAACAATACAGCACAAAAAGAAACAAATTCAATTGCTAGAGGATGAAACTAACTTTAATTTAGAGGTCATTGTTTTGCGTGTCACAAGTAGGTCTCAAGTTTTTGCACTCAAGCCCCAAGTCAAGACAGACAAATCCCAGATCAAGTCCCAAGTCCTAAATTTAAAGTTTCACGTCCCAAACAAGTCATGATGCACTCTTCATTAATTATATCATTCTAACAGCATAGTTTTTGTTTGCGAATAAAATTATCTTTCGTATAATTTTTTTCCAATTGATGCTAACGTTTCAGTAACATTAGTTCTTCATGGTTCCCTCCTGTCGGATTAGTTCAAACAAAGTGGATAAAGGTGGTCCACACCTCTGCTTTAATTTATTCAAATACTTTATTTAAAGGGACAGTTCACCCCAGAATCAACAATACATATTTTTCCTCTTACCTGTAGTGCTGTTGATCAATTTAGACTCTTTTGGTGTCAGTCATAGAGATGTCTGTGTTCTCTCCAGTATAATAGAACTACATGGCAATCAGCTTGTGGTGCTCAAAGCAGGTACATGGAAAATTTATCTTTTTTGATTTTGGGGTGAAATGTCCCTTTAAGTACTTTTTAGATTAATATTTTAAACAAAAAACATATTAACTCATAGGATATGATGCATTGTTAGAACTACCCAGCTGTATGCAAAGCAGTTTGAAAGAGCTCCACCGTGACCAGCTGTGACATAAAAACATTAATTGATCCATACATAACAAAGAGACATTAATACAGAATGTGATAAATAAAAGTGAGTGGAAGGGACCACTGTGCATAATGATATTCTTTACATTGTTGAATACTTTTACTCAAGGACCTGACTGCTTCCTCCACCTCTGTCCATTACATGTAAAACTCCTGCACTCAAACATTTTACTCAAGTAGCCTACAGATATTAACGACAGAATGTGCATGTCAGAACTAAACGTAAGCTTCATGTTGTTCAATTTTCAGTGTTGTTAATGTATAAAAATGTATCATGCTTTATAAGATGACCATATGTTTTGTAAAATCTTAATTTCAAAGTGTTTAATAGCTATCAATTACTGGAAGAGAAGTTAGTGGAGTATGGCAGCCGGCCATGGTTCATGGTTTTGTTGGTTTCTGACAAATCACAAGTGGCTTCTGAGTGAGACCGGGCTTGTTATTCAAACGTTTCACTCTACTTTTCACCCCCCTGCTTTGCTTCTTCTACTCGTTGTCTCGCTTCTTTTTATTCTGAAATACTCTTTGTGTATTTTTGATTTCAGGGTAAACTGTCCCTTTAAGTCATGTAATTGAATAAATTAAAGCAGAGATGTGGACTTGAGTCACTTGACTTAGACTCAAGTCACAAATTTGACTTGACTTTGACTTGACTCGAGTCACAAATTTGATGCATTCAGACTTGACCTGACAAAATCAAAGAACACTTGCAATTCAACTTAGACTTTAAAACCAATTACTCGTGACTTCACTTGGACTTGAGCCTTTTGACTTGAAAATACTTGATACTTTACCCCAAATCTCAAAGATAAAAAAGAGTATGTTATTCAAATGCGTCATCCTACTTTCTCTTCCCCCAGCCTTGCTTCTTGTACTGCCTTGTTGCTTCAGGTCTTTAATTCTGACATACTGCTTGTGTAAAAACCAAACAAAGAATTATTTTTTACAGTGTATCTGTTTTAAATGTAGACTTGTTTGTTGTCTTCCATCAAGGTAGAAACTACTACTACTTATTTTTAATCGCACTGAGGTACCTTGATCTCAACAGACTATATGTGTCCCATTAGAATGGACCAGAAAATGGTAGCATGAGTATGTTTCCCGTTTCTATTTCTGCTCCATGGTTGGAGACAAATCCTTCTGGCTGCGTGTAAATCAACCAGCTAGGCGCAGATGAAGATGGGCTTTGGGGAATTATCCGCCCACACACAACATTTCAAATTGAGATTTTAGAGATTTTTCAAGGCACTTTACAGATGATACATTCAAATGTCCTACTTACTCTTTTTTATTTGTAAAGCTGTCATTCCTGCTTGATTTGTTTATATCAGCATCAAACAGTTTTCAGTGTCCTCCCCAGATGAGGAGGTGTGATGGGTCACTCTTCTTTAAGGGGATGTGCTCATCAGATTTTTGTTGTGTGTGTGTGTGTGTGTGTGTGTGTGTGTGTGTGTGTGTGTGTGTGTGAGAGGTTTAAATGTCCCATGAGCTATGCTTGCTGTTGAGACTCTCAGGGACATTACTGCTACATGGTATCGTCATGTGTCACAAGAATATAACAAAAACAACATTTTTATGCACCAATTTGTGCATTTCTTATATCAATTTATAGTGTAAATGTCTTTATTTTATTTATTTTATCAAAATAAAACTCCTCTATTGCTATAAAGTTGCTACTGGTTATGTTTTCATTGTTTTAGATATTTAGGGGAACATGTATGTGTCATACCATGGCACCCGGCGGCTTCAGGGGGAAATGCGGAGGGACAAGGACGAAAGGTAAGGCTGTGAATGTCAGGGTGGGGCAGGTGGGATGGGTGGTGGACGGGTCCAACAGAGAGAGCAGTGTTCGCGTCCCATAAGATTCTAAAGCTGAACCCTGTTCTTTTTCCAAAACCTAACTACTTGCTTTTGTTGCCTAAACCTAACCACATGTTTTTGTTGCCAAAACCTTAACCATGTGCTTTCTTTGCCTAAACCTAAACACGTTTTTGTTGCCGAAATCTAACCACATGTTTTTGTTGCCTAAACCTAACCACGTGTTGTTGTTAACTAAACCTAACCACGTTTTTGTTGCCTAAACCTAACCACGTATTTTTGTGGTCTAAACCTAACTGCGTGTTGTTGTTAACTAAACCTAACCACATGTTTTTGTTGACTAAACCTCACCACGTGTTTTTGTTGTCTAAACCTAACCACGTGTTTTTGTTGCCTAAACCTAACCACGTATTTTTGTTGTCTAAACCTAACCACGTGTTGTTGTTAACTAAACCTAACCACGTGTTTTTGTTGCCTAAACCTAACCATGTGTTTTTGTTGCTTAAACCTAACCACATGTTTTTGTTGACTAAACCTAACCACATGTTTTTGTTGCCTAAACCTAACCATGTGTTTTCTTTGTCTAAACCTAACCACATGTTTTTGTTGCGTAAACCTAACCACATGTTTTTGTTGCCTAACCTAACCACGTTTTTGTTGCCTAACCTAACCACGTTTTTGTTGCCTAAACCTAACCACGTGTTCTTGTTGCCTAAACCTAACCATGTGCTTTCTTTGTCTAAACCTAACCACGTGTTCTTGTTGCCTAAACCTAACCATGTGCTTTCTTTGCCTAAACCTAACCACTTGTTTTTGTTGCCTAAACCTAATCACATGTTTTTGTTGCGTAAACCTAACCACATGTTCTTGTTGCCTAGACCTACTGTAACCACGTGTTCTTGTTGCCTAAACCCAACCACTTGCTTTCGTTGCCTAAACCCCACCATGTGTGATTGTTGTTGAAGGAAAAAAAAAGTCAATTCACGTTTGGTTGTGCCGACGTCTATTTTGAAAGAGACTGTATGTAAACTTTACATTTCCTGTGAAAATGGAAGTGTATCTTGAAAGAAGACGATGCATGTAACAGGCAGAACTTGACACGGTGTCCTAGAACATCAACAACCAACGCACCCAGGGTACCTTTCACATCGTATGTGGACGTGGAAAATCCATGACCAAGTACATCAATATGTGACGAGGTCGGAAGCGAGAATGTCTTGAAATAACATACGTTTTAATCTTTGGGATTGGGGGTAAGGTGTCAAGTATTTTCAAGTTAAAAAGGCTCAAATCCAAGTGAAGGCCTAAATCAATGCTGTAAAGGATAAAGTCCATCTACCTTGATGGAAAATAACAAACAAGTCTACGTTTGGGAGTGATAGATTGTAAAAAAAAAAATCATGCTGTGTTTGGTTCTCCCACAAGCAGTATATCAGAATAAAAGACTTGAAGCGAAAGGGAGTACAAGAGGCAAAGCTGGGGGAAGCAAAAGTAGGACGAAACGTGCAGTCTACGTGCAGACAGAATGAAGTTTGCCTTATCCATAAACCTGCAACATACAAATATAGGCTACCTAAGTTTTCTTTCACAATTGAATGTCTGACAACTAACTACGCTCCCTCATGTGAATTTTGTCTCCAGAGCTTGTTCGTGAACCTCTCCCTCAGCTGACAGCACCAGGATCGACTCTGTAGAATCACACGAGGTTATTCTCTAGCATCCAGCTTGTAAGTAAATCCCTTTGGCTCCTACACACATTTTCCTCCCTTCTCCACTGAGAGCGAGGAACTCCAGAAAAAACTTCTCTTCCTGGTTCTTTTTGTGGATTCCCTCAATCCTCACACTCATTGTAAGAGCTCAGAATGGAGAAGTGACATTAGACTGCTCAGTGCAAGTACTAATGTGAGGATTAAGCAGAGATTAACAGGCTCTTCTTGATTCCATTAAGAGTAGCTATTCCATGTTGAAGCCTGTGCTCAGCCAGAGGAGGCGGTACTTCTAATAGTTTAAGGACCTAACAAAAATATGGTGAGTGAAATAACATCTGTGATAACCAAGAAAAACAGTAGACTGTATGAGGTAAATGGACAAGCTTTTTATTTATTGTATTTTTATTGTATTTTTGTGCATAAAATGTTACAGTGCACAGGCAGTCAGTGTTATAGTGGAGTCCATAATGAAGTTAGAACATTCACGAAAAAAAACAAACATCTTTCACATTGACAGAAGAATACAGTATCAGAAGCACAGTGTCATCACCCCCCTCCTCAGTTTCTCTGATGGTTCAGTCCAGTGCAATAAGCATCGAAGGGAATGCTGGGAAAGTGGAAGGCTTTGATTAAATGAAGCTGTGATTTAAAAAAAAAAAAAAGACTACATGTTATTATGAGACTGCAGTAGAACATGTGACAAAATAGGTGATTCAAATAATCCAAATACAACACAATACTATTTGGAATTAAAGGTATATTCACCCTAAAATAGACAAATAAAATATTGAAAATAAAAGCTCAAACATGCGTTGTTAGTAACTTGAATATTGTACTCAGATTGCCATTTCACAATATCCATTTGTCAGCATCCAGTTTCCTCTTTTTGTTTCTGATTTTCCTGAGTTGCACAGTACTTTTTAGGTGTCCTTTCATTTTTTTAAATTTTCCTTTTAAATTTTAGATTCTGGGTAACATGATCCTTCATTAGCATCAGCATTCATCCTAACAAACTCACTGATAATCTTGGGTATCTGCTAGTGACATAAGTAAAGTAATGTAATAAAATTGGGGATGCACTGATCCAATTCTGACTCAAACAACTGCACTGACTCTAAGTTACATGGGTCGATCTATTTAATACAATTCTACATTTACAGCTGCTGTATCATCTTATATTTGTAGTAAATTCCTGTTTTCACTAAACATTTACAAAAGAATTTGCTTCCTTTTTATTTTGTATATTTGGTATTTATCAAGTTTGTTTGCACTTAATTGTGATTTAATGTTTATATTTTGTTCTCATTTCTTGCAGATGTATCCTGTATTTTGATTCTTACTTAACTTTTGACTCATCTGTTGCTGCATTTTTACTAACGAAGATTTTTTTTACCAAGTTGCCAGTGCACAATTTATTATTTTAATAATGAAATAACAATTCAGGAAATTCATATTGATTTATTTGTTACATTTTGTTTTACAATATTAGGAAATCAATGTTTAAGTCAAGCCTGATGTTGCCTTACACATAAAGAATGATAGCGGTCACTTCCACACAGTGAAGCACACATCTTACTAATTAAAGGTCCAATGTGTAAGATTTTATATATTTGGAGAAATGGAATGTTACATAATAAGTATTGTTTCTTTAGTTTTTTTAATCACCTGAAAATAAGAATCATCAAATTTTTGTCATCTCAGAATGAGCCATTTGGATCTACAAAAGGAGCGGATCCTTATCCATGGAGCTCACCATGTTGCACGGCCATGTTTCTACAGTAGCCCTGCATGGACAAACAAAAGTGGCTCTAGATAGGGCCATATGCGCTTTCGTGTTTTTGCGTTTTTGTGTTGGCCACCATAGTTAGTAAACCCACTGTGACGAGCCGAATAGCATCAGAATTGATGTGAAATGTGAAACTACTTTACGTAGTGTTTTTACTGCTGGTTTAAATCCACGGATCCATTTGTTTCAGGTAGGAAGAGACATCTGAGGATAATTCAGCTCCTGGTAAAATCTCTTTGAACATCTGGATCTTAAGTTATCAGAGATAAAAGGACATTAGCAGGTGCTAGGCTAACAGCCTGTCTGTGGTGAGCCAAACGGCATTGGAAACACTTTAAAAACTTTGCTTTATTCAGTGTTTTTCCCACTTTTAGTCACCTAGTCTATTTGGGGGAGGAGGAGACTTCTGGAGATAATTTGGCTCCCAGTAAAAACCTCAACTTTGATAACTGAAGGAATCCTAAGTCGGAGTTCATGCTTGCACATTGGAGAAGTCTCGGCTGGTTGCAATCTGCAGATGCCAGTAAATCCTACACACTGCTCGTTCAAACACCAATATTGGATCGGTACTCTCTCTACTCAGTGCATCCCCTAAACAAAATGAAAAATCCAAAAGACATAAAACACCCCAGTATACCAACTGACAGTGTCTGTCTGATTAACTGCTTGCTTTGAGAGATTATTACTTTATTTTGGTTTACACGCACTGATTATCTGTGTAATGCCCCAGGTCTTTATTCAGGAAAAACAAACAAACAATGATAATAGTTTGTCATTTGTGTGAACTTACATTTTATAAAGATGTACTTCTCATGTATCACGATCCCTCAGACAGGGCTTTTATACAGGCCTGGAAGGCATCTATCAGATCTTTACAGTCCTCTGCTCCCTTCTCTCTGACACTGAAACACAAAGCTGGATTTATAAACCACACTTAACACTCTCTGCACACACTGCTGCGTTATCCTCTCTGGCATATAACATGGTTTCAGGTCAAACAGTGCAAATTTGCATGATGTAGAACAAATGAACACATCCACTGGAAACTGTGGAGGAAATAAATCTTTAAATTTAGTCTATGCGCATCAAAGGGATTATTACAGTATAGCCTGATAATAATATTTCAGCTCAAACCCACACAGCTGCTTTTATCTGCGCTCGCTGACGTACGAGAGGAAGATTGAGCAATACGTGCAGCAGCTCCGCTAACACTAATCACAGCTGCACTTGGACACACACCAAACGTCTGTCGCTCTTTCATGTAACATGAACCAGCAGCCTGGAATGTGCTGATCCTCTGCTATAGGTCATACATGTGGAAGCCTATTTTAAACCTCAGGTCTATTTGTGCTTCTCAAGACCTTCATGTCACTGTAAGGGCCTGCTGTAAATGTCATGACACTTAGTCTTGTGATGTAGAGTGGATTCACTGCAAGTTAAGTTACAGTAAGTCTAATTAGAGTTAATGATCCACAGGATGTCATGCATACAACTCAGTAATGATGACTGAGAATGGCCCGAGGGGTGTAATTGAAAGTGACCAGGATTTAGCTGGAGCCCAAAACACAGCCACAAGTCTTCCTTAACGGCTCAAAGTTATACAAAGACACACTTAGACACCAATGACTCTCACTTTGGCTAGTGCAAATTTAATGCATTTGCATAAATACCTTCCTCAGCATTAATAATTGCACATAATTCCTGTCAGAACTCACCATTTGTCAACGTCCTCTTTGATAACCTGGCATGGTGCTGGCACAGCTTCATTAGAGTCTGGCATTTTTGACAGAGGAGAGCTGGAGTTTGTGGTGGTTGTGCGCTGCTTCAGGAGCTGCAGTCAAGTATGGTTACAGATTAGTTCCAGAGATGGAGGGTAAGACAGTGAGGGAGGGAGGGAGGGGGGGAGGACAGTGACCCTGTGCGGTGAACTCGGAAGAAATTAATCATATGCAAGAAATTCTAACTTTAATTTCTAGTCTTGCTATTTATGTTATGATGAAATGAGTTCTTTGTCTCTGATATTCTTTCCTATTTATGTTCATCAACCTTTAAAACTCAGGTGTTCTTAAATGCTTTCATTCCTGTTCTTTGTTTTACCGTCTTCCTAATGAATATGCAGATGGCTGACCTTTTGAGTCAAGCGTTATGCATTACAAAGACCTCATAATGCATCTAAAATACTCACTACAGGGGAGGGCCTTTTTCCTGAAGAGAGCCTGGAAAGCCTGGCTTTGTTTTACGCTGCTTTGTTGGCTTAAGAGGCGGAGAGTTGTTGCATTTGTTTCACCAATAAAATGTCAAATTGGCATTGAAGGCAGTGTTAGAAGGGATGTAACTAATAGTCTGAAAATAAGATGAAAATAAAAGCACATCAGTGAGGTTAATACTTTGCAGGAACACACTTTTGTTTCTTATTTTGAACATCCAAATGATCTTGTCCTGGTTGTGTTACATTTATCTACACAGCAGCATGCATTTGAGCATTCCGAGATTTACTACACTGAAACTTTTTGTCCCACAGTCAAAGGTTTTTCATCATACATCAGCAAACCTCTTGTAAGCACATACACTAATGAACATACATAGCTTTTTACTTAAGAAAAAGGGGAAGACATTCCCCCCATTGCTGCTCATCAAAATATATTGTGCTTTTTACATTTTAACATATAACTTTAGAATTTTCTTAGGATGTGTAAGTGATTTCTCCTCTAAATGTTATGTAAAAAGTTTGACAGAACAAGTACAGTTAACGTACCTTCACCTTGCTTTTTCAACAACTGCGTCTGGATGACAGTGTGAGGCTCCTTTTCCTAATTCTGGATGGGAAAAAAGGACGGCAATTATTCAGCTGCAAAAAAAAAATAAAAATACAAATACAAATGTTAATTGAAGTCAATTGAAATATGTAAATACTGTGTAAATTTGGGGGTAAAATAATGATTATTTAAAAGAAATGACAGTAAATTAAAACAATGACTAAATGTATTTCCATCACTGTGCATGTAATACAGGACAAAACATAGGAGATGCTTTGTCTCCTTTGATTTGCACATATGACACAGGAATACCTATTTTGGTCATATTTAGAGATATAAAACATTGTGCAAAGTGTTGGCAGTTAGCAGCTTCAGCAGGCTACAAGAGAATCTGCATCAGACTTCTATCTTAAAACAATATTATAATAATAATGATAAACTTTATTTATAAAGGGCTTTTCAAAACAAAGTTACAAAGTGCTTTACATGGTTGATCCTGGATTTGAAGCAATGCTGAATTCAAGCAAATAAAATGAGGCAATTTTAAGAAAATACAAAGAACAATAAAAATAAAAATAAAATAAAGATAAAATACCGTCTCTGAAGCAGATAAGCTAAGTTGGCCACTAATTGCGAAATAACTGATGACAACACAAATGAGACATATGTAAGATAAGCAGCATGCTAAAACTAATAAAAGGCTTTTTTGAACAGATTAGTTTCAAGAAGTAATTTAGAAGATGTTACTGATTCAGCGAGCCTCAGATCCTCAGGCAGGGAGCTCCAGAGCTGAGGGTCCTTGACTGCAAATGCCCGGTCACCTCTAGTTTTGAGCCGGGACTGAGAGACAGCCAACCGAGCCCTATCTGAGCATCTGAGGCTTCGACCTGGCTCATAGGGGAGCAGCATCTCAGCAATGTAGCTGGGGGCAAAGCCATGAAGTGCCTTAAAAGTTAACATCTTAAAATCAATTCTAAAACTGACTGGTAACCAGTAAAGAGAAGCTGAAACAGAGCTGATATGGTCATGTTTTCTAGTGTCAGTTAAAAGCTGAGCAGCTGCATTTTGCAGAAACCTTATGGCTGAGGCTCTACAATAACTTGATTTGTAACTGGTTTGTGAGGCATGAATAGCTTAACCTGTTTCCTTAATAGCTGCCACCTTAGTTTGGTGTGGTGATGCTGGCATTATTGCACAGGAGTGCATGTATGGAAAAATGCACATGTAATGACAATGGGTAATAGACTGGCTGATTGCAGATTGGCTGCTCATCATCTGTTTTGTGAATGAGTGATTGTTTTCAGAATGTACTTGTACTTCTTTACACTAAAAGACAGGGAAACATTTGGAGGTGTTGTGTTTTACAGGTTATTATGTAGTGGTTTCAATGATGTAACTAGGCTGTATGTGGCCCATGAACTAAAATGAGTTTACCACCCTTGTTGTGGTCACTCAGTAAGTACAGTATTTTAGTTACAGAATTTAACTTCACCACTAGAGGGCAACAAACACTCATACACCATAGTCATGTACAGAGATTATCTGGACAAATGGGCCTCCAGTGTGTGCATCATTGTTACCTGTAAACAAAAGAGATCACATTTACATTCAGCTTCAATACCTAGTTTAGATGCATGTTCATGTATTATAATACTATTCTGATATTATTTTAGTCGGTGTGTGCAACTGGAGGCAGTGACAGGTTAATATGATGGGAAACCCAATCACAGTGTCTCAGTACACCCTGGTCAAAATATGAAAAGTGAGAAACAGCATCTCTCTGGATCAGCTCCCAGTGATTCGTCCTGCTTTATAATGACCATAAAATCCAGTGTGCCATCTGCTGGTGTACAAATCAAGTGCATACAAGCTCTGGCAGACAGATTCTCTAAATAATAAAATCAGGACTATATGTATATAGTGATAATAACATGGACTACAACGGGTCTTGGTGTCTTTATGAATTTTAGCAAATGTACGGGATAAATGCCCCCCTATGCAAAGTGGTGCTGAGAAGCAAACTGCAGCCTAATTAAGCATCTGACTGGAGGCAGGAAATGCCACTGTCTCTCAAACAGGCTGCACAGTTCGGATGTGAATTTGCAAAGCGACCGAAGGCCTATTTAAATCTGGTTTTCACTGGAAATATTTTCGCACTCGAATGCGTCTCAGCCAATCGCAGCGTACGGGGACAGACAGCTGACTTATTTTTGTTCGTGTAAAATGTAGTCTAAGTCAATATTCAGCCTCTCGGTACGATGAAAATCTGGAAAAAGCATGCAGGGCTGGCTGGCAGACGAGGGCCGGTGAATGGAGGTCACCGCAGACACTGAGTGAGTCTCAGCGGTGAGACAGAGAGGGGGAGAGGGAGGACGGACAGCGGCCAGCCGCCTTCAAAAATGGCGTCTCCGGAGGAAAATGAGTAAAAAATATTAAAACGCGGCCTTCTTTCTTTACACTTCCTCGTTCGGTATTCATATGTTTTCGTACTATTGTTGTGTTTTTACCGGTGTGGACAAACTCGTCGTCGCTTTTACTGTAGCAGCCAAAGAAAGCAGAAATCAGGGGAGCGAGCATTTGGGGGAAATAAAGGCAGCCCTGTTTTATTTTGATGCGTCGTTACTGACAGTTAGCATCTGCTGCTAGCCCACAGCTCTGCTCCGGAGGGGGGTGGGAACCATTTGCATTCAAAGAAGAAGAAAAAAAAAAGATTTTGAAATTGGGGATTTCTTTGCTCGTCTATGGGGAGTGATTGCTACCAACGTGGCCCGTCGATTGCAATCTTTTTGCTTGTGCTAGCATCGTAGCAAAGAGGAGGCTAAAGAAAGGGGAGGAGAGACGGTGGAAAAAGGACGCATTCAAATCAAATGTTTATCAGCAATTCGTCCATTACCGGCCAAATCCGCGGCGCCTTCATCATGACCGTGACTGATTTTGGACTGAATCTGAATTCGTGGAAATGATAAACGTGAAAGGCGAAGGAAAAGGAGAAAGACTGGCTTTTTTTGGAGGTGGTTGGATTATAACCCCGTAGACCCCCCTCTTTTTTCATCCAGCTTTCTCCTCCTCCCCTCCATTTCTCTTTCAATATGCTGTTTTCCACTCCTGAGGACTTGCTTATGAAACCGGGGAAAATAGCCTGAAACCGAAAACGGGAAAGACTGGATTTTTTTCCGTAATCTGCTCTGCGACGATCTCGTTGCTTTCGTCCTCATCGCACACATTGTACGCCACATAAATGGATAGAAATTACCCGGGAACAGGATTTGGTGATTTGGGCGCAGGAGCAGGATGGAGTTACGAGAGATCGGCAAAAGCAAGGTATGCATTGGATTCAGACAATGTGCATGCATCACTGGTACTTTGCAGGGCACTGTGTGGCCCATGTAAACAAATTGTCGCCATTGGGTTCATATCTAGTGCCATGCCTTGCCATTATGTGCAGTGCATTGTCATCCAAACAGTTGCATAGTAATAATATTATAAACAGGAATGGAGCAGTGTGCGTGTCGTGGGGGTGGGCGGGGTGGAGAAAGGAAAGGTTGGCAATATGAATTGAGTGTGATTGACAGACGTGGGTTTTAGTGGACCTGGCGGGGTGGAGGTGGGGGTATGTCTGGAGCATCCATAGGAATTATTGTTCCCTGTGTGCAGGCCTGGACACAGACCCTGAGAGATAAATTCACTGGATTGATAGCAACTGCGAGGAGTGCAGACGCAGCAAACCCCTCACAGCAAAACCCCCCTGACAGACATCAACAAGAAGAGCAGATGCATTTAATAAATTTGATTTTAATTGTTGCCTTGCAAAGAAATCAGAACATAAAAATCTTAAAGTAGACGTGCTGCTGTGCTCTAATAAAACTGTGATTTGTGATGTATTTTGCCCAAGCGTGATCCAGATAATTGGTGATGGATGTTAATTTGCATAATGAAATTGTGGAATATTCCCACTGCATTAAACTTGCATTTTTTTAATGCCACAAAAACTGCAAAATGCAAGGCCTGGTTGAATTACAAGATGATGAAGAATTGCCTGGGCTGTGCAAAGATAGCTTTTAGCTTTAGCATGCAAGCTAGCGTTATGTTGCATGGAAGTGAGTCGAGGCCTGCGCTCGGGAGCATCACTTCTTGCATAGCTGCACACATTTGAGATATTTCGACCCACAGTTTGCTGCCTTATCAGAGTCGAAAGCCACCGTGCTCCTATTGGAAGTGATATTTGTCTAAACAAACCTGGCTAGCTGCTGGTGTTTGCATGCAGCTTTAGCATGCATTTGCGTCGACTTACACCGTCCAGCTGTTAGCTACATCAACATAATCAATGGTTGCAGACACACGAATCGCTTGTGTTTGGTTTATATTGAAGAAACTGTATTTTTACACTTGGCACTAAATCTGAACATTGGGTACCCACGGTCTATTTACACGTGAAATGCTGGCCTAGCAGTTTGGGCCTAGTCTCTGCATCTCTACCATAGGTGCTGTGCATTGCTGCTAGGCGGTGCTAGCAGCAGATGCTAGCATGTTTTGTGGCCAGCCAGGCAGCAGCCACGCATTTCATCTCTTCTTTGTAAAGCGAAGTGTAAAGCATCTGGGCAAGCCTCAGCGTTGGGCGAGAAGCTTATTTAGTTTGTAAATGTATAGAGTAGATAATGGTTGAGTCTTGTGGGTCAATTACAATAATTGCAAATTAACCATCCCATTATTTTTGCATGACACTTGCATTGCTGGTTTGACAGATTTGCACCTACTGTAACACACTTTGGTGTGATGCCCAAGTTTGTCATCTGTCTAGATACTGATTGAAAAGAATCCTTCTTCTTAACTTCAAATATAGATCACACTCCTTGGGGATTTTGGCTTTCTTATGAAGGCTATTGTTAAGAAGTTACACATGGAGATAAACAAATGATCATCCTTGAGTTGTCACCTGATGGATTTTTAATTAAAGCACAAACTACTTGTGTGAGAGCTTTTATGTATTTTAAAACTAACCCAAGCCTAGAGAGCGCCCCCCCCCCCCCAAGGGTCACATTTTGGGAACAGATTTAGTTTATGTAAATGTGCTCTGAAATTAATGACACCTCCCAATTCCCCACTCCCCCTTTTCCTCTGTAGTCTTGTATATGGGAGTTCCAGATCATCCCACCCTGAGTCTGAGCTCCTTCACCGACAAGCCTACGCCACCCCACACCCTCTGCAGGGCTATGCCACCAATCACCACCCAGGGAGCTCTGGCCAAGGCGGGGCTTGGGGAGCAGCTGGACGGAGTTTGGGTGAGATAAATGTCATACCTTCCATGTCACCACCATAAGGGGCCCAGGCAATGAATTATTATGTCTCTCCATCTCGCCATGCAGGCCCTGGCAGATTGTCATTGAAAAATGTGCACATTATGGCTTAACTGAGTTGAGGCCCTAGATGTTAAAGTGGTAGTCACAGCTTTCATTCTCATACAGTTTAACAATATCTTAGGGGATGTTTTCAGCAACACAGGTTCATTTACTTAGAGCTACACTCGCAGCCGCTGATGTCCTGATTTAAATTTGTTGTACGTGTGACACCAGGCTTGCCAAGTAATCATTGATCAACTCCAGATCCTAAAATCCTTTTCTTTAGATTATATTTTAATAATGATTTATGATAGTTATATTATCATCTACATCTCTGCAATTACTGTCTAATATTTGCATTATTTATCAATTAATCAATTTTCCTGGTTCTGTCTCTTCTTCCCAAAGGTCTGTCGGGGCTCTTTGACACTGGCCTCCACCACGCCAGTCCCTCCGCCCCAGATGCCTCCGTCATGAATCTGATCTCAGCCCTGGAGTCTCGGGGTCCCCAGCCTCCGCCCTCTGCCTCCTCCCTTCTCTCCCAGTTCCGCACGCCGTCCTGGCAGACAGGTGGGGCTGTGTTAGATCCTCCCTCATGTGTTGACATTCAAACAGGCCCCACTGTCAATATGACATTTAAAGATCCTCCCAGTGTTTGGCTGCATTGTTGTTATTCTTACAGTGCTGCTGTTTGAGAATTTTAATTAAAGCCTTTTACTTGAACTTGGTAATAGTTTTACTCTCGAATACTTTTTAAGTACTCAGTTTAAAGTACTGCTTTTTTAGTTTTCCATTATTGAAATGATAGTTTGATGGATACTGAGTAATACTGAGTAATTTTGCAATATGTCTTCCTTTTCCTAACAGCGATGCACACGCCTGCTCCTCCTGAACTTTTCATCTCTGGAGCCCTTCCTGGCTCTGGCTCCTTCCCCTCCTCTTCAGCTCTCTCAGCCTATCAGCATCCAGCATCCTTCTCCAGCCGCTCCTTCCCCACAGCCTCCCTTTCCCTCCAGGATACGCCCACATTTAGTCCCACATCCAACGGCCTGCTCTCCCCACATGACCCCCTACTACACATCAAGGCCCCTTCCCAGTCCAGCCTGGGTTTTGATAGACTCCTGTCCTCGCAGGGTGCTGCGGCAGCCGCCTACAGGGGCAGCCAGGATCCCACGAGTGCCACATCAGCCCAGGCGTCCTCTGCCAGGCACCTGCAGTCGCACCAGTTCAACCTGCTGTCATCACAGCTCCAGGACCAGTCGTCCCAGCTGTACAACGCATCAGTGTTTTCCTCAGCCCAGCCCCAGCCTCAGTCCCAGTCCCAGTCCAATTCGGCTCAGGAACGGGCTGTTCCCCGACAGGACAGCGTTATTAAGCACTACCAGCGGCCCACGCCAGCTCAGTCACAGCTCTCATCCTCTGCTGCCCACTCCCTTCAGCACTACCTCAGCTGTGGAGGGGCAGGGTACCAGCAGATTGCCACTCACCACAGGCATGCTGGCCTTTCCTGCAGCCCACTGGGCGACCAGAGCCCCTCATCTGACCACAAGCCCACCTCTCGCACTGAGCAGTACCGGCCAATCATCCAGCCCCCCTATTCCTCCTCATCCTCCTCCTCGTCATCTTCCTCAGCTGGGAAAGGTACCAAAAGCAGCTCCAGCAGTGGCTATTCTTCTGCCAGCTCAGCATCATCCTCAAGAACTCCCCACACACCCCCTTCTGCTTCCTCCACTTCGTCTTCCTCATCCTCCTCTTCTGCCACTTCTGGGGCTCATCCTTCCAACTCAATCCCCACCTCCAGCTCAAGCGCAGCCCCCTCCAGGCAGCAACCACCCCCTCAACCAGCTCCGCCTCCCCCGGCCCCACAGCAGCAACAGCCCCCTGCCACATCCACGTCAGCCCCCCAGTCTCTCACCAAATCCTGCCTCTCAGGCTATGGCTCTCCTGTGCCCCCTGTGAAGACCCCCACCTCTGCTCTTACTGGTCAGACCCCACCCCAACAACAGACGCAGTCATATTCCCCTAATCAGCCCCCTACCGCTCACCTGGCTCAGTCCTACGGAGGCTTCAGTTCACCACAAGCCCAAGACCTGAGCTCAGGTACAGGTGGGAAAGGCTATGGGAGTTTAGGAGGGCGAAGCCAGTCATACCCCACTGATATATATGGAGCAGACTCTGCATATGGATCGCTTCCATCCTCTCTGGGTGGAGCTGGAAGCCCATCACTAGGCTACGGAGCCCCAGGTCACTCCCCTGCCCTTTTAAGGTCGAGTGGTTCTTCAGGCAGTGGAGCATCTGGGGGAGGAAGCAGCAGTGGCACAGGAAGTGGAAACTCCGGGTCAGGAGGAGGAGCGGGAAATGGAATGACTAATGAGAGAGGTGGAGGTGGTAGTGGTGGAGGGTCTTATCATATTCCAGACTCTAGCCCGTCTCCATCAGGCAACTCAGGCATCATCCGTCCGGGGTTGCACTCCCCAGTGCCGACCTGCCCCACGCAATCTCCAGGAGGTGCGGGCTCGAATAAATACATTTCCTCAGTTCTCTCCCCTACCTTCCTCGCCTCCCCTCAGGGCTTCCCCGACACCAGAGGCCCAAGCTCCCAACCTCAGTCCTATCATTCCACCTCCTCTAAATCAAAGGCGGACGCTTCCATGCTAGGAGTGGGCTCTCAGAGATCCCAAGAGGAAGTAGACGATGATGATGAGTTCTTGATCCAGCACCTGCTGCAAGCCCAAGCAAGTCCCGCTCCCCAGGCTGCTCATCACCATCCTCAACAACAACCCCAACAGACATCCCAACAAACCCAGCCTCAGCCCCAGTCAGTGCCCCCAACCACTGATTCAGGCAAAGGGCTGAGCTATGACATGGGTAAGAGCTCTGAGGAGAGGTACCACCCCCAGAGTGTCATACGTACCCACAGTGCCACATCCACTGGTAATGCAGGGTCTGGAGGGTCCATCTCAGGGCTGGACAACCAGCTGGAGATGTCACTAAAGAAACAACAGCAACAACATCAACAACAACACCATCATCAACAGCAGCAGCAGCAACAACAGCAGCAGCAAAGGAACGAGAGGTCTGTTGGAAGCAGCAGAAGCAGTGGAGGGAGAGGCAGCGCTGAACAAGTGCACTCCCATCTCCATCACCATGACAACCTAGGCTCGGTAGTCCACTATGGGCGGGGTGACCCATATAGTCAACACTCCCTTGCTCCCCAACACTCCTCACACAGTCAGCACGTGTCCTCTCACTCACAGATTCCATCCCACACCCAAATGGAGCTCCAAAAGAAGCCACAGGAGCGCGCCGAAATCCCCTATCCCCGGAAAACACCGGAAGTCCAGCAGCAGCACTCCCAATCTCAAGCTGCTGCCTCCCTCATGGACTCTCCCACTGACCAATCCCGTCAGCCACCACACTTGCTCCAGTCCGTGCTGTCCCACACCACCCGCAACAAACTTGAGCCACACCAACAACACCACAAGATGGATTCCCACCAACAACATCAACAACAGCACCACAAAATGGACTCTCATCGGCAACACCAACAACATCACAAAATGGACTCCCACCAACCACATCAGCAGCACCCAAAAATGGACTCCCACCCACAGCACCAACAGCACCAGAAGATGGACTCCCATCAGCATCAGCAGCACCACAAAATTGATTCTCATTCGCAACACCAACAGCACCATAAAATGGACTCTCACCCCCAACAGCAGCAGCACTCTATTAGCCAACAGCAAGCTGTGATGGAAAGTGCTGGCGGAGCACTCGGCTCAAGTAAACATCAGGCTCAGTCTCAGTCCCAAACCACCCAGCTCCAGCTTCAGCTCCAGTCCCAGGCTTTGGAGGTTGCAGCAGCTCACTACAACCACGGGCCCCCTCCACATCAGCACGAGCAGAGCCAGGTGAAACAAAGCTCAGTGGTGTCTTCCTTGGACATGCTGGAGCGCTCCCTGTCTCAGACCTCCAGCACGGACGTAGCCGTTGCAGAGGACAGACGCGGTGGAGCAGGCAGCGGGGGAAGGAACGGAGGCAGCAGTGAGCGTCACAGACAGCAGCAGGAGCAGCAGCAGAGACAGCACCCATCCCACCATCACTCACAGCAGCACTCAGCCTCTGAACTCCACTCCTTCCTCTCCGAGCCCGATATCGGCTTATCCACCCCGCCTCACATGCACCATCTTTCACAGCACCACCCGCAGCAGCAACAGCAGCAGCACCCCAGCTCTCAACACCAACAAACCCACCCTCACCACCCTCACCCTCAGCAGCAGCCCCCACACCCTCATCACATACCCCCACCATCTGCCTCAGCCCACTCCCAGCCTCAGCCTGACCCGCAGCAGCTCACCCCTCAGCAGAGCCAGATGGACCAACAGCGGTCGGAGCAGCACCAGTTTGACACCGTCAGCCCGGTGGAGAAAGCAGACCAGAATCAACAAAGTAACCGCTTTGTACCCCTGACTTCCATCTGCTTCCCAGACTCCCTCCTTCAGGATGAGGACCGCTCCTTTTTTCCAGGAATGGAAGACATGTTTTGCGCAGAGGACTACAAGTCAAGTTGTGCTGGGGGGGCAGGACCAGGACAGGAGGAGATGAACGAAAGCCACACTGGGCAAGAGGGAATGGATTCCATGAAAGCTGGACAGGGTGGAGGTGGAGCAGCGGGAGGTAGTGGAGCTAGCTATGACATAATGGGTCACCATGGTGGAGATCAGGGTTATGAACCATACTGCCATGGCCTGGAAGAGCCCAGCAACAACACCATGACTCTGGATCTAGATTCACTTAAAACCCACGAGCTCCCTTCCACTGTGAACACTGAACAGCTGGGATTGATACAGTCCCAGGCTCCAGCTATGGGCATGGGCTCCAATACCGCTGGTCCCAACAACTCTGGAGCTAAACTGTCCTCTGGGCCTGGAGGAACGAGCCAAGGACCTGGCACCGGAGGCCTCCAATCTCCTATTTTCTGCTCTTCTCGTCCCAAGAAGCTCCTCAAGTCCAGCTCTTTCCACCTGTTGAAGGAGCGCCGGGACCCCAACACACTGCCTAAGAAAAGCTACGCTCAAGAATATGAGTTTGAAGACGATGAGGATAAAGCCGACCAGCCGGCTGACATCCGGTTGAACAGCCGGAGGCTCCCGGACCTGTTGCCAGACCTGGTGTCCAGCTGCAGGAAGGGAGGAGGAGGAAGTGGGTCCCTCAGCCCTTTAATGGGTGACATTGACTTCTACCACTCCTCCGGCTACACCTCTATGGGCTCACACTCTCTTCTGCCTCAAGATGGACCCAAGAAGAGGGGCCGAAAGCCCACCAGACCCAAGAGAGAGGGTCCCCCTAGGCCGAGAGGCAGGCCTCGCATCCGCCCAATGCCTGAGCCCTACACCCCACGTGGGATGATGGGGGAGATGGGCGGAACGACGACAGGAGGGGGATTCAGCGTGGAGGGACGAGGCAGGGGTAGGGGCCGCGGGAGCCGAGGTAGAGGGCAGAGGAGGGAAGATATGTACATGGAAATGAGCGGGAAGGAGCAGGATCAGATGCACCACCATCACCTCCATCAGCAGCAGCCACAGCCGCTTCATCACCAGCCCCAACAGCAGATACACGAGCCTATTCCTCCTCTCAAGGTCAGTGGCATTTGGTCTGGAAATGCCTTGGGAATGTTGAAACAAATTCTTGTTTAAGCACAGAGGTGCTACTAACAAACACTAGTTATTGAAGCTAAATATGGTGTCTTGGGTATCCTTGCAAAAGCGATAACACAAGAGATTCACATATGAGCCCTTTATTTAAATTAGAGGTGTGCTTGTGTGGTGGAAAGGAGAGTCCACCGATACCTGCAGTGTTTGTAGTTTGCATGGCTGCTACTAGCTATGGCAATGTGTCCGCTGAGGATCCTTTATTTTCTGTCTGTCTTTCTTTCTCACTCCTTTTGTTCTTGTCAGAAGAAGCACATTCACGGCCAGGCTCAGTCAGTCTTAAACTTATCCTGTGATTTAAATGCTTAAAAAAGGGTAAAAACGATGACAAATGAATTAATGTGTGCGTGTTTCAATTTTTCAGCTTCCATATTTAAAATCAGTCTTTCAGAAATGTGCCTAATTATTACAACGGCATTTCCATTAGGTGAACGCAGTTGCAGAAAATAAGAATAATTTTAATAGTAACTTTAATCAACTCATGCCCAATGCTTGTTTAAATCTTACAGTTTCCTTTTTTTTTTTTTCTTTTTTTTTTGTTAGATCAAGTTACCAATTGGTACGCTGTCCTCCTCGGATGCCTTGCTGAGGACGGACTCTCTGTCTGGCACGGACCCTGCTCTGTCGGACGGCTCAGTGGGCTCCGCTCCCTCCCTCGGTTTAAGTCCTGGACCCCCCTGCAGCACTGAGAGCAACAGGAGTCAAGACAAGAACAAGCAGAAAAGCCAGATGATGAGTGAAGGAGTAGATGACGAGGGGCTGGAGGATAGGGTAAGAGCGACAGGATTATATCTTCGCTAAGTTAGGCAGAAAATGCTAAAAAAAAAATTGCCTAAAGTTTAAACAGATTTGATTCAGGTTATAGTAGCTGTGGAGTTCACTGTTTTAGTGGTGGTAAGTGTTGTTCTTTTCTATGATTTCTAGGGCGATGAAAAGGACTCTGAATCCAAGGCGGGCTTCGTCGCTTCATTCTTGGACTTCCTGAAGACAGGGAAGAGACCTCCAGGCTTGGACATCTCACCAGGAATGGAGCCTGACAATGGTGAAACCTCACCTTGTAAATCAGGGGGTCTGCGCCCACTGTCTCCCGCACCTCCCCCTCCACCGCCGCCGCCTCCTTTCGGGGACAGTGAAGGGAACGGGGGTCTCGCTCTGGGTAGCTGCCCCAGCCCCAAGCGCTTGGAGGACGAGCTAAAGAGGAACCTGGAGACCTTGCCGTCGTTCTCCTCTGACGAGGAGGACTCAGTGGGAAAGAACCAGGACCTCCAGAAAAGCATCTCCTCAGCCATCTCCGCTTTGTACGACACTCCTCAGCTAAGTAACATCCAGCCCCCGCTACCTCCTCCACCTCCCCAGCCTCAGCCTCAGGCAAGCCAGTCCCCACTTACTCCCACGCTGCAACCTCCCACGCTCAGCCCACAGCCGACCATGCACACACCGCACGCAATGCCCCAGTCCAACGAACCTGACGTCCTCCAGCCAGAAGATGGAGACATGGATGAGAACAAGGAGGAGGAGAATGAGGAGGAGAGGAGCACGGGAGGAGAAGAAGAGAGTGATATGACAGAGGAGAGAGAGCCACAGCTGGAGACACTGGGTGCCCCCAATCTTGATGGTAATGCCAACTTTCTATTCCTCTCATGTCCCATTTTCCTGCACATTGATTTTTCTACAGCTCAGCTTAAGTAAATTAATAATTTCCCCTCAGGCGTAGCTATTGCTGTACTTTTTTTTTGTCCCAATGTCCCATTATATTTGTAATAAAATTAATTTGATTAAATTCTCATAGCCGTTTTAACATTGTGATGAATTGATCTGTAGAACTGACCTGAGCCTTGCTTCTCTCCTTCCAGAGCCCCTCCCTGAGATTCCTCCAGAGCCAGAAACTCCCGAACCTCCCTCTGTCCCTCCATCTCCCGCCTCATCCTCTTCTCCCTCCCACTCCCCCCTCCCTCCCCTCTCCCTCCCCTCACCCCTGCCTCCACCGGAGGAACAGCAGGAGAATTCCCAGCCTCCAAGCCCTGTCGCTCCCACATCCCCCTCACCGTCACCTCCCCCACCCGCCACTCTCCCTCAGTCTGCCGCTTCTTCTCCTCCTCCTCCTCCTCTTCCTCCTCCTGCGACTTCCCCTCCTCCACCACCTTCCGTTCAGAAGGAGTCTCCCATGCCATCTCCAGAGTCCCCCGCCTCTCCCGAGGAGCCCCCGGCTCCTAAGATCACCTCCCTGCACCTCGCCCAGAAGCAAGAGGATGCTGCCATCGCTGGGGAGAGTGAGGAGGATGAGAGCGAGAGCGGAGGCGAGGGCATCTTCAGAGAAAGGGACGAGTTTGTGGTACGGGTGGAAGACATTCGAACTCTCAAGGTATTTGTGTGTTGTTGACTGTTAAAGAATTACAATGTGCTTTCTTTGGTCCAAAAATAGAAAAATGCTTTCTGGTGTAGAGGCAACAAACTGAATAAATTATTTTAACTACTACAAAATCACTACGCTGATACGTAGGTGTCAGCACAGGCTAAAAATAGTGTAATTAAAGATATTGTTAAAACCATCAGAATAACCATCAGAGAAGCATAAAATGAGTTGGAACTTGAATCCTTCAGTAGCTGCCAAATCACAGAGACATTTTATACTTACCTGTGTGTCATGTGTTTGCACAGCTGGCCCTGCAGATGGGCCGTGAGCCTCCACCCATATGGAGGGTGCAGAAAGCTCTGCTGCAGAAGTTCAGCCCAGAGATCAAAGATGGACAGAGACAGTTCTGCGCCACAAGCAACGTGAGTTTCCCCCGGGGCCCTCGCTGATTTAACCACACGTGCACACAGTCATGTTGATTTAGACGCTTCACACAGCCCCAGCTGCATCACAGAGTATGATGAAAACACTGTAGTGTATATGGATAGATTCTTACACACCATATTGTCTCAGTGTCAACAGTCAATTTTGTGCGGTTGTGTAATTAACTCTCCTGTTTCTGGCACAGTATCTTGGTTACTTTGGAGATGCCAAGAGGCGATATCAGCGGATCTACGTCAAGTTTCTGGAGAATGTCAACAAGAAGGACTACGTCAGAGTCTGCTCTCGGAGACCGTGGCGCAGAGCCACACCTGCCCTCAGGTACCAGTATTTACCATACCAAAAATCCTGTTTTGAACTAGTGTTGTCACGATACTGGAATATCCACCTTCAGTACAATCTCCATATTCAACACCATTTTAGATACGAAGGAAATAATTAACATTGAGGGCACACAGTTTGAAAATCTTATTAAAAGATAAATATAACAAGGCTCTTTTCTTGTCTTGGCTAGTGGCAGAGAACAGCAGAACAACTGTAGTAAACATTTACAATAAGTGAACGAAAAAGCGCAGCTAGAGTATCAGTTCTGTGGAAAATGAGTGTTGAAGTCATTTCTAATATTCATGCATGTTTCAGAAAGGGTCGCAAATTTTAAGCACCTTCTCGTGATCCTGATTTTAAAATAAACTAAAAACTTTGCTTATGCTAAAAAGTACCGAATGTGTTTTTCTCCCCAATCAAAGCTACAAAGCAACATATACATATTCCCTAACAGCACAGCTTAGCCTATGAAACATAAAGATGTAGAGACCTAGATATATGGAACATGTTGAAATGCTTTGCTTTGCCTGCTTCGTTTTCCAATGTTGCCGCCGCGCTCTTCTTCCAGACCTGAAGTTGGCTGCTTTGTTATAAGTAGTTACTACAGTAGTAATACATTGTCGGTATTTCAGAATCAGATCTTTATTTAATCAGTCAAATTTCACGTTCTTAGCGTCCGATTGATCGATCGTCGATTATTCAGTATCATCCCTGGTTTACTTTAATCGATTAAGACCTGCTGGATTTAGTTGGTTAAAATCACTTTGCCCAGTAGCCCCTCCTATAGCTGGGCCAGGGAGAGTAAGTCCCAGTTGAGTTCCTGGAGGCAAGGCTCAGACTCCCGGGGGCCATGTTGGTCTTAGCCTGAAAAGCCCCAATTGACATCCATGTAGGTGAAAGAGGAGGATTTGGTTGACTGCACCCTAACTATGGAAGTAGGCTATTAATACTTGAAATATCACCATTTGAGAGACTCAAAGGTAAGATGAAAATATTGCTGCCGTGACCTTTTTAAGGACTAGTACCCAATTTTCGTTAGAGATTTTTGGCAATCTGTACATTTTGTTGATCTTTTAAGTGGTTCCCATTTCTAAAACGATTCCTCTCTGTGTCACAGGCGCCAGTCCCTTCCCAGAATGGCTTCCCCTCCTGCCTCCCAGGTGCCACCCAGAGTCGAGAAAGAGGAGCGAGTGGCTCCGCCAGTCCAGCGCGAACAGAGGGAGAGAACAAGAACCTCGACAGCAGCGACAAGAGAACAACGGGAGAAGAAGGAGGTTCCGGCTGCTCTGCCCAAAGCAAAAAGGGAGGAGAAAGAGAAAGAGAGGGAGCCTGAGAAGGAGAAGGAGAAAGAAAGGGAGAGGGAGAGGCGGGTACAGCCGCAGCAGGAAAAAGTGGAGAAACGTGCTGCGGCGGCGGAGCGAGGTAGAGCGAAGGAGGAGAAGAAAGCGGTGGAGAGGAAGGAGAAGGAGAAGGCTGAGCGCCCACCGAAGTCCAAGCCGGCCAAAGTGAAGGCGGAGCCGCCGCCCAAAAAGAGGAAGAAGTGGCTGAAAGAAATACCTTCGTCGTCTGACTCGGACTCATCAGAGGAGGCAGCTAGTGAGAATGAAAGTGAGATGCCATTTTGATTCTTTGTGCTCGCGTTTTGACGTTAGACATCATAGTAATGGAGGTAAAGGTAGTAGAAGGGTGTAAACTCTTGGTTCTCGTCCTCTCAGTGCCAGTGAAAGGCGGAGTGAACAACCGTGCCATGAGGGAGATGTTCAGGAGCTACGTGGAGATGCTGGTCAGCACAGCCCTGGATCCAGACATGATCCAAGCCCTGGAGGACACAGACGGTGAGAACTGCACTCACACACACACACACACACCCACATACACACACACACACACACACACACACGCTGCCTCCTTAGCAACAATTAAAAGCTCAGTGTAAAAATCTCCTGACATATAGGAGACAGAAATAGAATCAAAGATCCGATGCGGCCTGTATATTGTGTCTGAGATCTCCAGCCTAACCAGACCTTCCTGTGTGGCAGCATGTTTCCCGCAGATTAAACGCGTGCATCGAAACAGCTGCATCGAGCTTATTGTTATGGAAATTTTCAAAAGAGGATTCAAGTATCCGTGTGCAGTTTGGGCAGGTTGAATAAACACCACCGCCACTGACAAGTAGCGGCTGCCAAGTCTCGGTTCAAGCCATCCAGCTGGACAAACTGATCTCACGGCAGCAGGGAGATTGTTCTGCAGCGCACATATTTAGAATGATGACTCTTTTAATGGCTTTCCAAGTAAACACGGTGTGACAGGTTGAAGGGAAGCCCCGGGAATGCTGATAGCCAGACAGAGCCGCTTTGAATCTGCCCTTGGTATTAAAATGATTGGCAGCTACATGAATGATGACTAATGAAACTTCCTCTGCCTCCATTGGCCACCAGATGAGCTGTACCTCCCACCGATGAGGAAGATTGACAGCATCCTCAGCGAACAGAAGCGGAGGTTGTTGAGGAGAGTCAGCATGAGCTCTCAGCACCAGGTAATCTGTCCTGAATGTTCTGCTTCTGTCTTGTGTCCGTCACGACCGAAATAACGTCATGGATTCCACTGCTGGGACAATCAGTAGATTAACTGGTTAGTCAATAAACAGGAAGTTAATTTAGGACAATAATCGACTAGAAATTGATGTCATTTATCATATAAAAATGTCAAACATTTTCTCAGGTGTGAATATTAGCTGCTTTTTTTATTTCATGTCACTGTAAATTGACACCACCTTGGGTTCTGATGATTTCTAAACTAATTAATAATCATAAAAACAGACATATTGTTACTAAAAATCACATCAGGCACATTTTCTCGTACATATATCTGATGATATCTCATTTTCTGTCTTCCTGTGTCTGTTAAATCTCCTCCCTGACAGGAGGTCCTGCATGCGTACCCCCAGATCATTGTAGACCCCCTGGACTCAGGAGTGGTGAGGGTGCGGCTAAGCGGGGACGCTTACAACCGCAAGACCCTCAACAGAGTCAAAAAGACCCTGCCTAAACCACAGGTAGGTGTGTGTGAGTGTTTCGAGGGCCAGGAGTGTTTGTAGGCTGTTAAATGCACAGGCCGTCATCAAAGACTTTGATGACGGCCTGGGGTAGCGTGGGATCATGGGAGTTGCTGTCCATTGCAGATGAAAGTCTAGCTGATGATGCGAGTCAGGCAAAAATTGTGTTCACGGACGTGTTCATGTATTTAATTTTTTATATAGAAGGGCTCTGCAACATGTCATTTTCTTTACAGTCAGAGCTTCTATTGAGGTTTTTGACTGAAGCCTCCAACATCTGTTTCATATGGATTAAATAAGTTAGTCCTTTTTTTTAAATAATTAAATTCAACTTTCTTTACAGGGGCACACCTCCCAAGCTGTACAGCACACATTTATGTTTTTTTGACGGCAGTAAAAATGTTGTTTTTGAAAGGCTAAACACAAAGAAATTTTGATTGAAGCAGAATATATCATCTGATAAAAGCATATTGTGGATTTTGGAGATGATAACGTCTGTCTTTTTTCAGTAAATTTAGATTTTTTGGGACTTTTTTTTGGATCATTACAGTCGAAAACAATCCCACACAGCCACCACTGAAATCTAATTCTACAAGTTTAATACTATAATGTTACTGCCGTTAATATTAATTTATACTAATCTTTATCTGCGACTGTACAGAAATACTGGGATTTAACACAACGAATAGACATGCAAAACAGAAAAAAGGCTGCGCAGCATTCTAATGTTGATTTAGAATTTTAATGTCAACATTATGACTGAAGCCTTGAACTATGCGGTACAGCCCTATTAGTCACGTTTATTTACTTGACGTCATTTGATTCTAATGAAATAACCACAACTAGGTCACCTAACGACACTGTTATTTGTAGTCAAAACAATCGTTCTAAAAATAACTTAATGAACAGGTTGAACGTAGTTAGCACATATTAGCTTGGTGGCTGGCATGAGCCACTTGTCGTATTTGCACATTGTAGTAAGCTGGATCAGTATTGAAATATCAAATTAATATATTGTCTGGAGTACTGTGTTGCAAAAGGTAAATCTGTTACGTTATACGATTCCCTCCTCACTCTCTTGCCTATCACCTTGTGGTTTCCGTGTTTCCCCTGAAGTCAGAGCAGCTAGAGGGGTTAAGGGGTTGTGACGCAGGTAACAGGCGACAAAATGAAGTGCAGTGTCACTTTGAATAAAAGTACCAGGGTAGAAAATTGGCACCATCCACTCGCAATATGCAGATAAAATATGCAGTTGACGGGTTTTGCTTCAGTCCCATCCCAACATTCAGTAGCCAGTTGGCCGGTGTACAAAAACGTTAATTTTATGCCCTGGTTGTAACGTTCTTGGAAACATTTGGGGTCATTTAAGTACAAAAATTAACAAAACATATGTGTAACGGCTGTTTGGTTTTTTTGACACTTTAATGCAGGAATATTACATAATATATATCTTTAATAGATAATTAAATGTATTGTTAAGACACTCCACTAGGGAGTACCATTTTTGCAATTTTATTTGGGTTGTCAAATATTCATACACTTCTAAAGGAGATTTTTTTGGCCCATAATCAGGTGATTCTTTCTGGTTTCTGGGTGAGACTGAAACCATTTCGTCCACCAAAGTAACCATTACTGTAAAAAGCTTGGCGGTAGGGGCGGGTGACAGGCTGAGGGCAGACAGGGTGAAACAGCTTCCCCTCTAACACCTGCTGCGAGTTTCCAAACCTCCTCCACTTTCACTCTGTCTCACATGCAACTGTAAGATTAATATTCACAGTCGCTTTGTAAATTTTGTTCTTCTGAATATATTGAATTGAGTCTGACTTTGATTTCCGTCTTTTTTTTTTATTTGAAGGACCTTAAACTGTCAGGGGAGACGTATCGGATCTACAGTCTCTACCACTCCCTGCATCACTATAAATACCACACCTTCCTACAGTGCAAGAAAGAGGTAAGCAAACACATTTCAGTCATGTTAGACAATGGAGCCCAAGACATGCTTGAAAAATCTGTGGTATGCATTCCCTCAAATACACTGCTGAAGCTCAAATCTCATTAGAACGGCGGAAAAAAAACGAGTATACAAGCTGGCTCTGTGTAGTCTAAGACTCTGGGTTGTGTGTTGGCGTCACAATTGTCTGTGTCTCTGTCCCACTTTTCCAGACCAACACCATTGAGCAGGCAGCTGAGGACCCGGGCCAAGAGGAAGTGGTGCAGCAGTGCATGGCCAACCAGAGCTGGCTGGACACCCTCTTCAGCTCCTTCATCGAGCTGCTCACGCTCAGCACCAAAGCCTGAGTCGACCACAAAGACAGCGAGAGAGAGATGAAATGGATTAAAGCGAGAGGATTTAAAAAAGAAACAAAAAACAAAATGAAGATACAAACGGAAAGAGATGGATCCCACTGTACAGCCCCCCGACCCTCTTCAAATCTCTTACGATCTGAGGATGAATTTTTAAAAGGCCCTCGATGAACACAAGGGGGTCTGTTCATGTGACCCCGGACACTGGCCTCTGTTCTTTTTCTTGTTGTTGATCACTGACTAAAGAAATGTCTTACTCTGTGAGAAGCGGGGACCCCCCCCCCCCCACCCCCCACCGGATCAGGGGTCACTGGCGGGGTCAAGAGGGAATTGACCATTTGGTGAAAAGGGAGCGAAGGACAAAGAGGAGGAGCCATCACGCCAAGTCCACGGAGGAGCCACTGACATCTTGTTAACTGTGTGTCATGAAGACGATAGTTCAAAGAGAAACTATTACCACTTAGTTTTTACATAAATTATTTTTTTGAAGACTAACATCAGCTGTTGGCTTTTGAAAAGAGTGGAAGAGGGTGAGAATGCTTTTTAAAAAAACTGCGTGCAGAGTGTGCCGTGAGCAGCGTGAACATTGGACTCGTCCGCGGGTAGAAACATGAAATGTGTTAATAAACGCGCTCTCTCTCATCCTGTGCTACGTGAAGGGCAGCACCAGTCCGCTGTGTGATAATATATAAACACATTTTTATTATTTATATGAGGAGGTTTTTAACTTAAACTCTCACAAGCGCTGGGTTGCTGCCCTAACATTTTAAATACCTTTTTATTTTCCACAGGATCAGTATACAATCGTAACCCACATATCCAAGCCGTCTTCCCCTCTATACAAAAGAACAGACGTCGAGACAGAAATATTGTATCAAATACAGTGGGTGTAAAATAACGATTAAAAAAAAAAAAAAAAAACAGAAGAAAAGAAAAAAGAGAATGGGAAAATCTATTTGAAACTTAACATTGTTGTGCTTCAGTTCAATCATCAGTCATGCAGGTGCAAAGAAAAAGAAGTAAACTATCCATTTCCCGTGTGGGAAGGAGTATAAATAAGTAATATTTAAAGAGGAAATAGTCATTTCATTTTTATCATTTTGATGTTTGTGCATACTATGACTTATTTTGAAAACAATCTAATTTTCCATAAAAAAAGGAAAAAAAAGGCGTGTAAATATTGTACAGTTCTTGATGAAATTCTTTGTCCTTCTGTACATTAACTCTCCTGTATTTGAGAAACAAATAAAATCTGCAAAGAACAAATGGTGTTTCATTTCCCTACAGTGTGTGCGTTCCTTTACATCCACCCCTGTGAGGACATTTTTGACTGGTCGTCACTTATTCGGGGTTAAGATGTGGTTGGCGTGTCTTGACTTGGATGTTTGACCTTCTACGTTCAGAATTTGACACATGAAAAAGCTGTTTTCTCGTTCATCTGCTGAAGGAGTAAAGTTTCTCTGTGCTCACTGTAAAAATGACTTTGAAGACATGTACGCTACGAGCATGATTTGTAACATCGCAACTACAGTCCACCAGTGTGATGAGAGAAAAAAGATCCTCTTAGTCATTATGAGAAACTTATGACTGAAAATAATGAGGTATTATCTAATGAGAAACTTTCTCAAAATACTGATTGAAAATGTCAAAATAATGATAAATGATACTCATTATTTTGAGTTACTAAGTCATTTTAAAATGGTTTTTCATGTTGCAATACTAAGTCATTAGTCTGAGATACTAAACCATTATTTTGATATTAATAAGTAATTATTTGGAAAAAGTCACTTTTGTGAAACTAAGTCATTCTGAAAAACTCATTACTTTAGGACACTAAGTCATTATTCTAAGATACTAAGTCATTATTTTAGATACTAAGTCATTCTGAGATACTAAGTCATTATTTTAAGATACTAGGTCATTCTGAGACACTAAGTCATTATTTTGGGATACTAAATCATTCTGAGATACTAAGTCATTATTTTAAGATACTAGGTCATTCTGAGACACTAAGTCATTATTTTGGGATACTAAATCATTCTGAGATACTATGTCATTATTTTAGATACTAAGTCATTATTCTAAGATACTAAGTCATTATTTTAAGATACTAGGTCATTCTGAGATACTAAGTCATTATTTTGAGATACTAGGTCATTATTTTAGATACTAAATCATTCTGAGATACTATGTCATTATTTTAGATACTAAGTCATTCTGAGATACTATGTCATTATTCTGAGATACTATGTCATTTTAGATTCTAAGCCATTATTCTAAGATACGAAGTCATTCTGAGATACTACGTCATTATTCTGAGATACTACGTCATTATTTTAAGATACTAGGTCATTCTGAGATACTAAGTCATTATTTTGAGATACTATGTCATTATTTTAGATACTAAGTCATTCTGAGATACTAAGTCATTATTCTGAGATACTAAGTCATTTTAGATACTAAGTCATTCTAAGATACTACGTCATTATTCTGAGATACTACGTCATTATTTTGGGATACTACATCATTTTGGGACACTATGTCATTATTCTAAGATACTACGTCATTATTTTGGGATACTACGTCATTTTGGGACACTAAGTCATTATTCTGAGATACTGTGTCATTATTTCTGGGATACTAAGTCAATATTTTCAGATACTACGTTGTTATTTTGGGGATGCTAAATAATTATTTTGCGATACTAAGTCATTATTTGGGGATACTAAAGCATTATGCCAAGAAAGCTTCTCATTAAAATGACATATTTTTTCATCATATTGGCAGAAACTTGCTTCCATACTAAAAATGCATCCAGTACTTTTGAAAATAAAAAATATTTGCGAATTTACAGTTTCGTATCAGTTCCATTGGGGTCAACTGAGTGCCCCATTCATTTACTTCCTTTACATATTATTCCTCCTAACAAATTTAATTAGCCCACTTATTTTACTGTATTGACTAATATTGTCTTTCTTGGTTGGTTGTTGCATTCACTGTCTTTTAATTGTATCTGTGCTTTGGCAGCACATGTTAAATTCCATGCCAGTAAAGCCTGTTGAATTAAATTGAGCAGCTCATGCTCACAAACATTGATTAAACTTTCTTATGTCATGGAAATAACATATTGGAAATTTTAAATCCTGGTGGTATTCCCCCTTTAAGGGTCCAGGGTCTTTAAGTACAGAAAAATAACCGTGTGTGTGTGTTTGTTTGACCCCGCCTAGTGGGCCCGGCTGGCATCAAACTCTCGTGACGTCACACCAGGAAAACGAAACCGACTAGTCGGAGTTTCCCGAGAAAACCTCAACACATCAGGGAGCAGCCGGTCCGGACTGCAGACGGCATTTAAGGAATAGACAAGTGGTGTTGACACACATACACCTTCATCTCTTACTCACAGCCGTTACCCTGCATCGTATTTCTGACGCTTTGACCCCGAAAACGAGCTGCACTTGAACTCAACACACAACACCGGCTGAGACCTCGGCGCGAGCCCACAGGTAGGAGAACCGTTATAACGAGCTGTCAGTGCTGTGTTTACGTGTTTCACCTGAGGTTAAAACTTACAATTAGTGCTCTGTTGGGAAGCTGTTGATGAATGTTAAACCTGTTATCACACATGTAACTTCTCAGCTGTTGTTGTTCCTGCTCTGCTGTCACACATGATCACACAGTCACAGGAGTGTTTCATCACACAGATAGAGACTGGGGGCGTTAATTATACGTACTCAGTATGTCATGTAAAGTGCTACATGCTGCATTCAATGTCAGACTTTCTACTTTTATAACCTAGTACAAACATTAAATTACTGTACACCAATACTAGTGTAAGGGCACATTCTTCAGCATGAGTGTGCCACTTAAATACAGTTTTCTGTAATATTTTAAGTACTTGTTTTATTATTTATTTATTTACACATATCAGAGTATTGTTTGCACTGTGTGTAGAACCACACCTGGGCTGACATTCTCCTGCTTCCTCTTACACCTCAGAAATTGCAAATATAAGCAGATTCCCCCAGCTGCACAGTGGTACTGCAGTAACCAGGATGTTGATGCTCAGATGCCGTGTGTTGCTTTTTTTAATTCTGTCATACCTTTTATAATTTATTGGGTGTGGGAAAAGACAGAAAGGTAAAAGAGTAGTACATGCATCATAAATCGATAAACATGCAAAGGTGTAATCACATAATGAAATAATCCAGACAGAGCACAGGGACAAACTTCAAATGAAGAGAAACAGCTTAATGCAGAGTACGTCACATGCTCAGGTGCTGAGATCACGTGCAAAATCAGGCTATGTAAATAAGAAAGAGAAGTAGAAGATATACTGATTTTTCGCTCTGTTGTCATATACACAACGGCTCGAAATACACACACATGCACAAACAGGACCTATACGTGCATTAAATGGAGAGACGTCAGAGTGAGGGGGCTGCCTTGGACAGGTGCCCCGAGCAGTTGGGGGTTCAGTGCCTTGCTCAGGAGGCAAACTTTAGCCTCTCCAGCTACTGGTCCATACTCCATACTTGGTCCGTAGTAGAACTTGAGCCGGCAACCCTCCTGTTACCAAGCCACGTCCCTACTGACTGAGCTACTGCTGCCCCACCTGCAAACAAAAGAGACTTTGCATCTCATTGTCCTCTTAGCAGGAACCTGCACCCACGGCCTAAAGCTCAGAGCTCATACTCCCTTTGCAGTGGGTGATAAGGACAGTCCGATATATGATATGATGGGTTTTGTTCTCCATACCTTACGACTAAATGTCATTATACTACATTTTAATGTTGTTTGCATGAGAGGTTTGGAAGACGCTGGAATATCTACGTCATCTGTCTATGTCTTGACATTGGTATCAGACCAATGAATTGAATTTTGGTCACTGTCACAACCTAATTTCAACCAAATATCAACATCTAATGACGCTGGTATAAGAATATATTAAATTCTCTCTATTATAAATGATCTGGAAATTGAATTACTGATGACTAGGGATGCCAAATGGAGCCTTGATGACACTGTTGACATGCCATTTTGTCTTGCTCCTGCAGAAATGTCTCATTCTAAACCACTGCTCATCCCTTGGCTGCGGACCCAGATTGACAGCAAAAGGTATCCTGGTGTCCAGTGGACGAACCTGGAGCAAACCGAGTTCTCCATCCCGTGGAAACATGCTTTAAGACAGGACTCCTCCGACATGGACATCCTCATCTTTAAGGTGACAGTCACACTCAGTCATCATCAATAACACGATTCTAAAAAACTCCCTGCCTTTAACTTGCGTCTTTAACCTGCAGGCCTGGGCAGAGGGGAGTGGCAATGGGCGGGTTCATGGGGACCCCTCGGTGTGGAAGAGGAACTTCCGCAGCGCCCTCCGAGCCAAAGGCTTCAAACTGGTCAGCGACAACAAGAACGACCCTGCTAACCCCCATAAAGTGTTTCGCTGGCCGGATGAGCCAACGTCAGGAGGTGAGGATCCACCAGTGCGCCCCATAGACAGTCAGTCCTTTATTGCAAGGACGTAGGTTTCTTTCAACACTTGGGTGGACATTAATGAAACGGGTGGTTTGGGGGTTCTCCGCCAGAAATTTTTGAGCATCAAACACTTAATTTCCTGTATTCTGGTGATTTTAATGCACCAACTTGTGCCTTATCTGCATCAATCTATGGTGTAAATGTGGTGAAAATGTCTTATTTATTTATTGAGGGGGGCATGTCCCCCGTGTCCCCCCTGAAATTTACACTGATGCTTTAGGTAGTGGACACCAGGCCAGCTGATAAAGGACTGTTTCCTCTGATGATCTGTACCTAAAGCTATGTAATGACATGTGTATGTGATCTGTATTCACTGGCATTAAATGGATTTGAAAACAAAAAAGCACCTTTCCATCTATGTGGCCACATACCAGGGGCATTGTAGTCTACTCTTTGCGTTGTAGTCGGGGAACGTGGGACTGATTACCCAGGGCCCCAATGGGAGGGCGGTCCTCGAAATGCCTGGGATTAAACACTGTCTGCAGTTTTTTATTTTTAATTAATTTGTGCTATAACTAAATTAAAATTGCGTCAATTAATGGGTTGAAAGACTGTATGAAAAACAGTGAAGCTTTTAGAGACCCCTTTCCCCTCAGGTACAAATGGTTTAGTCCACCCTTGCACTTTTTATTGCTGCTAGGCAACCACCCCATCACGTCCTTACACTAACCATCCCATATAATCGATCTACCATTTTTTTGTTTGTTTGTTTTTCACAGTAATTAGTAGCTAGTTCATAAAATGTTGAGGCAGAGGGAAGTGGCTGTGGCTCTGGTTGAGCGTGAGAGGCTGTCAGCAGATGGTTTGTTCGGCACAGATAAACCGAGATCTGTGTGGGGACATGAGACCCTAATAAAGAGGGTGGATCACGGGGAGTACCACCAGTTGGTCCAGGAGCTTCTCCTCGATGATGGCCGTCTCCAGGCATAGTCTTTAGTCTTTAGAATGACTCGTGGGCAGTTTGACAACCTGCTGTCTATGGTCGGGCCGTATAGCTCTGGTTATCCACCAACCACTACCACCAGTTTCTCCTCTATTCTTTACCAACTGTAAACTTGTTGTCATGACCACCACAGAAGGTCCGCCTCTCAAATCATTCAATTGGACAATGGGAAAAAGATGACGAAAAAAGAAATGACGTGGGGCACTTTTCTGCTCTGAGCTGAAGTTTTTTCAACTCAAGGAGTTCAGAGCGCTCTGGCAAAAAGCTTCATTCTCATTAACAACAAATACAAAAAGGCGCCTCCAGCTCCTAAAACACTTTCTGTGCGAACAAGGCCTTATGTTGCTGGAGCACCAACGTACACTGTCATGTCTTTCCCCAAGAAATCAGGGTACCACAAAAAGAAAGAAAGGAAAGGGAAAGAAAGGATCAAGAGAGGAAGGACAGGGGGCCCCACAGAGACTGCTTATGTATAGTCCCCAGAATTTGGTTCTACGCCCCTGCCACATACACCACATATCTGATTACCTCCTTACCTGATTTGATCACATTACTGTCTGTTTTGCATACATTTATGTCCGGATTTATGTCTCTGTGGTTGAGATTTGTCAAGGTAGTATGCAAATTCTGAGCCAATACCATTTGTAAAGGGGATTAGAGGGAGGATTAAAGAGGTGTTTCTGAGGCGAATAAATGATTCAAAGATAGCGAGCTGCAGATGTTAACTAAGCTTCTTTGCTTTCACTCTCAAAGCTAACTCCTCTGCTGGATCCCAGGACCAAGATGACCCTGATTTGTTTGAGGATTATGGCTTTCCTATACAAGAAGTAAGCAGCTGTGTTAGTGGATTGTAAAATGTAAATGCTGTGAAATTAAAACATGTTATTGAATTGATTTGATGATTTGTGTTTCTGTGATATCTCAGAGCCAGGTCGTCCCATGCTTTGATGACTATCTTCAAGCCGGTAAGGGATTATTTATTATCTGGTGAATGAATTTTTGTATCTCCGAAGGTAAATGTGAATATTCCCAGAAATGCTCGCTAATTTGGAATCACTTGTCTGAATATTTCTGAACCCATCACTATGTGCCAGCAGACTCCCCTGCCGGCCAGGATATTCTCCAGGAGTGTTTAAAGGGACTGAACATTGGCCCTGAACCAGGTATCAGCTCTGCTCGTCATTTCCTCCTCGCTGCTGCAGTGTGAGCAGAAAACAAGAGTATCTAAGTTACTTTTTTCCTAGAAACACTTTTTCAGTTTCTCCAACTTTTCCACAGAGGGCACCGCAGGCTTTGAGCCTCCTCCTGAGCAACAACAGCTCCAAAACCCGGTTGTGATTGGTGGACATGCGTTGCCTGGGCAACAGCAGTATCCAGTAATGTCTGAGGGTGCAGTCGGTGAAGCTGGGTTGCCTGAGCAACCGGCACATCCAATGGAGGGAGCCGTGGGAGGAGCCTGTGATGGGCAGTTGGTGGAGCAGTTTCTTCATACTATTACCAAGACCAGTGATAGAGATAATTTCAGTAAGTTGGATTTTACTGATTTGCACAGACACTAAAAATGACATCCTTCACAAAATATTAACATGGTATATCTTCAGTAAGGCCATAAAAACAATGTGGCCTGTTAATATGAATAATGTCAGTCATGATTTACACCTTGAATAACCTGTTTTTATCAGCTGTTAATCATCTTTTCTCATGAACTTCTCATCTCTTTGAATCTATAGAGACTCAATTCAGGATAACAGTGTACTACAGAGGAGTGAAGGTGTCCGAGCAGCTGGTTCAGAATGAAGATGGAATTCGCCTCGTCTACAGGTAACATAAAAATAAAGCTTCCATCAACTTCAACTTTATTTTTGCCCCTGTGAACACACAAGAGTGTGCATACATAACAGTCGGAGGGAGGTGGGAGGAGCCAAATATAGTGAGCTAAAACAATGGAATACAGCCTTTGCATCATCAGAGTGAACTGAATGATTGGCAGCAACTGAAGTGAACAAGTGGGTCAAGTTGGGGCTCAGTTTTCATTAGAAGTTCTCTTTTTATGAGTTTGTCAAATGACTTCATAACAGTGAAGTCAGGGCCTCGGGTCTAAAATCATTTAAATCATTTTTAAAAAAAAAAAGCTTTTATCAAAGGAAATGTGTCTCATAAATGTTCAAAATCCAAAGTTTAGCCTAGTTAGAGAAGTAGTCTGGTATTCTGGGAAACACATTATTCTCTTTTTTGCTGAGAGTGAGAGATGAAAAGGTCGGTACCACTCTCATGTCTGTGTGGTCAGTATGTCCAGTCAGGAGCCAATTAGCTTAGCTTAGCATAAAAAAATGGAAACAGGGAAGCAGCTTGCTCCGTCCAAAGGTGTCAAATTCTGCTTACCAGCTCTTCTAAGACACTTTTCACTCCTGATATTATCATGCGTCTTGGTCGATCAGATCACAAGTGGACAGCTTGAAATGTTTGTTTACACTTGGCGTTAGAGTGTGTCTCAAGTGACCACTTTTGATCGGACCTCACTTCCCCGCCCTATATGCAAATGAACACACGTCAGACACCGTCATAGGAGACTACTGCTGCGGGACTGTGACCGTTGGTGAGAGTCCACTCGCACACACACACACACACGCACACAATGACAGGGCTAACTGTCAGAATCCCACAACTAACGTTACCTAAAGTGCTGCAGCATGCCTGCATCATAATCAACTGAAGCAGCTACACTGTCAATGGAAGCAGGGGCACTGCACTGCTCGCCGCTATTTGTAACTGCTACTTTTCCCCAACTAGTTGTTGTTTTTTTTTCTCCGCAGTCCTCCAACAGTTAAAGAAATGACATAAAATTAAAAATAGAACAGTCTGTTTTAAAATGATTAAAATAAATACGTTATTTAAACAGAGGCAATGTGAAGCAGCAGCAACCTTGTTGGTATTTTTACATTTCACATTAAAATAAATCGATCAAATCAATGCATCCTGTTGCTAAAACGATCCATTTGATTAATTCAGTACTAGTTGATAGAGCCTACACTTCCAAACCCTCCCTAACCAACTCCACGATCACTTGGGAAAACCCAATATGCACATACAGTGAAGCTGGCAGCAACCACACGCTGCAAAGACAGAGTCTGTGTAGCAGGTAAAAACACCGCTCCGCTCCACCTTCGTGACGCATCATGTCTTTGCCCCATGTATTTTGGCTGTCATTGACAGGTGTAAAGACTGAGTGGAGCCGATTCAGTGTTGCTGGGAGTTTGTTGCTTGTGCTAACTGGGCAGACATTGAACTGACCATTCGCCACGAGGAAAGCTGCTCTGGTGACGGTCCTTCAGTGCTGTGTTAAACCTGTGTAATGGCAGCAACAGAAAGCTTATCTGGTGGGCAGTCAGATAAGCAAGGAGGTCGGCTGAGTCGGCGGTCCTTCAGTGTGGCCCATGATACATGACTGTACACACTGTTTAAAGAATGTGACCATATGCGGCCCAGGCCACCTCCAAACATGGTCTGAGTGATCGAATCTCTCGACAAACTGAGGGTTACATTAAAACCTGTACTTAGAGCTGTGAACTTGTGATGCCATCACCCAAGACCTGTGTTATTTGAGGTGTAAACAGGGCCTAAAGCTCATTAATTAGCACCAGGCTAGCTGTTTCCCCCTGTTCTCAGTTTGTGTGTTAAGCTAAGCTAACTGGCTCCATTCTCATCTAACTCTCTGCAAGAAAGAAGCGTATTTCCCACAGTGTGGCTCTGCTGTGCTTATAACCTGGCTTTCAGCTGAAAATCTAATGACTGAGTGTTGTCTTCACATCAGGCCTGACCTCATCGGGCCGGTTGTGGATCACGAGTCAGGCCTCACCCTGGTCTCTCTGCCAAGTCCGGGAGCCATGCTGGATCAAACCCAAGCCAATCTGACCCAACGCATCTTGGACAAGCTGGATGGTTTAGACGTGGGGGTGTCAGGCCACGTGGTCTACGGACTGCGACGAGGGGGGGAAACCAAAGCGTTCTGGAGCTTCTCCAAGTTTGACAGGAACAGGCAGCCCCAAGAGATTTCTAAACTGCAGCCTCAGCCACTGTACCAGTTCAAGGACTTTGTGCGAGGTTGGTGAGAGGAATTATGTAGCTTTTTGTCAGCCTGTGAATATGTGCCGTAGCCTGCAGGTTGGCTTGATGCAGTGATTGATTGTCCCTTCCCTCCAGGAATATTGGACTTCATTGATGGGAGAGACTGCCCTCCGTGCTCCCTGTTCTTCTGCCTCGGGGAGAAGTGGCCTGACCCAGACAACAGGCCTTGGGAGAAGAAACTCATCATGGTGGAGGTGAGAGTACCTTTGAATTATTAAAGGCCACAGACAGTGTTGTGCTCTCACAGACCTTAAAGCAGTATTTCAGTTTGGCAGAGACGGCTATTTTTTTATTCTCGCTGCACACACCTCTATCAAATTTCATGAGTGATCAAACCCCCCAAATTGCCCACTCAAGGGAGCTGTAGTCAGCAGCACTTTTCAAGAGGCAATTTTGTCTCAGTATTGATTAATAGCAGTGAGAGAACAAAGCCTGAATACCGGTGGTGACAGCTGATCCCTCGGGTGTAAAAGGTTTTTCTGCTCCTGAGCCTCAACAGAGGAGCGCATGCTGAGAAATGAACAGCTTATACAAAAAGTTACTTTAGAGAAAGCGGCTCGACACGTCTCATTGCTCCGGCTCTCTCGGATTTCACAGCTTCTGTCAGGCTCAAATTTGCCATCTCGCTCTCCTCGTTCTTGTCATGGCATCTGACTTTCTGCTCCCCCCTTCTTTATTTGTCTGTCTCAGGTGGTCCTGACGTCAATGGAGGTACTGAAGGACATGGCTGTAGGAGGTGGCGCCTCCTCCCTGCAGTCTGTGGAGCTGCAGATGTCCCTCGAGGAGATGATGGAGATGTACTGACACATTCTGCTGTGCCTTCAAGTCATTGTTTACCCTTTGTAATCCTTAACAAGAACATCTCAGAAATAATCATGTTGACACGTACACCAAATAGATCATGTACTTTCAACTTGCACCATGTTTAAATATGAATATGTGCTTTTAAATTAATTCAGACAATGGCGTTTTTTGTGTAAAACAATGAGGATCTTCTTCCATGATTAGTGATGCATTGGTGCTAGTGTTTGAGGATTAAAACCACATTTCTAAGACAGCGTGCTGCTTTCCAATGCAAAGAAACTGAGCTAAATAAAGGATCCGTCAGCTCAGGAGGTAAACAAACTCTGTTCGCAGGCCTTCCACTCTTCCTTCATTCTGCCCTTGCAAATGTTTGTGTACTGAAACAGATAAAGACGGACACTTTCAGAAAAACTAATCAAAATTGAAATACTGTGTGTAGCCATTAACTCAACTGCTGAGTAAAAACTACAATCAGACTGGAGTTAAAGTTGATTTATCAGTGTAGGTGTGATCAGAACATCTGGATTCAGTCTAAATGTCTTTGATCTTGCATCAGACGATACAGTTTTAGCACCGTGTTCACCTGAGCACAGTCTGAGACAGTTGTGTATCGCAGCACACCAGAGAAATATGCTGTGCAGATGTTTATTTCATCTTCTACTGAACGGTCACAGCTGACCAGTTAGAGTGTGGACCAGCCTGTGGTGGGATTTAGACTGAATGAAACTATGCATTTGAACATATAATATCAACACAAACAAAATGCTTCCAAGACTTTATTAAAATATTGGGCAATATCATCATCATTTCTTATTTTCTACTATCAGTCTCAGTCTCCAGTGTGACCTTATAGCAGCTCTATATTATTAGTCGGAATCCAAAGAATAAAAGAAAAGAAAAAATAATTTTAAAAAAAGCTCTTTGTATCCTATTTGAGTTTGTTTAGTTTCATGTTTCACTGGGTGTGGGTGAGAACTACTTCACTTCATGTCGTCAGCACATTTACTTCACACACTGTATGTATGCACTGTTAAACTTTAGAAATGGGATATTTACAAAATAAAATCATGTGAATGAATGGGTTTAACTGTTTCAGTTCTTCTCTCCTTCCTCTGCTTCTCCGTCGTTCTCTGACTCAGACTTCACCTCCTCAGTGAGGGAGTTCTCCCCCAGTCCGCACATTGGGACCAGTTTGCCCTCTGAATCCACCCCCATCGGCTGGATAATGCTATCTCTGCAAAACACATGAGGGGTGAAAAACATGGACCATTTATTCATTAGCATTGTTCTTTTTGTAATTTCAGGGCTCATACAGACATTACAAGATGAAATTCAAAGACTTTCAAGTACTTTTCAAGCACTATTTCCTTTAGGCTTCAGTGAGGAGTGTCACAGGTTTAAGACTCCCTTATATGTTTCACACCGTTAGTGAAAGGTTGTCGATAAGAGACACTGTCACTTCACTGACCTGGACAGCTTGTTGAAGAGCATGATGAGCCTCCGAGCCTCCTCCTCCTTCTCCTCCTCTGTCATGCCCTCCATGGGGTCTGGCTGTTCTGCCTCCACCCGCCCCGTCACTGGGTTGATGCGATCTTTGACCTGCCGGTACTCCTCAGTGTCCGAGTCGGAGTCGCTGGAGTACTGAGCGTCAGAGCTGACAGGCCTCGGCACCTGGCCGCCCAGCAGACCCCTGGTGGCCAGCAGGCCCGCTGCGTTACCGTAGCCTGTGTACTTGACAAAACGGCTCACTGGAAGTAGATGATCAAAAATTTATGTTGAGGCAAATCTTTTATTTTTCACATTATTTAAAAAAGTTGTGTCAACTTATTAAAACTCTGTACATGTATAGGGAGTAAATAATGCATGCCGTAAATTCTAGTGGAGTCTCCATATGATGTGTTGTCTTACCATTTTCCTTGCAGAGGACAAAGATGAGGTCAGCAGCGCAGTATTTGAGGTCTGTGTCCAGGTGAGTCATGAGACGGATCAGTCGGCTCTTCACTGTGGAGCCTTCCTCTGGCCTGTGTGACAGGTCTCTCAGAGGAGGCAGGATCTAATGACAGGAATAAATTACATCTTCAGTTGTCTAGTTTCAAATATAATCCAAATATTGTGAGAGGCGCAAAGCTTTCTCAGAGGTATCATGGTTTTGGGGAGTATTACATGTTTCCTGATGTAATGGCGTGTTTCTCTGTGGGCCCTACAGCTCTCTGTCAGCAGATTGAGGATTGGTGTCAACTTCTCCTTCATCTTCTCACCCTGAGAAGCAAACAGACAAGACAGAATCCCTCGAGTTATAACAGTCGCTCTTTTAAACTTCAGGCACAAATTCTTAATTTTAGCTTTTGCTCCCTCACCAGCTCCAGACGTTTCTCCATGAACATCACCAGGGTGTGGACACAGTCCATGTTGACCCCCTGGCACTGCTTGGAGTCGGGCGCCAGTGGCACCATAAGCAGCACATCGAGACACTGGAGAGGCAGCGCTGACAACAGGTTGACTGTGTGGCTGTGGGATTGAGATACAGAAGAGAGAGTGAAGAAAGAAAAATGCAACACCAGCAACTTTAAATGCATCTGCAGCGTAGTTGTCAATAATGATTGATGATAACTGCCACTGCAGTTTCCTTTCTTTACGACCTCACTTTTGTACATGCTCACCCCTGCAGCGCATCAGTGTCGTCCGGCAGCAAACACTTCCTCATCAGGCAGAGACGCAGGATGGCCACCAGGTGTCGGTAAAGAGCTGCATCATCCTGAGGCAGGAGGGAACACACAGTGGGGATCATTCCTCTCCATGTAAGTTAAATTTCATACTCTGATAACACACCTGGTGGCTGACAGCTTTATTCATAGTCACTGACCTCACTTGGCTCCTGCCTGTGGGTGCTGTAGGTGATGTTGAAGAGGATTTTGAGGATCTCCACGATACACTGAGAGGTGTCTGGTGAGATTGGTGGTGCCGCTGGGTCCAGCACGCACTCATACTGGTCCTTCCACTGAACCTCCAGGCAGTTCTCCAGAGCTGCTGTGAAGATGGACACACCTCCCTCCTGCAGGAGTTACATAAGGAGTGTGAGAGCAGGAAGGAAGCCATTTCTGAGGTGTAAACATGAGTCTATTTATATCATTATTTGAACAAATCCAAGGTAACATGATAAACATATGGTTTCAATGTCTGAATATTCTTATGTATTAAAAGTTGATTGCTCTTTGAAAAGGTGTACTTGCATTATGATGCTATTAAATAATCATTATATCAGTGGCATGAAATGACAATAATAAATAATTTATTGCAATTATCTCTGGGACAATGTATCATCCACCAAATGTAGCTATTGCAACAGGCCCAACAGTAACTTTGTGTTTAAGTGAGGTTACCTGTTGAAGCTGAGAGCTGAGCTCCCGCCGTAGTGCAGTAATGAGGAACATGAGGCGTAGTTCATAGAACTGAACACTGGAGGGAGATGAGCCTCTAACACCGGAGGACAGAAGCTCCACAAGGCCACTCATGAGCCTGACGGAAAAAAATAACAAGAAGTAAGCTGTCTGGAAACTGATTTGTACAAAAGCCAAATGAAGGTTATGACAAAATACTGTCACGGTGATTAGCCATAGACAATTTTGTCTGAGCTTCACTGGAAATACCCTAAAGTCATTTAGGAATGTCTACGTTTGACCGTAACGTGCAGGAAAAAACTGCTATGTGAACCCAGACAGACAAGTTACAGAGCCAGCAGCTGTGTTTAACAGTGTTTTGGACTGTTGTGTTCTGTGAGGACGCCCACCTGAGAGCACTGAACCTCTCCTGTGCCCAGGTGCTGTTGTACACAACATTACACAACACCTTCATGGCCTCCTTTCTCTGTGCTTCCTCTCCTGAGCTCCCTTCCTTCTCCTCCTCCTCCTCCTCCTCCACCTCAACCTTGCTCTCTCTGCGGTCCTTCCTCCCTCGCTCCAGCATCTTGTGATGGATGCCGCCCCTGTGCATTTCGTTGATGCTGGTCCTGTGGCTGCCAAACCAGCTGAGGCTGTCCAGATCTTTGTCGCTGTTGGCGTTGCTTATGTCACTTTTGGCGTCGTCGTCTAAGAACTCTTCATTTTGGTCACTGGCTTCGACGTCACCCTCGTCCTCGACGGGGCGGGGATGTAACGCTTTGGCCTCAGCAATAGAAGTGATGATGGTATCGTAGAAATCAGAGTCAGGGTCGCTGGATTCATCGCTTGTATCAGCTGTGGTCAGTCCGGCTAGTTTGGCCAGCGTCAGGAGAGCGTTGTCTGTTACCAAGGGAGCCAGGACCTTCTTGTCTCTGGAGAGGATTCGCAGGGTACGTAGAGATACTCTCAACAGACGACTTTTGATTCCTGTTTTTATGAACCTCACCAGGACGACAGCTAAATTCTGAGGATGAAAAATATGTATTTAGTTTAACAACGTTCTTCAAAAAAAAACAACAACTGTCAATCCCTCTGCAGAAAGTGACAGTGTGAGGCACCTGTCTGAGGATGAGACCTTGATTCTCCTGGTCGTACTCATCACAATCGGAGTCAGAGTCAGTGTAATCCCTCACTTTATTCTTCCTGAACTGGAACAGCAGAGCAAAGAACAAATAACATCAAATACAGTTTATTTAGGCTGCGCTCATATGCAAAAAAAGCAATACTTGAGCATAGTTTCTGAACTGTGGCAGCACTGTACCTCTTCTAGTTTTCTTTGCTTTAGGAAGTGGGCAGTCCGATTTCAGTGAGCAATGCAGCAGAAGAGAGGAAATAATGTCAACACATATTTGCATCATCACTGTGGCTGTAGCATCAGTGTCATACGCAACCATTCAGAGCACTGGCAAAGAATCAAGGACTTGGGTGGACCCTGATGCTTTTGATGACGTCATGTATTATAATAAATTTACTCATCAATTGCCTATAATGATTGAGCAGTCTGTGTGAGTGAAAGTGAATCACCATATTTATCATAACAGGAAAAGGGAACTACATTGGATAAGATCAGATTAAAAAAAAACAAATGACAAATTTACAAATTAACAAAATCTAAAATTTAGTCAAATTAAATAAAATTGTAAATCTAAATAAAATAAATTTAAACAAATAAATAGAATTTAAAAAATTAAACATAAAATGTATGTCATCAAATAAAAAAATTTGATTAAATTCCTCATCAAACCAAATTAAATAAAAAGTTGAATGAAAAAGTATGAAATTAAAATATAATGACAAAGAAATACAATATTTATATTTACATTTATTATTTAATATCAAATTAAATTATTAGATTAAAAAAGTTAAACTGATGACATTTTAAATTATATACATTTTAAAATTAAATCAAATTCATTTAATTTCATTTAAATGAAAAAATTACATTAAAAATAAGATTAAATTTCAAAAATATATATAACATTAAAGGATAAATTTAATGGAAGGACTTACTTTCCATCAGATACTTTTTTTTTGGTCTTATTTACATTTGCCTTTTAAAAAAAAATCATAAATAAATAAAATAGCATAAAAATAAATAAATAAAATAAAGAGGGTACTGATTCCTAGATACTACACTTCAATCCCTTACATCCACATGGGCATATCCTTGCTTATTTGTCCTTCTGTGTACATATATGCATTTATATAGATATATTTATATACATATCTACCAACCCTTACACATCCCTATCTGTCTGCACCTCTTCAATCAATCAGGTCAGTTAGAATAGGGAGGAAAAAGAGCAAAAGAAAAATCACAACCAAATAATACTAAAATAACTGAATAAATACGACATAATAAATTTCACAAATAAAAAAACAGAACTTTGCTCTGTACTCTCTGGCCTTTTCCTCCATTTCATTAAAAGTGACATTAAATCAAATTAGATTTAAGTGTTGCAGTATGTTGTTATTCAATTGCTCCACCTGGGCTCAATCTGCCTGACCATGCAGGGATAGAGGATCAGGAATAACTGATACAGCACATTTACTAATCACAGACATACTGTGGAGTGGGGGTGGGGATGAGTGGATGAGACGGAGGCTTGGGGTGAGGGGGGGTTAAGCAAAGGTTAAGTTCAAGGAACACAGGTAGGACAGGGATATGACGGTTAACTTTCTTTCAGTTAATGGGTGCATCAGTAAAAACTAACTTACTTTCCTTCGGTCTCTCTCCTCTGCATCGAAGAAGAAGCACTGGGCGTACTGTGGGAGAGAAATCAGGACAACATAATGGTCTCAGCAGCAGTGTATCACCCAGACACGGGGATATGTGAGCTTCTGTGTTGTTTTACCTCTTTGTTGAACTCCTGCAGCTGAATCTGAACACCGTTCTCATCCCCCTGCTTGATGCACTGGATAATCCCCTCCAGGTCCACGTCCATGCTTCCTGCGCACACATAAACACACACACACAGGGACAGGAATAATCATTCAGGCCATAACAAAATTAAAGTTACACAACGACAATAATAAAGAGGATGGTCGGTGACAGCGGTTATGCATGATTACACGCATAGCTACAAAAAGACACATCCCGGTACGGTATATGCTTGGTCTGATATTCACCCAGTGGAAATAAAAGCCAATAAATGTGACAATAAAGAGCAGAAATGATAGACTGTCAGTAAAATAGTCATCCTTCCATCTTATCTTCACTTTAACAATATACGTTGGATCACTGATAAATGCCTCCTAGCTAATGAAAGCGGAATCTTGTCCATACTAAGATGTGTTTTTACACACACAAGAAAAGACTGCAAACAGATTACAAGAGTTTAACTCCATACGCTTGTCTTAACTTACCTTAATCCGCCTGGTGATATAAATTAAGTTTAAGATAATATACCGTAGGTGGGCCAAAATGTCCTTAAGTGCTTCACCTTGCCTTCCAGTGTTTCTCAGTCCACGTATGCACAGTATAAAACGCTCTACCTTTGAATTTGCTCAATTCACTTGCTTTCCAGTAACCCTCATGCACTCAGCATGTCTCTGCATCTCTATCTCTCTGTCTGTCTCTCTGTTATTCCCTCTCTCTCTCTTTAATCCAAGAGAGATGCAGGAGCCATGGCGTGGTTATGGTTATAATCCACTAATGGACTCTAAGCTTATATCTCTCAGTGCTGACCCTCTAACCTACAGGTTTCCAGACTTGTGCTGCACTGTGTGTGTGTGTGTGTGTGTGTGTGTGTGTGTGTGTGTGTGTGTGTGTGTGTGTGTGTGTCTCTCTCTGTGTGTCCAGCTTTAACACACTCTTTCACTCAAATCTCTTAATAGCTTGGGAATAGCTGACATAACCATTAAGGTTTTGTTTTTATCACGCCTCTCGAGCTGTTGCCTAACCACACTGGTGCTACTGATGGCTCAGCTGAACCTTGACAAAAACACTGCTGAGAAATGTATCTACAGAGTCAACTAACATGACCTCAAAATTTCTCAGCTGATAGCTTATAGGCCGGGAGCCAGGTCAGATGTTTTCTGCTCCCTTTTTTTTTAACTATTATTTCCTGTTTGCCTGTATCTTCCGCCATAATAACCAGTGGCAAACCCCTGATTCAAGTGCAAATTCAGTTATGGCTTTTGGTTTTAGTGTGCCCCCCTACCCACGATTTTCAGCACAACCATCTGGCCACCCCGATGAAAACTTTCTGGGGATGCCACTGATCACAAGTTAATAACGGACAGTTATTAAGGCAGTTCCAAAACCTCCTTTTTGGGACATGTTCCTGGCAAAATGATGTAAATGCAAATATGAAGGCACTACAGCATGAATATCTTACTATATAATGACAAAAACTCTGTGTGTGTGTGTGTCTGTTCCACGTTTTTCTCCTCACTGACTTGGTCAATCCATGTGAGTTCCACGTTTTTCTCCTCACTGACTTGGTCAATCCATGTGAAATTCCGCACAGTGGTAGAGGGTCATGGGAGGATGCGAATGAAGCAATATTGCATCAATTGACCAAAGGGGGGCGCTATAGCAACCGATTGAAATTGCAAGCTTTGAATGGGCATATCTCATGCCCCGTATGTCATACAGACATGAAACTTTGCACAGAGATGCCTCTCCTCATGAGGAACAAATTTGCCTCAAAAAACCCATAACTTCCGGTTATATAGATTTTACGCCATTTTGAATTTTTCTGAAAAACACTTAAATCGATCTCTTCCTAGGAAGTTTGACCGATCTGCATGAAACTCAGTGAACATAATCTAGGGACCAATATCTAAAGTTCCCTCTTGGCAAAAGTTGGAAAACTTACTAAAACTGAGCTTCTATAAGGCAATGAATATTGCGGAGGGCGTGGCTCATCACATAAAGGTGTATAACATCTCAAGGGTTTCACCCATCACCACGCAACTTTGTAGGCATATGACCACACATAATCTGAGGGGACCCCTCCATTATTGACCTCATCAAACAAAATGGGGGCGCTAGAGAGCTAATTTCTTATCTAGGCCTAACCGCCATATCGATTGTTACTAAACGTGGTAGATATGTAGCACAGGACGCCTCAAGGTGACTGGAGAAATTTAAGCTATGTCCCATGTTTGACAAATGATACCATTCTACCACTATTGGCAATGGTACTACTGTACTTTCAATAAAGCAATCGTACTATCAAATTCACAAAAACTCTGTCTGAATACATTGCTCTTCTTAATGGGTTCAGTTGACTATTTAATCTGCAATTTCCTATGACCTGTATCCCAAACACACACCATGTGAAACTGTACGTGGGCAACTGTGCACTCAATGGGTATGGACTAGTTAATAGAAGTTTGAAAACTGGCAGGAAGTATCCTGAAACTAAGGGAGAGGAAGTGAAATAAGATTCTTGGGCTTTCTACCTCACTATCTTAAATAAATCACCAAGAAAATCCCCCAAAGACCACTTGAAAAATTCTCATGAAAAATGATTTATAATCAAAAATGACTCCATCAGCAAGTGATCACATACAGCATACCAGACCTTACATGACTATCGCTCATGCCCATCTGCCTAAGTGTGTGTGTGTGTCTAAGTAGGTGAATGTAATGAGCACTGTATCAGGTTCAGGCTGATGATGAGGATATGGTTTATACCAGTAGTTTTCCAGTTGTAATGCATTGTGTAACCAATGCACATAGAGTTTCCTGCTGTGGAAGTTTTGGGTATACTTGTGTTTTAAAACCTGTGTGCCAGGATTCATGTGTTCTACTTGTTAAACATTTTTTACTTGTATTACACAACCTTCTCTCTTTTTTGAGAATATTACTTAGCAATAGCCATATTATTTTAGTTTGGTATAACATTTGCCTTAAATTTGTTACCTCCAATACCCGGTTGTGAATTACCTCAGAGTGTAATGGTCTGTGAATTAAAATTACCATGTTGTACATCGTTTAGATAATTGTGTTCCTTAGTAAAATCCTACAATTTATTTTTAATTATTTTGAATACATAAGTTATTTGTCCAATTGAATCAATTAGTGTCCTCTAAAACTTATAAATAGATTTAAAATTAATCAAAATTGACCCACTGGTAGTTAAAATATAGCATCAGGGGCGGACTGGGACTAAAAAACAGCCCTGGACTTTGACTCGGCCCAGCCCACAACAACCGGTGCGCATACGGTATGCGCTTCCTTCTTCTTCAATTTGATTGGCGGCCGGCCGGCTCATAGATATCTATGGGCCGGCTGGCATCCAATTTAAAGGCTGCCACCTAGCGGACTGGACGTGGAACAGTAGATTATCAGGGAGAAAAAGGAAAAAACAAACAAACAAACAAAAAAACGGTGATGACTGCGTGGCGGCCGCCGGCCGTCCTGGAGTACCGGCCGTTCTGTGATTCTCCAGAATCTCCAGATGGCCAGTCCACCCCTGCACAGCATCATCTGGTTTAAAAGGCCATTTTGAATTATAAAAACAGATTCAGCATGCTTAATAATCCCCCAAACCACTCCAATATTGTCCAAATAGACCACGCAGTTGCTGAATTATTATGCAAAAAGGTGGTTAAGCTAATTAATGCTAATTATGCACATTTCAAAATATATGCAGGACCATTTATAGCATTTTCTAAATGCTGTGGACCCATACTGTACATTTCCTACTTTGGGGTACACAACATTTGCAGGTACACAATGCTGGCAAGTAGACTATCTGGAAGGCCAGTAACTGAAAACTCTGTTTTTAAGATAGAAAGGTCATATTGGGCTCAAATTAAAGCTTACGAACCAAGCAGTATCATCCTGGGGTTAAAAATGAAGCCAACATTTATGCACCAAAAACTGCAGTTTCTCTAATGGCCACTTGAGGCTGGCTCTAAACGAGTCGGTCTCCACAGACCCACATGTTACAATGCCCAACTTTACAGCGGAAATAAACATGTTTACAACCAGTTTTGGTCTCTATAGCTAATTCTAATATGCATGACAACTGTACAGGGGGTGAATTTTATTTTTTATTTATTTGTGTAATACAGCACTTTTATTTTATTTTTTTATTTTATAACCAATGGCTGATGTCATGGTAGCTTTGTGCATTCATTTATGCACCCCATGTTATAATCTTTGGAGAGTTTTCTATAGACAAATGAGGCAGTTACATTCCCCATAAAATACTGGGAAATAGTAGTTTCTGATGAGACTTTAAGCTGACAGTAATTTCTTTTGTCTTTTTGGGAATTTTCAGAATCAGAATCAGAATACTTTTTTCTCTGTGGTATTTCAAATGAAAACAACAGAAAGCCCCAGAATTCTTTTTTGCTACTTCCTTCTTTGTTTCTGGATACTCCCTGCCAGATTTCATATTTTTATGACTTTTTACACAACTGTAGTGCCTTTATATTTTCATCTACATCATTTTGCCAGAAATATATCCAAAAAAGGGGTTACGGGCCTCTGAATCCAAACAGCCCCGAGGTGAGGGTGATTGTTATCAACTTGTGACGCCCAAGGTACAGGCTAACAGAAAATAGTGAAAATATATAATGGTGAAAGCGGAAAACATCCTGAGATCTGAACCTGGCTCCCAGCCTATTATAGCTTAAAATGTCTTTTTTTATTGGCCAAGATCATAGTATCATGTAAATAAAAAAAGGTATAGTGAATTACACACTGAAAGTATTTTAATGCTGTTCCCGTGCTGGTTCCACACGGAGAAGCTTTTTATGTTATGACATACCAGCCATGAAGTCTGACAAGGTTATTTATCTCTTTCACAATATGTGCGCATCATGTTTACATTGCAAGTAAACTTTAAAATGTTACTTTATTCACAAACTACAGATGGTACCAATCTGTATGAAATCAGCTGCATCAGAAATTAATCTGCAGCAAAAATATTGCTCAAATTCAGATTTTATCCCAGTAAATCAGATGTTTTTGTTTTCAGCTTGGCTAACCTACTTTCACCTGCTATACACAACGTCCTGTAAAGATAAAGTTCAACTTGTTGCAGTGTCTTGACTGCCCTGAGAGACGACCTGTGTGAGAAGATGACATATGAGTGAATGACAGGCTTTCCTGGCAGGATGCTCACTCTTGTGCCCGGTGGGTAGAGGAAACAGAGTCAGGAGGCTGAAGTGGCCGGCCGGTGGCTGCAGGCTTACAACAACAGGATGCGCACTACGTCAGCGAGAGCGGGAGAAAAGTCAGGAGGAGTCCTGACAAAGTGCTCGCATGGAAGCGGACGCATATTCCTTCAAGATGAATTAGACACTTGAGATGTGGGATATCAACAAGCGCGACAAGAGACCAATGACCCTTGGTGACCTTTCAGACCAGTGGGAGAAAACAAGCGTATACTGATGTATGCATTCCGGGACTATCTGCTTTAATCATCCTGACACAGACTAACATCATGACTAACCATCATTGCTGCTGGGACACAATATACCGCATGTAGCTTAAACTCTGCTGACCTCTGTTACTGGAATCTGTTTCAGACCGAGTAGGGGGATATCCATGTTTTTGTTATAGTGTGTGTTTGTATGTCATAAATCATTTATTGAATGCTTAATTGCTTATGAATGGTAAATGGGGGTTTAAGTTAAGTGTTTACAAATTGGTAAATAAAAAATAATTGCATATTCATAGATTCTGGATGTATTTAAAAATGTCTACAGGGGATCTTGAGTTAAAGAAGTAGCTTATTTCACTGCTGGAAAGATGGTCTTTTCATAAACTAGGCTGAAGTAGAAAGATGCAAATACTGGTGCCATATGACCAGAGAGAACAGAAAAAAAGGGCTGTGGCATTCACTTTTGCTAAAAAGGTAGAAAACCTACAACTACCAGAATGCACTGTGACACACTGGACTAATAAGCGCTCCTGCTGGTGGGTGACGTACCGTTATTTGCTCGTATAGTTAAATGGTGAGCTAAAATTTGTCTCTGAAAACAATTTAGGTGAGAAATAGGCAACACAGTGACAGAATCTGGGTTCATATTGATCAGCACTGCCTAGTTTAACTGTTTGATCTAAGTTTGCTCTGAGTGTGGGAGAGCGAGAGGGGCATCTCTCGCTCTTGATCCGCTTCTTTACAGTTTATCTGACTGAAAATGAGGTACAAACTGTAGTTCGAGAAACAGCCCTCAAGCCACCAAAAATCCGATGTCATGTTTCACATCATTCTGGGGAGCAAATGAGCGGGCAGATCTGGGCGCTGACAAGATGGAGGGAAGATTTACCCACATACTACCCACATTGTTATGATAGAAAGCTGGTTGAAAAGTAAAGCAAAGTATCCCTTTAACAAACAAATGTGGTCATTACACATATTCTCCAGGTGAATTCCAGATTTCATTGCAGGGGGCAGAAAAAGATCCTGAAACTCTCCAAGAGGAAAGAAACAACATTAATGTAGGACTGCAACTAATAATTATTTTGATTGTTGATTAATCTGCCTATTGTTTTCTCATTTTATCAAGTAATCATTTGGTGAATAAATGTGAGAAAATGGTAAAAACAAAATGGCAGTCACACTTTGCTAAAGCACAAGATGATATTATTGAATTAAACTTGGGAAAGCTACTTTGCTTGGAAAATTACTTAATTATCTGATTCATTTCTGTCTTTTGTTTTAGCCCTCATTAGTAACAATGTTTTCCTTCTATTGTAGTATGCATTTATTTGGGTTTAAAATGAGAGTGCTCATGTTTTTCTCACAAACCCCTGATTTGCTCACAGATAGGCTGCAGCAGGTGCACAGGAACAAGTTTATTGTGAGAGCTAAGACTTTGCTTTCTTTTGGCACGTACTGTAGTCTCTGCCGTCATGCAAGTCGGTTGTAATCGTAAAACAACAACACTTAGTGTATTTCATTGCTTAATCGTGAAATCACAAGACTGACTCACTATTCCACTGCTAATGCTGTAGCATGCACGCGCGCCAGTGATGACTCAGTGCACTGCTCTGACAACACAACCTGCCCAGATGGCTGTCACAGGAAAGGTTCACAATAGAGCCGAGGGGGGAAGTTGTGATTCACAGAGAGGGTCGGAGGCTGGGAGAAACAGAGTGTGGAGCTTGGAAAAACGTGACACTGACTCCCTATGGATTTACAGTATTATTAAAAGATTAAAAATAATGGGATAATTTCCTAGAGAGATGATAGAATGTGGCTTTGTGCCAAACCTGAAAAGTTTATCGTTTCTTATTTCTATGACCATTTATAAGTGGGCTAGCGAAGCTTTGAACCACTCCTGTCTGCTGTTATTGCATCACATTATCTGGAAAATTAGACTTATTATGTTTGAGGAAAAGTATAAGATCAAGAAGTTGTTTTTGAAACTCTGCTTGTAGCGGGATGTGAGTGAAGGACATTTCAGGAATAAACATGCTGACGGCAAAAGTGACTCAAGGGAAAAAGGCACAGGAAAAATGGGGCGATAAAGAAAAGCCTGGAGGAGAATTGGGGTTATTTTGGGCTCTGCAGGCTTCCTGCAGGTGATGGAAATGAAAGAAAGATTTTCTGGAACAATTGCTCAGCAGCAAGTGGAGTGAAGGAGGAGAGAGATGGAGGAGGATGTGGAGGAGGAGGGGGGGAGGTCGGTGGAGCAAAGGGAGAACACTGAGAATCAGTGTAAACATCTCAAAAGGGACAAGGTCACCTCGAGATAAGTACAATGTTATGCTTGGATGCTTAAAGGTTGTTTATGTAAGTATCACAGCTCATGTAAATAGACGATAAAACTGCCATCATAACTGATTAATTGCAAGTGTGGGAGTTGTCTGACAGTATAATGACTACGCTACAGACACACCCCCTCACCCTGCCATCAACCTATAAAGGACCAGGAGCAGAGAGAGGTGACAGACTTGGACACCCAACAATCAAGAGACCACGAATGGTTCACTCAAAAAGCTACAGCGGGTGTTGGAATTATCTTGGTGGTAAGTTTCATCCTGCATTCATGTTTATGATATTTTATACAGATCTCTACATCATAGTTGTCTAAACAATTATCTGTCTGTATCATTACGACTAATATTGATTTGTATAGACCATTTGACAGGATGTTTTCCTCAGCGTCACTCATGGTTTTTCTGCCACAGGCAACTGCGGTATGGAGATAGCTGTTCTGCTGCTGCTGACTGTGCCTTTGAGTGCTGCCACTCCACTAAGACCAACTCACAGGTCAGTGAAAAACATCAGTAAATATACAGCTAATGATGTCGGGGAAAATACTTACAGTAACCATAAAAATGTGTCACCCACTGCCTGCTAATCTATAAATGGAATATCAACACTGCCTCAAAAAAAAGAGGAATTTAGGTAGAAAGAAGGGAAAAACTGGACTATATGTTAATTTATCTGTGTAATACAGTATTGACAATCAGAGTTGTTTGGTTCACGTGATGCCTATATTAATAAATACCTTTTTCTGATGGACCAACAGGTCAGACACCGTCCTCCCAGGGGACGCCATCCAGGTTTCAGAGGTGAAAACACCAGAGGACACACAGGAGCAGCATGCTAAAGCACTGAAGATCGTCCCATTTCATTCAGAAGACAAACACCTAGACCTGGAGGCTCTGAAAAACAGGTGCGAAAGAGCATATATATTCAGAAATCAGGAATATTTTTCCCTGGGGGACAACTGTGATACGTTACAGTCAATCTGATGTATTGCATAGAGATATATAGGAGCAGAAATGAAAAACAATGAATAAAACTAGAATGTTACAGTTTAGAAATACAAAATATAATACAATATAGCATGAGGAAAGGCATGTATTTATATCGCTTAGACAATCTCTGTAGTAATTTAATGATGCAGGATTACTGCAGCATAAATAGTATGGTGTTTATTTCAGTTCTACTAATTATGGCTGTTAGCAAAACCCAAATTTTACGTTTATTATTTAAGTGAAAACTGGATAACATTCTGTAAATATATGTGCTTAACTTCAATTTTGTTCCCCCCTTCTACAGCATGCCACTGAAGTTACGTCTACGGCGCGCACCTCAGCGTGGATGCCAGCTTGGGACATGCCAGGTTCACAACCTGGCCAGCGACTTATACCACATCAGCAAAACAAAAGACAAAGAGGAGTCGAAAAAGGCCAATGACCCGATGGGATTCGGTAGATAGGGGCCAAGAGGGACGGCGGCACTTAAGGACTAAGGAGGTGGAGAGTTCTCAACACAGCCTCCATCTATTTACAACCAAATATTTCTGTATGATCTGACTGACTGGTACTTTTTATTGATTTATGCTCATTAAGCACATTGAATGTGGAAGTGTTAATACTATGTTACTTTTTAAAATATAAATTCCTCTATATTTAAATGCATTGTACAATAAATATTTAATATAAAGAAGTGTGTGGCGCTTTAGTTTATGCATATCTGGGTTAACCCGCAAGGGGCATTAGAAATGGATTCCTACAGGTTGAATGCTGCTTACACAGGCTCTTTCAATGGATTATTAGATTTAGCTTTTTAGGAAACAACAGAGGGGCTTTGAAACATAATTGCTAGACTCAGAAATTGGCTTATATGCAGGTGCACAGATTTTGCATTACTCCCCCCATTAAATAAAAACAGGAAAGTTGCAGTCGACTTTTGTTTTGGAAAAATTTGGACATTTACACCATGAACTGATGCAAAAAACACACAAATTGGTGCATGAAAATTCATCAGATGAAGGAAAGTAAGTCTTCAAGTATATGTAGTATATTTCTCTCACATGCTGATTAAAATGTGATGTTGGAAATGTTTCGGCGTGTAAAACAATCTGGCCTTTATCGCTGTAGATGGTGTGGGGACTAATTGAGGCATCTGACCCACTTGCCATGGTGTAAATCCAGACCTGACTGTGATATTTTTAGGCAACCATGACAGTAACAAATTGGTCAGTGCACATTGCACAAGCTTCTGTCTTCAGTTGTCATGTCTGCTACAGCAGTGTTGAAATATGTCATCAATGACCAGGGGTATTTTCCTCCTAACTTCACCACATCAGATATTTCTCACCAGGAGATGGGCATCTTAATCTATGTTGTAAGGGGATCATAATCAGCATTGGCTCAGATCACACCCCAGGTATGAAATATCTGTGGTTTTGGGTGGCCCCTCCTATTTTCAGAGTTTGGAGGCCTCCTGTAAAAAAACACACCCTCACCTGTGCGGTGTCTCTGCTCTACACCTTGTTTCCTCTCTGGCTGGCTGCGGAGAAAAGTTTGGAAATGGCCTTTTCATTGATTCACGCTCATTCAAAAATGCAGCAATCCAGGAAATGAGCATTGTCACTGGAAAATGGTCAGGAAGAAATCCTGAAGTCATTCCCCCGACTATCTCTTACTGAGTGGAAGAGAAAGGAAAAAAAAGAACATGAGAGACACAGGAGGAGAAGGAGGCGGCGGAGACCAAATCTGTAAATCTGAGAAGGATCAGGTGGGTAGGCTTTTTATTCAGTCTCCTGTTGTGATATCATTGCGGTGCTTTGTCAGACAATTTAACAAAAAGGAAATTTACAAAGTGGAAGCGGTGAGGAAAGTTGCGGCTGGCAGTTATCCCGCGAGGTTCTGAGTCACAATGACGAGCGATGGTCAATCTGCTTTGGGCAGCACGTATCTAATGTTCCTTTGGGGGTTTAATACTCACTGTTAAAGAGTCTTGAATGACCGAAGCCACTACAGGGTTGCAACTGTGCGTGAACCGCCCCGCATTTGTCCCTATTGTAGCTAAACCGAGCTACGGTCTGCTCGTATCTGTTGACACTGTGTGCTTGTCAAACCGGCGGAAGTTAAGCTAGCTTAAAAAGGCACTTTCGACCGTTTAACAACGTAACGTTACGCTTAATGGCTAACATTCCGGTCATCGTTAATAACTTACGAAAGGCTTCGGTGACTCAATTTCTAACTTAGTCGCTGCTTAAACGTTTACTTGCGTTATCTCTGACGGTAAAAACAAAGGCAAGAGCACACCCATTGTATGTTCAGTAACAGTTCCCTAGCGTTTCATAAGCTAACGTTAACTATATTTAACGTTAAGCTAACCTAGTTAACTTTGTATGGTAAGGTTTATGCTTTAAGTTGAAGTTTTAACGTAAACAGACATGGCCACCCTTAATATTAACACCGGCATCCAAAAGATACAAACAAAATACAATATAATATAAGGTAAAACATGTCTTAACTGCAAATACTTTAACTCGACAAGCACAGGTGTTGCTAATAATATTAATCATGGCTGCATTCCATTTAGGTGTGCCAGCTCCAGGGCTCTGGTGTTGTGCCGCTGGCTCACTGACGGCGCTCCCTGGCACAGCTAAATGGAACGCAGCCATCGTGTTAGCCGTTGATGTGCTTTTCCTGATTATACTCAGTGGCGTCCCCAAGGAGGGCGTGCGGTGGGGCATGATACAATCACGGCCCCCTCTCCAGTGGCCCACCCTGGTGAAAATGATGAGAGGCTGATATCACTGCTTGAATTAAGAGGATTATTATGACGCACTTGAGGCATTCATAGCTTGACGGTAAGGAGGCTAACTAATGCGCTAAAGTTAGGCTAAATTTGGACAAGGGAACAGCTGGCATTTTCAAAGGGGCCCCTTGAACTCTCACCTCAAGATATTTGAATAAAAATGGGTTCTGTTGGTCACCGGATACCCACGAGTCTCCACTAAACTTGATTAGTTTTGTTTCCAGTAAATGTTTTGTTCCTTACAGTCAGTGAACTTCAAACTAAAGCTGTAAATTTGTCTTTTTAAGGAAAAGGACAAGCCTATTTAAAGAACAATGAATCACCTGGCATGTATAGATATGAGGGATGAAACTGAATTGATCAAACAAAGGTCTTATTCTGAAATATAAACGACGTGTAGTCTCCTATTGCATTCGAGCTATGGGTAAGATGGTGAACATGTTGCTGAGCTTTAATTTAGGGAACAAGCACAGTTGGTATTTTTTCTTTATAAGCAATGTTTTATGTGTATTCAAAATCATTATTAATTGATTAATTGATTGTTAATGTTACCAATGAACGATTAAGGAAAGTGCTTACAATTTGTAACCCTAATTGATATATCTTCCTGAGACCTGAACTTTTGTTTGGTGTTCATTTTTAATTTCTCCTAGCTATTTGGGATTAGTAGGACCTGATAAGTATGAAAAAATAACATTGTCAACAATAATAAAGTCCCAATGTCCTCATATGAGACAATAATTAAGTCTCAATGAGCTCAAACGTGACAATAATTAAGTCTCACTGTCCTCGAATGCGACAATAATAAAGTCCCAATGTCCTCATATGAGACAATAATAAAGTCCCAGTGTCCTCAAACGAGACAATAATTAAGTCTCACTGTCCTTCAACGAGCTGATGATAAATTCCCAGTGTCTTACAATGAGTACTTCCTAATTAACAGTGTCTTAGCTTGTTACTGTTGCTAAAATTGGTAAAAATTTGTTGCCATATCAAACTACAAACATTATTAATTATAAATAAACGTAAAAGTTTTAACCATTTAATGTGATCAGGTTTTGGACCTTGCTGTCTTTGTGTCGGGATCGGCTGCAGACTGACTTGGCAGAGATGGCTGCCATCTTAGACAACAGGTCTAAGTTAAGCAGAATGGAGTTTAAAGTCCAGTAAATCCAAAATGTAATATCCTCATATGAGGACACAGGGTCTCAGGAGGATATAACGTATTAAAACAGGACTGATGTGGAATTCAAAATGTTACCTGTACTGGTATTCGTCTATGCACATCAGATAATTACTAATATTAGCTGTAAAATAAGAAACCAAATCTGTATGTGATTCATTAACTCTCTATATTGACTTAGTTTTTAGCCAGCCTTTGTACTTCAACTTCGTAAATAGATTCCTGACATTCAGTTACAGCGTTTTTGGTGTGCCACCTTAAGATTTTCAGTGGCCCCATCTGGCCCCTATGAAAAACTTCTGGGGGCGCCACTGATTTTACCAGTCAAAATGTCCTGTGAGACATATGTATTCCCATTATCATATTTCTGTTGAGATGACAGTGGATTAGATATTAATATTTTGAATATATATTTTATAGTGCATCTTTCAATTCAAAGTTGTAAAGAGAGAACAGTCCAGTTTTAAGTTGTAAAAAAAAAAAAAAGAGTCCCTTGAGGCTCCTTTGTTTGACAAGTAGGTTTGTATTTGTACTGCAAAATGTACTGTATGCACTAATGATACCTGCACAGGAGTAGCCTACGTGTCCACCACACACATGCACGCAAACTCGAGCTGAATCTACAGCACCGTGTCAGAAGTCACAGCCAGGTGTTCAGGCACCGCATATCTCACCAGTGTAACACCTCCTCTGAGCCAAAGTCAGTGTTTCTCATTTAACAGTTTCCTACACCCTGCAGCAACATGAATTCCAAGCGCAAAAGGGTAGGGATGGAGTTAAACCTTTTAAACAGCTTGTCCGAAATTTCAGTGTGTTAACCTGTTGAAAATGTTTTCAGAGTTGGATCCCCAAAATCATCAAGAAAAGAGTGTGCACCACCTTCGTAGAAGATTCTTTCAGGTACTGTGAACTCTGTGGAGCACATTCCTCCGTGATAGTCACTCTCTGTTTACTGTTGTGATGCATCAAAGGATGATCTTGTTTTCACATGTATTATCCTCTCACCTCTCTCTCAGTAATGGCGCGCTGTGTCAGTGTGGGGGTGCGAGAGATGCCCATGGCTCTGTGGCTCTCGGTGACTATTTCAGCACAGCGATTGTCAACCACTGGGACAGCGCCCAGCACTCCTCTGAATACCCGACTGATGCTTTCGGAGAATTGCAGTTCGCAGGAGCCAGCAAGAGGCATAGCTATGTGGGTGGCCTTTCTGTTTGCATGATAAATGTTCTCTGAATGGCTCATTAAATGCTTCATCTCCTTTCTTTAACCGACTGCTACACCTGAACAAGCAAACATAATATACTGACAGTGAAGTCACATCTGTACTGTGAAGCTCCTCTGCTTTATCGTAACTTAAGCATGTGTTTTGATGCTACAATGATCACAATTTGTCATTTTTAAGTCAAAGTTTGTTGTAAAATGTGATCAAATATCCATTTTGTCTCTCATGGGGACCCTCAGTTCCTGCGTCTGTCATGGGACACCCCCGCGTCTATGGTCTACACCCTGATGACAGCCCACTGGGGTCTTCCTTCCCCCAACCTGGTGGTTTCTATAGTGGGCGGAGAAGGCAGGACAAAGGTGAAGACTTGGGTGCGGGAGGTACTCAGGCAGGGACTGGTGAAAGCCTCACAAAGCACAGGTAAACATAATGTAACTCTGAAGTAGCTAAACCACCACTTCAGACATGGCTACGAATGTGGTTCATAGGTTACATGCCAGTTGTGAAATCCATATACGCTTTTTACACTCTGTTAGCTTTAAGTTGTGAATCACTTTGTCTGTGGTCAGCATGTGATGTCATGACTTTACAGACTGTTCCCCTTGATCTAAAATACATGCTTTGACTGGCATCTGCAGAGCTTAAAAAGTCTTAAGAAACATGGGCGCAAATGCTTTGGTCTCTTTGAAGCTGTGTTTGCTGCCTCATACCGATTTCTTTCTCTTTCTCTGATGTCAAATGAATTCCAGACACCTTTTAGAGCTGAAAAGAGCTGCTACTATAACTGGTTTGTTAGCCTTATATGAGCACATGCATTTCAGTTTTGCGTGTTTTTGCTCATGTAAAAATCTTCTCGTAAAGTCCAAAGTTGCAGGCGTTTCCAAGTGACTAATAATGATAAATGTTGAATCAACACTTTCTTGGAAGATGCAGAACCTCGTGGTGGACTTTGCGGGAAAAACACAGCTGTTACAAACTCTAGTACCATTGCACGTTATGGCTCTCGGGGGTCTGATCCTAATTCGGTACTACAATGGCCATTTCCTCACGACTACCGTGCCAAGTGCAGGTGGCAGAGGATTATAGCGATCTCCTGTCATTTGAGGTCATTTAAACAAGCTGTACTCTCGAAGGCTACGGACCAAAGCAAAAGTAATTAGACTGGTGTAAAAACATGCAGGTGTGTTGTTGATACACGCTGTGGAAGGACAGTGTGTATCATTGTAGACTATTTGTAAATATTATGTAAAACAACATGCTTTCAGAAATTAAAATGTAGATGTGTGAAATCATATTAACCTAACATGAAATAAAGAATATGTCAGCCAATCTACACACAGCTAGTACAGCGGTAATTTAACCATTTTCCAGGCGCTGAAGTTCAGCTTTGAACTGCGAAACTCTGCCATGACGTTCCTTTTTGTCTCAAGAAACTACCACAACCAAGCAGTTTCTTTCCTTCTCACATTTATGTTTGATTGTTGCACCCAGGTGCGTGGATCCTGACAGCAGGCTTGCGTGAAGGCGTCGGCAGGTGTGTTGGAGAGGCGGTGAGAGATCACGCCACCGCAGCCTCATCGGTGTCCCTCAACAAGGTGGTGGCGCTGGGCATTGCTCCCTGGGGCCTGGTGCACAACCGACAGCAGCTGATCAACCCTGAGGTTGTCACGTACTATAGTTACAAATATAACTGATTATTCCAAATAAAAAACAAACATACAGGGCCCTATCTAACACTCGCGGTACAGTGCAGTGCAACTATCATTGCTAGTTTCAGACCAATGCAAATAAAAAATGTACTTGCACCCATCTGTGTCCCCATGGGCATGTAGGCCTTAAAATTGGGAGTAAGAGATAGAGATTGAGCCATTGATTCAACAAAAACCTGCCGTTTAACCTGGATTCTTCCTCTTCCAGGGCAGCTTTCCTGCTAAGTACTACGTCCAGAACACGTCCCGGGACTCCTGCTGCCTGGACAACAACTACCAGGCCTTCCTCCTGGTGGACGATGGAAGTGTCGGACGCAGAGGAGGAGAGACGGGGTTCAGGGCCAAACTGGAGGACTACATCTCCCACCAGCGCACAGGCATCTGGGGTGAGAGATGGGATAATAAAATTAAATGTCTCGCATTGTATGTAGAATCGTAGAGGTGTAATTGCTCTCCATGGACTCACTGAAAAATATGACAGGAAGTAGGCCTAATAATTTTTGTCTTGGTTGTTTTGTTGTTCCTTGGAATTTCTGGTAAAACTGGATATGCGAAACCAGTCATCATGCAGATAGAAGAATAACACATCACTTTCGTTTGCTGGTATTGTCTCTGGTTCCCCATACTAATATTCCAAGGAATGTATCTATTTGTGTGAACTGTATATAAAGAAAACTAAAGATGTCTAAACTGTACAATGCTCCCACAACTGTAAAATTGCTGTTTGGCCCTCTTGTGGTGATTTTTGGTTAGTGCATGTGACGATAAGATGAACCTTAGGTATGCCCTGGACGAGAGCCGCTGCATGCCACTGCAGGAATTTCAAACACGGCTCCTCAACATGTAAAATCAAGCAGAGATTTGTCAAAAATTTAGCAGGGTGCTCTGTCTGTGTCTTTGCCATCTGGAAGCTCTTGTGTCACAAGAAAAATATGCAGTTTGATTGTTGTCAGTGTGTAAACATAATCAAAATACCTGCATCAAAGAGAAGTTGGTATAAGCAAAGATTTTACCAATGCACACTTGCGAATTAACTGTAAAAATGTTTAACTTGTTTTTTAGGCAGCGGCAGCATTGACATCCCTGTCCTTTGTATGCTGGTGTCTGGGGAAGCCAGCATGCTCGAGGTTTGTTGATTTCCACAAAAAAAATAATTAAGTTAGTTTTTATATTATGCCTTTGATTTCCATAAAGAAATGCTTCGCTCTCTTTCCCTAATTTCTGTCAGAGAGTGGATCTGTCCCTGAAAAACTCCATGCCCTGGCTGGTGCTGGCTGGCTCAGGAGGCCTTGCCGACTTCCTGAGCGACGTCTTGGCGAGTCTGTCGTCAGCCACGGTCGTCCAGGCCTCTGGTGAGGGAGAGGGCGAGGCAGGCCCCAGCGTGGATCTGAAGGACAGAGTGGCAGATCGGATTAAGAAGCACTTCCCGTCTGAAGCGGACTCGGACAAACTAGTCGAACGGGTGAGTGGTGTGTGTGTCGTCATTGTGTGGCTTTTGACATGCTGAACAGGAAGAAGCTGTATGTTCGGCAGCTGCTTGCTTAGATTGCCATGCAATTAAACATTGATATTCATAGTCTCAGAGGCTTTCATATGTACTTTGTGGCATCTTGACCTTTCTTTGAATGCTCTAAGGTCAAGATTCCAACTTTACTCACGCAGGATATTTTGCAGTATCGTAATGGGCAGGTTGCCAACAAACTTGCTGTGTGTATTTCTGCCATCCCAAGTGTATGAAGCCTTTATTTCTTCTACCCTCAGGGTAAGCTCACATGTTCAGCTGTGTTGCTGCTGTTGAGGCTCTATGAACAGCAGGATTTATCAGAATGCTGCTTATGTCATCCAACACAGAATTGTTGCATGTAATGAACATTTATTGAGCCGCCACTGGGCCTGTGAACTTCAAGCTACTCCTTGTCCCAGCACATTCCTGAGAGCGCTGGCTGTTATTTAGCTGTTCCTGTTGCTGTTTACAATTACCTCACTCACAAGCTGTTGTTTGGAGGTCAGTTTCAGTTTTCCCATGGCGTAACAGGACTATTTTTGTAGCACAACAGACTGTGTGTAGCCAATTACAATTACATTTTTTAAAAAATGCCTTTATACTGATCCACATGATCTCCTAGGGACATATGTTGTCAAACAGCCTCCCCTAAACCACCCTTACAGAACCTACAGGGTTACAGAACTTCCAGCGGCAAGCCAGCATCAATGACTTATTGACCACATGCAACGGCGTATTGTGTTCGACATAGAGGACGCTCTGTACAAATGTAAACTGCTCAAACTAAGATAGATATTTAATATTGTCATCCAGACGTTAAAAAATGTAAAGGTTACATTGTGTTTAGTATCAAATATACCCTTCTCTCGTTCCTAGAAAACAGTAGATGTCATCATTTGATTGTAAAGCATTGTAAAACCAAGCAGATTTTATAACAGTATTGTGAAAAACAAGAAGATCTTTTACAAAGAAAAAAGAAATGAAAGAAGAAGTGAAAGAAATGCCACAAAAGCAGCTTGGCATTAAGTTCTATTTTTAAGGTACACTATACAGGATTTTATTAAACACACTTGTAAGTCAGATTAAAAGGAAAAGCCAACCCCAGATTCACGCTCGTTTGGCATTTCACTTCACTATAACTGCATTTTTTTTGCCATGCTGTGTCTCTTGGATGCCCGCTGCTTACAGTCTGGCACCTGGTTGCTACCTCTTTATAAAGCCCTGACCTCACCTGAGCTCTGTGGGGGTGCATGCCCATACACACGCCGAGCATAGACTGTAAGAAACTACAGGCAGAGTGCAGAGTCTCTGTAGAAAAAATACGCCACCACACTCCTAGTGGGACATAAGTGATTGTCATTGGCAACAGGATAATACACAAATATTCAGCTGAACAAAAGCAGCACATGCAGATCAAATGCAAGTGATAAAAATAAACATGAAGAACATAAAATGGAAGTAGGGTTTTCCTCCATGGTTACGAAAAGTTCTGACAGTTCCTGTTTCCTCTCGAGAGAGAGAGAGAGAGAGAGAGAGAGGGAAGTTCGTCCCGAAGCTTGGTGCTGCACTTATACCCTACATTTTAATGAAGGCGACTACAAACAGCTGCACTCTGCGATGGAGCTGGAGTCTCGGGGGTCCAGTTTGTGTGATGGAACATCATCAACACTGCATGCTGCCTTGAAAGAGTGTGGCGGGTTATTGACTCTTCTATCAGTGTCCTAATGATTATTAAATCTTTAATGTAATCAGTGGTGTGAATTGCTCTCTGTTGAACTAGGTGTGGCTGGATACCCACTTGTAATCTTATTCTTTTCTACTCATGGGTCGTGTTGGTTCTTAGATTTAAATACCCTGATACAATCTTTAAGTGTCAGACACGCTGCTCACTCAGCATGAGGAGGCATCCACTTAACTATATCAGGGATATGACAGTACCCTTTGTTACCAAGTCTTTCTTTATCCTTATGCGTGTCCTTTTTAATCTCTTTCTCAGCATCACCAAGTGCTAATACAGCTGAAATTCCTGCTTTTCTTGTCTCCAGGTCCTGAGCATCTACCAGAACAGAGACTTCATCACAGTCTACCACGGAGAGCAGGAGGGCCCAAATGAGTTTGATACAGTCCTGCTCAAAGCGCTGGTGGGAGGTACAACTCATTCCTGTTTTGAAGAGTGCTGTTTTAAGAGGCAATGGGTCTTTGTTTAAAGGGATAGTGCACCCAAAAATGAAAATTCAGCCATTATCTACTCACCCATATGCTGATGGAGGCTCAGGTGAAGTTTTAGAGTCCTCACAACACTTCCCGGAGATCCCAGGGGAGAGGGAGTAGCTCAGTCCATAGGGACTTGGGTTGGGAACCGGAGGGTCGCCTGTTCAAGTCCCCGTCCGGACCAAAATATGGAGCGTGGACTGGTAGCTGGAGAGGTGCCAGTTCACCTCCTGGGCACTGCCGAGGTGCTCCTGAGCAAGGCACCGAACCCCCCAACCGCTCTGAGCGCCTGTCATGGGCAGCCCACTCTGACATCTCTCCACTTAGTGCATGTATAGGTCCTGTTTGTGCATGTGTGTTCAGACCTGTGTGTAATTGACAAACAGAGTGAAAAAATGGAATTTCCCCTTGGGGATTAATAAAGTATATAAACACAACTCCACCTAATGGAGGCTTAAGGCGCCCCAGATTCAAACGTCCAAAAACACATCATTGAAACCACAAAATATCTCCATACTCTAAAACTTCACCTGAGCCTCCCTCGGCATATGGGTGAGTAGATAATGGCTGAATTTTCATTTTTGGGTGCACTATCCCTTTAAGTTCGTGGTGTGATTTTTGTGTTTTCCCCCTTTTTCACCAAATATTCCATACACATACTGACAAATACAAAAAAGTAGCAACAGATGTACAGAGGATACTAAAACATAAAAGGGTGCACTAAATTGGAAAAGTGGGAAAAAGATCAGCATCTCAATGATTTGGATCATTCCCTCATTCTTGTTTTTCTTGTTGTCTTATTCTCGTCTTCTTTATTTTCTATTTTTGTGTTCTTTAGCAAGTAAGCAGCGTGCGTCAGTGGATGCCAGTCCTTACAATGAAGAGCTGAAGCTAGCGGTCACGTGGAACAGGGTTGACATTGCCAAGAGTGAACTCTTCAATGGAGACATTCAGTGGAGGGTGAGGGGAAAGAGAGAGAGATACTACCACTGTAAAGTAGATGAATAATGTGTGGTGTATTGTGTTGGTATGAAATAAGTGAGAATGTCTTGACCCTATACTGACATGTTTATCCAATCCAACAGTATGAAGACTTGGAAGACTCCATGACGGACGCCCTGGTCAACGACAAGCCTCAGTTTGTGCGTCTCTTCACTGAGAACGGCCTCAACATCCTGGACTACCTGACCTACGGCAGGCTGGAGAGCCTCTACCGCTCGGTGGCCGATGGGACGGTGCTTTACCAGCTGCTTCAGCGCCGTCTGGCGGAGCGGCTGGGAACTGCAGTCCCCGTGCCAACATCAAACCTGTCGGACTCGCCTTCCAGAGTGGCAACAGAGAACATACAGAGTGGCCCGGTGACGGAGATCAGCCTTTTTGAGGTGTGTTGTGAGGGAGACGGCCATGCCTAACGTCTACTTTTACAATCAAAGAATCAAAGAAAACCAATTTTTACATGTACATTTTTGTTTGTTTGCTCCTCCACCCCTTTTCCTCAGGTTTCAGGGGTGCTGGAACTGTTGATGGGTGACGTCTGCCAGCCATTTTACTACGATGCTTTGGGCTTAGAGCAGATGACATCCAAGAGGAGAGCTCTGAGGGTACTTTTTTTCCAATATGTAGACAGCTATTAAAGCTAGTGAACTGCTGTAGGGCTTGTGAAGACAACAGAGAATGACATGATCAAATTGAACCCTCCTCCCCTGCTTCTCTTCATCCCTCAGCGTGCCAGTAAGCTGCTGCGAGGAGACTGCTTGTATCGGGAGAAGCGCTGCCTCTTCCCCTGGGCTTCTCTCTTCATCTGGGCCGTCCTCCAGAACCGCAGCGAGATGGCCACTTTCTTCTGGGAGATGGTAAAAACCTCTGAGACTTAGAGAAAGCCAAAAATATGTTCTGCTGCTTTTTGAAACCAACAAAAGGCCTTTGCTGTCTCTTCCAGGCAGGGGAGTCAGTGTTGAGTGCTCTGAGTGGCTGCAAGATGCTGAGGGAAATATCCAAGCTGGAGGTCGAGACTGAGACCAAACTGTCCATGAAGGAGCTGGCCCAGAGGTTTGAGAACCTGGCACATGGTGAGATCATGAACGCACCATCCACCAAAGTTTAATTACACAAAATAGCTGATAAATAAATGTGCAGGAATGACTATGAGGTATTAAACTTCACAGTCTAATTGCTCTAGTGTTATTTGGCCACTCCTTGTTTTAAAGTTATGTAACGCACCAGTGTTTCAATGGGTAGGTATTTAAATTTTTTGTCAGATAAAGCGGTGCATGCATGCCCACTGTATAATGATTATAACTGATTTTCAGAAAAAAAAGACCAAACTTTCTCTGCACTCATCTCTCCCTCTCCTCAGACGTCTTCAGCTCTTGCTATCGGAGCAATGAGAGTCGCTCGTTCACCCTGCTGATTAGGAAATCTCCAGTTTGGGGTGGCACCACTTGCCTCCAGATGGGCATGGGTGCTGATGCACGACTTTTCTTCAGCCACGACGGAGTACAGGTGTGTCACTGTTTTCACACCTGTGTGACTGTCACATGACTAGACAACAATGGAGCCAAGTAACTGACTTTATGTAGGCAGTATAACCAGTTCTGTTTATGCTTGGTCTTTTTTTAAATGTTTCAAAGTATATCTCATGTTTGATTTGCCAGATTTTCTGGCTGAAGCTTATTTCTTTCTTTAACTTAAAATAATTAAAGAAGTTAAAGTCTTCCTTTTTATTGAAGTACATTCTCTGCCAATAGGTAATTTGTAAATGGAGCTTAAATAGGCTACATTCACACTGCAAGCTTTAGTGCTCAATTCAGATTTATTGCTCAGATCTGATTTTATTTTTGTCTGTTCACATTATTTTTTAAATGTGGCCAATATCAGATTCCACTGTAAAGTGGTCATGCTCATGCCAGCGGATTTGGGTTGATAACGAGAATGAGGGTGAAAAAAAAGAGAGCCAAATTTCAATTATTTAATAATAATGGGGAGGTAGAGTGAGGAGTGGTGGGATTGTGACGTGAATGGTTTCACTGAAACAGATTTCATCCCAACTTTCAGGATGTCAAGGGCTGCTTTCAGCTTCATCTGTCCATCACAGCTGTTTTCCATGTTTGTATTAACAGTTTGACTCCGGCCAGCGCAGAATTGTGATGAATGTTGATCTAGAGTGACAGACACATGAATTCCAAGGTTGCATTGCAAAAAATCAGACCTGTATGTGATTTAGGACCAAATATGAAAGTGGCCCAGATCAGATAGGATCAGATTCCATGTGATTCTGTGGTTCACATCGTTATGAAATAAGAAGATCTGAGTCGGTATGATTTGCCTGCCTGCAGTCTGTAGTGTAAACACTACACATACAACAGAGCCGGCTTTCATAGAGAGCAAATTAATTACAGTTGGTGAAAATGGTCTAATGCTCTCTTTGCCTTCAGTCTTTGCTGTCCCAGATCTGGTGGGGGGACATGAAGAGGAACACAGAGGTGTGGAAGCTCCTGCTCACCTTCTTCTGCCCCATCCTCTGCTACACCAACCTCATCTCCTACAGGTAAAATCCACTTTAGTACTTATTTATTTTTTTTATGCTTCTGCGCCTGCGATAGCCATAGCTGGAGGCATTATGTTTTTGGGTTGTCTGTCCTTCCTTACATCTCTCCCACTTCTTGTGAAAGCGATATCTCAAGAACGTCTTGATGGAATTTCTTCAAATTTGGCAAAAATGTCCGCTTGGACCCAACAATGAATCGGTGACATTTTGGTGGTCAAAGGTCAAAGTCAGTGTGATCTTGCACCCGTCTCATTCTCGTAAACAGGATATCTCCAGAACACCTTAAGGGAATTTCTTTAAATTTGGCAAAAACGTCCGGACATGGATGTAAACTGTAAGAGAAACTTGCTGGTGTGCGACGGCGTACAACCTCATTAACATTAGCTTTCAAAAGATTCAGATTTCATTTCTGATACTTAACAACAAACTCCACCTCACAGGGAACAAGAGGACCATCACCAAGACAATGAGGGGAAGCCTAACGAGGACGGAATGGGCAGGGACAGCGACAGTCTCTACGGAACCACCGTCTTCTCTTTCTCGGACATCAAGCACATGTAAAAAGTCTAAATAAACTCTTAAGTGATGTGGTTTCTGCCTTTCACTTATCATGCTAATGCAAGTGAACAGGATGCACTGGTGTCACAGTCTTGAATGAACATTACTTCAAAAATGCTTTTTCTATTGTGTTGATTGATTGAAAATATGTCATTGTTGTACCAGTGAAGCTGACGCACAAGGTCCAATCACTCCCAGAACAGCAACCATTAAAGGTGAGTCCTCTTTAAACGCAGCACCTTCTAAAAAAGATGCATAAATGAATATTTTAAGCAGCCATGACGAATGCAAGCAGCTCCTAATCCATGTCTGATAACCTTCCCTACAGGCATACCCCAGTCACGCAGGCCACCAAAGCGTCCGTTCATAGTGTCAAGATGGCGAGAGTTCTGGTTTGCACCCGTCACCTCATTTTTGGGCAACGTCCTGATGTACTTCCTCTTCCTCCTGCTGTTTGCGTACGTGCTGTTGGTGGACTTCAAGCCCCCGCCACCCGAAGGTCCGGCCATCACTGAGTATGTGCTGTACTTCTGGGTATTCACCATCGTGTGTGAGGAGATCCGGGAGGTAAGTGCGGAGACATCGTGCTTGTTTCATGCATCTGTGTCACATTTAACCACTGCAAAAGCAGATATGGCATAAAATCACTTCACATAAACAGCATTTATAAAGTATTTGGCTGTATTTAATGTTCTGTTTATTTATGTTTTTTTTTTCTTCTCAAAGACGTTCTTTCTGGGGACGATGAGTTGGCGTCAGAGGATGAGAGTGTACATTCAGGATGTGTGGAACAAGTGTGACCTCACCGCCATCTTGCTGTTCATTGTCGGAGTAATCTGCAGGTACGGATAACAGCTACACACAGGGACTGTCTACAGTGTATATTACTACAGGATTATGCCAAAATCTTCCGCAGTATTAGCTCAGCTGACAGCCTTTAAAGTGCAGTTATATCAAATGACCAACAGATGGCGGTGTTCTCACACTATCTGCTTCCCTATGTGTTTTAGGATGTTCGAAGCGTCATACGGATTTGGCCGGGAGTTCCTGTGTTTGGACTACATGGTCTTCACCCTCCGTCTCATTCACATCTTTGCCATTCACAAACAGCTGGGACCAAAAATCATCATTGTCAGCAAGATGGTGAGAAACGTCACCACAAGTTCACATCATACCAGTGATTCTTAGCAGGATGTTTGTATTATAATGATGGAAAGACAACTGTTTGCTCCTTTTCAGATGAAGGACGTCTTCTTCTTCCTGTTCTTCCTGATGGTGTGGCTCATGGCATACGGAGTAGCCAATCAGGCTTTGCTCTACGCCTACGACCCGAGCTTAGATCGCATCTTTCGCCGGGTTTTCTACAGACCGTACCTGCACATCTTTGGACAGATCCCTGTGGAGGAGATGGATGGTAAAAGGGCATCTTAAGAGAATAAAAGTTACAGTTTTAAAGTAGTCTAAGAATAATGTTGCAGCCTGTACTGGACATTTTTTCATATCCATTCCATTCCATCACTGTTATTGTGACGTGATAGCAGATTTATTTGATTTGTAGACATGTACAATATTTTTTAAAGTGCTGCACTTGGTCAAGAAACTAGATTTTAGATTTACTGTACTTCACCTGTACTGTGACTGATTCCTGTATATAATAGCAGAAAAAAAAGTTAAATCACAAATGATGAAACTAAAGTCAAACTAACAATGACAGTGGAAAAAATAGTGAGAAGAAAAATAAAATAAGAGCTGATTTATACTGTACCAAACTCACACATGTAATGGAAAAAAAAGGAATAAAATGAAAAGATGGGACTTATTTTAATCTTCTCTATATTTTTGTGTCTGTTCCAGTTGGAAAGACGTGGGACATGGAATGCACGCACAACATTACAATGATCGAGAACGGCGCGGAGCCGTGCAGGACGATGTATAGTAACTGGATAGTGGTCATTCTGCTGATTGTTTATCTGCTGGTCACCAATATCCTGCTCATCAACCTGCTCATTGCCATGTTTAGGTAAAGAATAAGATTAAAGTCAGTCCGTCTCTGTGACCTCACTGACACTATCGCTCACCCCAACTCTCTCTGTTGCCTTTGTGTCCACGCAGCTACACCTTCTCTGAAGTGCAGGCGAACAGCGACATCTACTGGAAGTTCCAGCGCTACAACCTGATCGTCCAGTACCACTCCCGTCCCTCCCTGGCTCCTCCTTTCATCATCCTCTCGCACATCAATCTCTTTATTAAGAGGCAGATCCGCAAGGTGCCCTCCATCAAGATCCACCACTTTGGTCAGTAGCGAGTCGAATTAATGTAACATCAATTACATCGCCTTCAGCTCAGCTGTTGTGGTTCCTGCTTTGTTCAGGCTGACATGAATGACAGCAGTGATAAAAAGCTTTTGCCTTCCTCTGTTAGTATTACAGTTAAAAGGGAAAGCAGCCAACAGGCTAATGACATGGGAAACCATTCAGAAGGAGGACTTCCTGACCGCCCAGAATAAGATCCAGAAAAGCAGCGACTCAGAGAGGCTCAAACGGATGTCTGTCAAGTGAGCACATCTTCCCAAACTAACACTGCACCAGCAAAATTACCTGTTTTCTACCTCCATCATACTGAGGTGAACGTGTCCTTTTTTAGGGTGGATGGTGTGCTCAAACACGTGACTGAAAGCAGAGACTTTGAACACAGGCTGAGAGCTCTGGAGAATGAGGTAAAACTAAAGAACACTTTTCAAACTGAGCTCATCATCTGTGGCATTTGTGTCGCTCTTGATACTGCTATAAAAGAGCCTGTCTGCTCAGGCAGCCCCTCCTGTGTAAGGGTTAAATAAATGTCATCCATCTCGATATAGCAGGGCTGGGTGCATCATGATAACTAGAACACTATGTTCTGATACTGATATCACAATGTGTGTTTATGTATGGGAAAATCACATACTTGTTAGGACAATACGCTTATTTGTTCTGTTGGTGAGAGTCAGATAAGAAGAAAATTACCACTCTCGTCTGTACAGTAAATGTGGAGCTACTACACAGCCCACAGAAGGTTAGAGTAGCTTAGCTTAGCTTAGCTTAGCATACTGAGGGTAAACAGCTAGTCTAAAAACAACAGTTGACTGTTTTAGCGGGGGTTATGTGCCTGACTATTTCTTGACTGGGACCAATAACTTCCTGGAATCTCCGCTAGTTGCCTGGCAACTGCTCAGAGCCAAGAAATGTGCATTAAACATACATTTGTCTAAATAAACAGTATATATGGTTTTGGATGCAGAGAGCTGTAATTATCACGTCACTTCCTGAGAGCCTCGTAACCACAGTAACCTTGTAATTTAAAAACACTTTTGAAACTATATTCAACCAGCTAAGTGAAATCTCACATTTCGTGCATACTTACACTTAAACTGAAGCGGTATTGACATCACAGGGTGTCGTAGTTGCTGTCTGTTGTTCTCTATCACATTGCATTAAGGCAGTGGTTCCCAGCTGGTGGGCTGCGGTCCAAAAGCAGGTCGTGTGTTCATTCTGAATGGACCACAAGTGACTTTCAAGTTTGTAAAAAAAACCAAAAAACACTTTATTCAGTGTTTAAGGTTGCTTTATTGTCATTCATCATGTACATGCTGAACGAAATACAGTACTCAATCCTCAGTGGAATAATGAATAAATAAATAAATAAATAAATGCAGTATATACCTAGAGAATCTAGCAGCCCACCCTGAAATCCAATCTTATAATTTAAGTAGTACCGGCCCTGTTGATGCTTCCTCATCCAGTAAACGTTCAGTTGATGCCACGACCCCACGTCACATCAGGGTCAAAAGTCTAAAACTCAAAAAACAGATTTGAAAGTGAAAAAAAACAGATTTGAAAGTGAAAAAAAAAAGATCTGAAAGTGGGAAAAAAAAAGATCTGAAAGTGAAAACAAGATTTGAAAGTGAAAAAATAAGATTTGAAACCGTAAAAAACAAGATCTGAATCTGAAAAGATAAAACATGCAGCTGAAAAAAATAAGACCTCAAATGTCAAAATATATATAGAAGTGAAAAGTGAAAATAAATTCTTCATTCAAAAGAATTACCAAAGTGAATCAAAATTATATTTAACCTGAAAAAATGTTTCATACACTTATTTTTATTTTGAATACATTGTTGTATTTTTCAAAATTCAAGATCAACACATGAATTTTCAGTTTCAAATTTTATTTTTTCAAGTACAAAACTTTTAACCCTAATGTAGCTCCATAAAATAGTATGTTAGTATGGAATTACTTTAGTATGGATTAAAAACAAGGTATAATATATGTTTCGCTTCCTGTTAAACTGATTCGGAGCTGCCATATGAATGTACATATGTAGCGCACAGCTTACGCCACTAGAGGTCAGTCTCTGTTCGTGCAACACAGCTGAGCTTAGAAGCCAACTGTGAGAGGTGAAAATAACATTACAGGACAAGTAAAGAAAAATGCCTCCTAGTTAATCAATTAAATATGACTCTATGGAATCATGAAAACATCGCCACATATAACTTTATCTTAAGATGACATCTTACAACTACAAAAGCAGTCTTATTAGCCACATGCTTTTATTCAGCTACTAGTCTGCCACCACCACCTTAGACTGAGAGCCAGGTCCCGCCCTCATGGTGTTTCTGCTACCTTTTTATCATTACTATTTCCTGTTAGCCTGTATCGTGGGCCATCACATGTTGATAACAAGCACCTCCAACTCGGGGCTGTTTGGTCTCAGGGGGCCTAATTTTTCTGGTAAAATTATGTGAATGCAAATATTAGGGTGCTACATCAGCATGAATAGTCATACAAGTATGAAATTTGGCAAGGAGTTTCCTGACTCAAAGGGGAAAGTAGAAAAATAAGATTCTGGGGCTTGCTGCCATTTTATTTCAAAATATTGCACACAACATCCCCCCCAAAAAAACAAAATATGACTATCTGTTTGACAAATTTTCATCACTTTGTGTTTATATTACTAATTTCATTTTGAGCCAAGGTTGACCTTTCTGTCTTGAAACTTATACTTGCTTTTGCCTAAATTTGTCACTATATTTGTATTTATATCTATAAATGCATGATATTCTATGGGCCGTAAGTATTTAAAACCAACAAGACTTCTCTAACTTGGCTAGTTGCATGTTATACACACAGCAATATAGGCTTGACAATGTCATATATGCTACAATAACTTCTATTACCAGCAGCTCAGCTTTAAGTTTTTTTGTTTGTTTTTTTACTCAAAAACATCATATACCGCACACCCCAGTGACATGTAAGGAAGGTATGAAGGTGTGAAAAAATAGCTACAGCCCAAGCCAAGTATAATGTGTGAAGTAGTAAGATGCAGAGGTGGTGATAGCTGGATTTGGTTACCGTTACACAGAGCAAGGCGAGCTGTTACACCCTGGTACCAGTCCTTATGCTAAGTTAAGCTAACTGGCTGCTTGTGGTAGCCTCGTATTAACAGGCACATATGAGAGTCGACCTCTTAGCCTGCTCTCTGCCATAAAGCAAATAAGTGTTCCCAAATGACAAACTTTTAAGGAAATGCCTGATATTAACTGACCATTTTCAGCTCCAAAAACTCTTCTGCAAGTAGCATTCAGACAAAATCCCACAACATGATTGCACTGATGTTCAAAGCTTGGGAAGTGTCAAGACAAGGCCCCAGCCCACTGCATGGCGTTATTGTTACTGTATTCTAATACACAGCTTTCTGCTCTTTTGATCCTCCTCCTCAGATGGAGTACTGCTCAAGTGCTCTCAGCTGGGTCGTGGATACTTTGGCTCAAGGCAGCACATTCAAACCCCCTCGGCCTCCACCTACGCTTAGAGGTACAAAGTCAGATCATGCAAGTTTCTTTCCAGGAACAAGTGAAACTACATGCTTAAAGTAATGGGTTTATTTTCACCAAGCTTGCGTGACTAGTTTTCTCTTTATTTTTAGTGCCGTTAGCCTCAAGTCGTTCATACTTAACATGCTTTGTAACATTTTCTTCCTCTTCACACAGATACGTTCCCTTCCTCTTCCAATTCCACCTGATTCAGCCTCTGTGGTGCCTTCATTTGCTCAGGGTCGGTATAAGACAAGATTTAAGCGCTTTTACCTTGGCTGCTCCCCCAGTCGTACTGTTTGTCAGCCACGTTCATCACTGGACTCAGTTACTGAATAGTTTTAATTGTTCTCAACTACAAAAGCATGTAGCAGAAATCACTACTTGTTACAGTATTGATTACATGCCAAAGCTGATATTTTACGGGTGCAATCAATCTTATAAGAATGCCAAAGTCAAGTGTATATATTTATGATGTGGCATGATATATTTTATGTTTTGTTTGCCAGTGCTATCATGTCTTTACTGCTGTTATTTTTAAGGTTTTTATAGAGGTTTTTACTGCGATATATGATAGTTTACAGGGGTTACATTGAATGTCACTGATATGCATGTGCATATTGTGATACTGTTGTGTTCAGTTACTTTCTGGCAACCTTAAATGTTGAATCATGTATTTGTGTTGCTACATTACTTTATTCTGTTCAATAAATTGTATATACGGTGTAATGAATGAGTTATTTCTGTTACTGTTGTGTAGGGAAATTTGCTTATGCATTTTCGCTTATCCTGTTGGGGGTCGTGGGGGCGCTGGACTCTATCCCAGCTGACATTGGGCGAGAGGCGGGGTACACCCTGGACAGGTCGCCAGACTATCACAGGGCTGACACACAGAGACAGACATTCACACTCACGGCCAGTTTAGAGTCACCAATTAACCTTTATGTCTTTGGACTGTGGGAGGAAGCTGGAGTACCCAGAGAAAATGCTGACATGGGGAGAACATGCGAACTCCGCACAAAAGGGCTCCCTTTTGCTGTGAGGTGACAGTGCTAACCAGTACACCTCCGTGCCGCCCGCCAAATAACATGATTATTTTTTTCTAAATATAGGGATTTTGATAAAAACAGAACAGTTTCTAAATTAATCTGTCACAGCAGAGACGGAGTGCTTTTTTTTTTTTTGTATGATCCAGAGATTCTTCCTAAAAGTCATGTGACTCTGAAAATACTGCTTGCATTTGCTCAAATTGTGCAACAACATTAGAAAGTGCCAAAGTTATCACCCTAAGACCTCCTCAGTCCCCAGAGGGTGAATGACACACACCTAGGTGTAATCACTCGCCTGATTCATGTGTGATCACTGAGTGACTCTTGCCTTGCCTCTGTAGGACACATTTCGGAAGGATCCTTGACTTTGAGAAGCATCAACAGAGAGGGGCTGAGTGAATCAATATGCTGCACACAGCTCTACAGTGACATGAGATTTTGCCTCTTTTAAACAGTCAAATTTGCAGTTAAGTTGCACTTGATTGGACAAAATTGCAAGGTCAGGCAGAATTCACAGGGCTGAATTTGCATTAATTGCTGCCACTGCAACATCTCAAAATCCTAAAGTGACTGATTAATCAGTGTCAGTTACAGGTTAGTTTGTTACAGGTGCTGGTATTTGTCATGTATCCCCCTGTTCCCAGTCGTCATGCTAAGCTAAGCTAAGCTAACTAGCTGCTGGCTCCAGCCACGTATTTACTACACAAATATTAGAGTGGCATTGATCTTCTCTTTTAACACTTGGCGAGAAAGCAAATATGTGTCCTTCCCTAATGAACTAGTTCTTTAATGATGAATAATCATGATTTATTACTGTCTGGCCCTTCTTGTTTAGCTTATGAAACACTGCAGGCAAGAAAGAAATGAAACATGGTGCTTTCGTGTCAAGAGTAACACACCCTAAGTCTGAAAATTAAGTTTGTACTAAGATGACTATTTAAATGCAAACTACATGTGGCACTAAATCATGTAAATTTAACAAGAGAATCACTGAAGCAAAGTGAGACTAAAACATAGGAGCGAGATAGTTGGGTGTACTGTAAAGAGAAGAGGATATGGATAGTTTAAAAGGTGCACCATGGTGCTGAATTTCAGTTTGCCAGAGCTCTATTGAAGGTCACATAGTGGAGCAAGGCTATTGAAGGAGCCTTTACTGTAAATAGCCGGCTGGGCCACCTGTCAATCGCAGCAGCGGCTCACACCAAGAGAGGCGGTGTCATCACTTTCTGCCTGGCTTGCCCTCTCACTGCATGACGGCTGCATGTGCAAATATGTACCCGTGTAAGTGAGCATGTGTGCAGTTTCTGAGTTTGATTTAAACTCTCCTCATTTCACACAACCTGCAACACCACTGTGTCAAACTCCCCCCCCTGTGTCTCTCACTGGTCTTCCTAATGAAATCCCTGTGATAAAAACATTCTGTGCCTCACATGTGAAGCATTTCTTTGCCGTGTCAGTTGCTGCACATGTGCACGTCGCCATCATCTCCATTTCCGTCTATTTACATCCATTCCATACATCATCCTGACATGTTCTCCTCTGCTTTGAGACTGGCAAGCAGATACTACCAGCACTGTTGAGACTGTGTCTGGGAGGTGTTGGTTTAACCTCATGGTTACTTTATAAGCCACTGTTAAAGGGTGCATTATTACTAATACTACTGTTTGTAATTATTTCTATTATTTTTTACCTCCAATGACCCCTTATTAAAATGTTCCGTAGAGTTGAGTGCACATGCAGTCCTGAGTTTCAGCCAGGTTTAATAATAGATTCAATTAAAGAAGAGAATGTATTGGTGCGCCTAATTACAACTCCAACGACTTTACTGGGCAGAGTAAACCGCAAAAGTCAGAGGTGTGGGAGTTGGTGAATACCATCGGTTCTTCTTAATGTGTCTCATTTAAAACTTCTCAAAGGTGCACTAATTGAGAAAAATCAATCCTAATAAACTGGCTTAAACCCTGTACCACCTACTTTGGTATGGAATAAGTTTGGAAATATTTAAAATGAAAAAATTGGGAAACAAAATCTTTAAAGTCTGGAATAAATGGATTGAATTTATGACCTCATTCTGAGCAGACTTTGTACAACTCCATTAATGTTTCATCTTCCTTTCCCCTCCTTGATAGGAATGGTAGAAATATACTCCCTTAGTACTAATGTAATGCTTTTTTTTTTAAGTAGGGGGAAAAAAATACAACTTTTCTGTCATTTATTTTAATTCTGCATTATTTTATTTTATTTTATTTCATATTATTTTATTAAATTATTATATGCAGGCAAATATTATTGTAAGCATCCTTTCTGTATCTTTTTGTTTTATAAAACCAATATTTTTATTTTGTTTTTTTATTTATTTATTTTTTAAATGATGCAGGTGCAATTCGGGAAAAAGATTGTTGATTCATTCCCAGGTCATCAAATAAAGCTGCTTTATGAGTGAACCATCAACCAAACAAATCAGTATTTGACGACCAATCAGCTGTCTTTCTCCAGAATTGCATACTGCACCTTTAACTGTAAAATCATGTATTTTAATTTAATTTATTTAGTCTTTATTGGATCATTTCTTTTCTGGGGGATTCACAGGCCTGTTGAACTCACATGCAAGTAGGTAAAAAAACCCCAACATAATTAATAAATGAATAAATAAAACAAAAATAATGACAATAGTAATAAATAATAGACATTATTGTATTATGTACCCACACCTTTACATAAAGTGTAGCACTATGACAATTAAAACTTGCTCTGGAATTATTTAAAGTCGGTAATTAAATGTCTCCCTATGTTCTTTGACCTCCCCTCTCCCCTCCCTCCTGCAGTCTAACACCCCCCCTGCCTGCCCTAAGCACACACCCACCTCTCTAATACACTGGGTTAAGGGCATCAGGAGCATTCTTCCCGGACATGTGCCCCTGTCACTCATACACAGACAGGCACACAACCACACCACACACCCAGTTGTGTTTCCACTGTGTCCTCTGTGTTCCCAGCACAAGGCTGGCACTCTGCTCTGTTGGTCTTGTGAACGCAGCCCTCCTCCGCCCGTCTGTCTCTGCAGCTTGGAGCAAAGACTTGAACAATATCACTGAATCACCTGCAGCTCTGTGACGTTTTCTGTGGATTTAATTTTTTTCAAGTGTTAAAAACCCACTGATTGTTTTTGTTTTTGGTGGAAGAAACAGCAGAGACAATCATCCAGTGTGGATTTGTAGTTTAGAAGAGGTCCTCTGTGTGGCTGTGTAAGTCTTCCAAAATGGCGCCCGTGAAAGGCTGGATGGTGGGGCTTCTGCTGGTCCTCCTGTGCCCGTCCCAGGTCCCGCTCCCTGGACTGGTGAGTGCCCAGGACGTGGCTGAAGCAGAGGAAGGCCTCCATGCCAGAGATGTTGAAGAGGTTGTGGCTGAGGAGGGCGAAACCGCTGAGGGTGATGATGATGACACAGGTGAGGGAGAAGAACAGGTAGAAGAGGATGATGAGGGAGAAGCTGATGAACAAGAGGAAGAGGAGGGTGAGGAGGAGGAAGAAGAGGATGCTGAGGAGGAGGAGGAGGCTGCTGATGAGGAAGAGGAAGATGATGATGAGGGAGAGGAAGATGATGATGATGATGAGGAGGAAGCGGAGGCTGATGAGGCAGCAGCTGAGGATGATGATGATGATAATGAGGAGGAGGAGGAGGAGGAGGAGGAGGAAGAGGCTGCTGAGCAGGAAGACGAGGAGGAGGAGGAGGAGGCTGCCGCCGATGAGGAAGAGGATGATGATGATGAGGAGGAGGAGGAGGAGGAAGAGGAGCCTGGTGAGGCAGCAGCTGAGGATGATGATGATGATGAGGAGGAGGATGAGGAGGCTGGTGAGGCAGCAGCTGAGGATGATGACGATGAGGAGGAGGAGGGAGAGGCTGCAGATGAGGAAGAGGACGATGATGATGATGATGAGGAGGAGGAGGAGGAGGAGGAGGAGGAGGAGGGGGAGGCTGCAGATGAGGAAGAGGATGATGATGTAGATGATGATGATGAGGAGGAGGAGGATGAGGCAGCAGAAGAGGAGGAAGAGGAGGCTTCTGAGGAGGATGACGAGGCAGCTGAAGGAGAGGAAGTAGCTGAGGAGGAGGAGGACGGTGATGATGAAGAGGAGAATGACGATGAGGATGATGATGACTCTGAGGAAGAGGATGCAGCTGAGGCAGAGGAGGACGACGGTATACCCACTTTTTTAAATGTGTTTTTTCTATATATATATATGAGTCATTAAAATACCAAACAAAGCAGTTACTGAATATAAAGTATAACGGACGTGACTATTTCCTGGGCCCTCTGTGTGTGTTCTGACTCCACAGTAGCCTCCTGACATTGTCGGGTTTGTTGCAGCCGCTGTGGAAACCCTGTCACACATATCAGTCCTAAAATAGAGCGGCTTATCTGTGGGGTTGCAGGCACCCAGCAGTATCTAAACCATTCGTGCCTTTTGTTGAACCAATGTCGCTATTTTGAGACCCTGAAACAGGTACTGTGGTGAAGGGAAGGTTCACGTGAAGCAGAGGCTGTAACGATATAAAAGCCAAAAGTGTTATTTTTTTGCAGTCTTGACACAAGTTCTTTTAGATATATCATTTAAAAGATTGTGACCAAGTTCCACACCAAGCAGGACGTTTTACAATGTAACAAGAGAGTCTACAGCCATGCTAGCGGCTCTGTGAGGCTGTAGCCAACAGCTAAATGCTCGGTAGCAGCATGCCCAGTCCTTTTTACTAGCCCAGTGTGGCTACATATTTTGACAAATGAAGGCCTGTCTCGATTAGAGGCCTGGTCTGATTGCCAAGAAGTTTTTCGGATGTATAACACCAGGCTGTTGGCTACCTCAAATTGACCTTTCCATAAGCCCCGCCCCTTTGTGATGGCCCGGCAAGCTGTCGGAGTTAGCATGGAGCCCACACTGTAACTAACTGCACTCCCTGAAGAAATATGATCATATTTTGTGAAAAATGAAAGAGTGATTCCAGAGAGAAGCAGACAGAGGGGTCTACAGTCTGTGTTTGAAGGATATATCCAGGATGTCAAACTGACTCAGCAGCAACAACAGGTTAAAAAGACCAAGATAGTTAGAAGCTAAAGCCGAACTATAGGCTACAGATCACAGTGTAAAAGTGAACCACCACATCACTGCTGATCGCCACAGAAGACAATGAATATAAGGGGAAACTTTGCTGATATTGAACCAGCTGTGTGGCATCACAGTGTGTGCAAATAAACGGTATCTGGCTTTGCAAGCTCCTGGACCTCAGCCGCTGGACGAATAGGGATCTCCAGGGGAAGTCAAACAACGTTCATCTGCACACACTGTGATGACACAGAGCTGGTTGAATATCAGCAGAGTTTCCCTGCTTCCCTTCACTGGTTCCTGTACAGCAGGGTCGGCCTTTCTTCACTGTTATAATCATTAAAAAGCAAAAGCAGCATGTGTATACATTCAGTAGGCTATATCTTCAGTAGCTAGCTAGCTAACCCTACACTTTTCAGGGTTTGACATAGGGAAGAAACGTGTATCTTTTTCCGACCTCTCCAGGTAACGAGTATCATTAATACACGACGTGCCCCAGGCACAACATTTAGCTCCAACTCCACAACACCAGCCTGAAAATGAAGGAAATCTGAAACGACTGCATTAGAGTCAAAGGAGCACAGCTGTGTTGTTGTCGGACCCTGGTCTGAGCTGGCCCGATGCTACATTATGATTGGCCAGTCTGTGTAATATTTTGGCTTTATTTTTGTAGAGTGGAAATGCGTTGTCCTTCTTTACATACAGTCGTATTCAGTGCGTTGGTTTTGTGTGTTTGCATGCTATTATTTGCTAATTAGCGCTAAATGCAAAGTAAAGCTGAGGCTGTCTCTAGTTTTGCTGGGATGTAGTCATAAACCAAAGTGATCAAGGTGATTAAGATTCATCCTCTGAGGAACATGAATGTCTAAATAAACCATCCCATAGTGGTTGTGATATTTCAGTCTTGACCAAAGTGGTGGACAAAATATGCACTGGTGGCACTGTTTCTAAATACGCAGTGATACTGATATATCTGCATCAAGCTGATATTGGCAGGCTGATGTATCGGTCCAGCTGTAGAAGCCTCACTTGTTGTTGACTCTGTTAACTTTATAGATGAGCTTGAAGATGAGGACACAGCAAATGAGACAACTGAAGAGGAGCCTGCTGACGACATCCTGGAATACCGCTCTGGCTCTTTGTGTAGTGTGTGCTCCATCTGTGAGGTAAAAATTACGAGGACAAGACTCTTGCTGTAATGTGCTTTTCACAAATGGAAAGTGATGATAACTGTACCTTGTGCTGACAAACTGTACCTTCCTCTCTTTCAGCACTGCTCTAAAAACTGCGACCAATGCCCCTGTGAAGACGGAGATGAGTCGGAACACTGTGAGATCTGCCAAGTGAGCATCTGTCCAAAAAACTGTCAATAATTTCAACATTTCAGTGGGACAAGAGTCTCCTCATTTTAACCCTTTTCAAAAAATGTCTTCCAGGAATGCTCATCCTGCTACATCTGCCCGATACTGTGTGACACAATTTGCACACCAGGTAAATGTTGGTGGCAATTAAGTATATTGTGCATGCACTGTTGTGTTGTTTTTCCTTTGTTTGTCAACTTTTGGTTAAATTTTGTATGCATTGCTTTTTTCCAGGTGGCCTTGTTGATGAGCTCAGTGGCTCTCTCTTTCAGTAAGACCTCTCACAACACTTCGATATTTACTTGTTTTCTTCTACAGTATTATTATTAAATAATACCACAGAAGGTAAGGATATATTGGGAAATGCTCTATAGGTTAATGTTGGGTTTGCTCATGCCCTAACCTTTGTGTTGCAGGACTGTGGCTTCTTTTCTCTGAGCAACCCGGAGACTGCGCCCTTTAACACCACCCTGTGGTAGCATGAGGTACTGCGCCCAGGATTGGAGCTGTCCGGCTGTTCATACCTCTCCAGCAACATGAGGACTCCCACAAGAGCTTGTCATGAGTCTGACAGCTGACTGAAAAACAAAAACACATTTAGGTTTTAGCACATGTTTAGGTATGATTTTTAATTTGTAATGAGAGCTGAAAAACAATTATAGAGTCTTTTATTTATTGAAAACAGCCTAGCTGAGGCTATTACATAATTTCTAAGGACTCTTTTTTGCAGGATCATTTTTGTAAAACAGTTTTAGTTGAGCTATAATTTTAGTAGGTCTATCTCGGTGGCGGGAATTTGTAGAAATGCACTGGAAAATCTGCTGCTCGTGCAAGAGTGTAACTTCGGTCTGAGAAGTGCTTGGTGGGAAGGCTGTAGGGTTCCTCTCCTTGGAAGAAATCAACAATTTGCATCTCATTTTCGACATTTCTACATATATTTTAGGACTACAAAATCTGGGAAATAATTACGTTGGTTATCATGCTAAAATCTGCCAGAATAGTGCTAAATATATATGGCATTTTTGAGTATATCAGAGCCAAATCAGCAGCTTAAATCACATGTTCAGTCAGAATCTGACAGCTGGCCAAATAGTAGCACATTAAGCAAGATTGATGTTGTTAGAAAATAACATGTTTCTTTTTTTACAGCAAAATTTCACACGTGTCAATTCAAAAACAGCTTCTACAATGCTCCCACTTCTCATCTGGCAATACATTTCTCTTTATCTGTAAAATTTGGTTCAGTGTAGACGGCATGTACATCACATGCACAGGTTATACCTGTCTCTAATTAGCTGTTTTTGCTATGTTTACTTTTAGTTTTCTATGACTTCGAAGGTATTTCTACTTTTACTTTTGTGCATACGCTCGTGACGACGGCTCAACTCTAAAACTGCAGTTGATGTCAAATAAAAAAAAATGCCAGTAACTTAAAATACAACATATTTAACTCACAAATGTGCCTGTAAAGTTAGATATTTTGCTTTAGCCTTTGTGATATACATGTTGTAAATTCTAAATGGTGAATGATAATGAATTGGGTTTAGACAGAAAAGTTGTTCGGTGACTTTTAGTTTAGAGTATGAATACATTTTAGTGTAGAAAGAGCATAACAAGTGCAGTAAGCTACATGTATTGCTGTTTCTGGAATAAATAACATCTGTTCACCCTTTCACTGATTTATTCTTTTATTTTAGATTTAGATGTAAAATTTTGGGCTTTTTTGCTTCCATAACATGACTTCTTTCAGACTAGTGGATAAAAAACATCAAAAACACACACATTACTGTGTTCATTCTCGGTCAAATTTCTGTTCTGGAAAAAGCACCAAAAGCACATAGTTTATTAGATGATGCCTCATTTGCAACAGACTTGCAACACACACAAAAAAAACTGCTATACGTGATCAGTTGTGGAAGTTTCATTGTGATATGTATTAGTTAAAAAATTTACCCTTTTTTTGGGTCTTAAACTGTATGGAATTTACTATATATATTTACAGGTGGCATGGTGGTGCAGTGGTTAGCATTGACACCTCAAAGCAAGAAGGTTCCTGGTTCAACCCCAGGGTGGGGAAGATTACATGTTCTCCCTGTGTCAGTGTGGGTTTTCTCTGGGTACTCCAGCTTCCTCCCACAGTCCAAAGACATGCAGGTTAATTGGTGACTCTAAATTGGCTGTAGGTGTGAATGTGTGTCTGTCTCTATATGTTGGCACTACAATAATCTGTCCAGGTGTACCCCACCTCACACAAACCAAATTCTTTCCTATCTATATTCTGAAGGTTTTTACAGAGGGTTTTATTCAAATATTATTCAGAACCTGATTTATATAACATTTATTTCCTAAAAACATGGTGAAAATGTTTGTTTTTTAATAGCAATGGGCAACATTTCTTGATTCATGGAGTGATAAAAACAGATATCCAAAAATACATCTGTCTTTGACTCAAAGTAAAACAAGGATGGTGAACCTGGCTTCATCAAAAGTTCAGATTTTTGTTCTGAAAATGTTTGCAAATCAGTGCATGTTTAATGTGTCATTTGTTTATGTTAGAAAATATCCACACACAAGTGCCACTTGACACAAGATTTGTGACCACCACACCTTGATGGAAAGTGATGTCAAATCTCCAGCCAATCACATGCTGATTAATAAACGAGCTCCAGCTGCAGAGCACATGAAGCAAAGTGTGTGTGAGTGAACTCTCTGTGGCTCACTGGTACAGCGTGTCCTGCTGGGAGGTTTTCCGGTGAGTTTCTGTCCTGTGTCAAGATAAAACAAACTTGTTCTTCAGTGACTTGGTTAAAAAAAAAAAAGGAGGAAAAATCAATTGAGCGTATCGTGAATCAACACAGACAGAGCCAGAGCTCTGTGCTGGGGAAGTTTTGACCTTTTGAGAGCAAAACATTGATACAGCCTTCTGACTTTTAGGTGTATTCCTTTTTGTTTCAAGGCCCAGCTGCCTCTCATTGGTAACCTTCTGAACTTTTGGAATATTGAAAATAAGACACACCCACAAAAAGGCTAAATACCAGGTCATCTTAGTTTCGGTGTTATGGTTCATACTGATCTTGTCATACACATATTTCTTGTGAATCCACCCACTTTGGCTTCTTCTTTAATCACTGTCATTACCTTGTACCAAGTCACACTCCTTAAAACTCGCTGGACAGCCTGTCTTAGTTGTTTTGGAAAAGGTTCAGAGATGTCTGATAAGTATAAACAGAAAAATAAGTATAAACAGAAAAATAAGTATAAACAGAAAAAAAGGCCGGCAGTCATGAGGTGTAGTGATGAGTGTGACAATGTGGTGAAGGGCAGGAAACTTGTTGTGTAGGTTCATTTAGGCAGTCGTGTGTGTGTGTGTGTGTGTGTGTGTGTGTGTGTGTTTGTGTGTGCATAAACACACAGGACAATTACCATAAACACTGCCAGGTTAAAAAAAAGATTTGACCCTCTCCAGGAAAAGTGATTGTCCTAAGTGTCAATGTTTTCATGGTAAACCTGCATCTGTCAGAAGATATAGTCAATAGAGACTTGAAGTCCTTCCCCCTCTGGAGATCACCATTGGTCGTTATTACGAAAAAAGGAATTTGCGTTTTTTATAGTTTCAGTGAGACAAAAAGTAATGATGTCACTAATGCAACTCTTGGGTGTTTCCACAGTCTAATCGCTCATACTTAAACAGTTTTAGGGCAAACTGACACTTTTTTGTCTTGCAAAGTTAGCTTTTAAGCTGACAAACGTGTAATTCATGGCACAATTGAAAAAGCGACGTGATCTCATCCCTACTGGTCATGGTTTGACGTTTGCACAGAAGCCTCTGGCGGGCAGCTTTGTATCTTGATGCAAAAGGGGTAGGCGGAAAGTCTGACTAAGAGGGGGTCGGCAGTTAGGTTAAAGCAACAAAAGTACTTGGTTGGGGTCAGAAAAAGACTAACAAGTGATTAACGACTCACGTGATTACTGGCTGTTGTGACAAAATAACTCAACATTGACTCTTGGTTTCACACGGGAAACAAACAACCGTCTCGTGGGTCAAAGTTCTGTGTCTCTTTGACCCATCCACCAAAGCAGGCCTTTGTGCTCTTTATACTACGACACCACAACATTAAGATATAACAAGATTCCATAAAGTTAGATCACGTGTTTGACTTCATGTTTTCACCATTGACTACCAAATGTGAGTTTTTTGGCCCTACCCTGCTTACTCTGGCATTCTTACCTCTACCCTCACAAATCTCACCCCTCATACCTAAACCTAACCGACCCAGCCAACAAAGGAAACAAGTATGAGCAAATCGCATTACATTCTATGTGGACATAATAAGTTCCTATGGTGGTTTGTCAGGACTGTAATAGGATGCAAGACCACACAATCATCCAGATAAAGTGTACATTAATTGTCTCAGCCCTTCAAAGGATTTCACAAGTTGGGCCGCTGAAATTTAATCACATCGCTAATGATACAAATGGCACCAAGCCAGCACACAGTAGGTATCTCACATTACTGTGGTTGATAGTCAACTTTCCTTCGATGGCTTGTGACACTTGAAGCCTGGCAGAATGCAGCGTGCTTTTTAGCTTCTACAGTGTTAGTTTGCACCCGTGAATTAAAAGCTTAGTCTAGCTGTATCCTGTGTTTATAAGAAATGTAATGCAGACTGCTGTGCCATATACTTATCTGGATCACACTTCTGTTCTATTGTTGCTGACAATCACAATAAAGGAAGTGTTGATTACTTCTTCCTTTTAACAAGGTTCAAACTGAAGACTTTAAGCGTATCCCTTGGACGCCAGCAATAATAATCATGTTCATCTTGTCGCCTCACAGCAAGAGGGTTCCTAGTTCGGACCTGGGGTGTGGGAGCCCCTCTATGCAGAGTCTGCATGTTCTCCCCGTGTCAGCGTGGGTTTTCTTCGAGTACTCCGGCTTCCTCCCACAGTCAAAAGACATGCAGGTTAATTGGTGACCCTAAATTGCCCGTAGGTGAGAATGTGAGTGTGAATGGTTGTCTGTCTGGTGACCTGTACAGGGTGTACCCTGCCTCTCCCCCATCTCGCCTGACTACATTTTCTAGCTTTCCAAGTTCACTTTACAGCCCACTGAATATGTACAGTCGCATTTCTCCCGCTGGCCCTGCCCACGAGTTCCCCCTCGCCTCACAGAGGTCCCACGTCCTGTCAACAGTTTTACAGATGTGTCTTTTACAAAGGTGGCCTATGGGGAAAATGCTCCCTAGAAAGCAGGGGATTTTTTTCACTGCAATACCACAAATGGCTACAGGGAAAACTGTTCTACAGCGCTGAGCAGCTTTCCCTCGGGGCCTGTGTGTGGCTAAAGGTTGTAGATTGATTGATGGGCTGATGGCGTGACTTTATTGGTTTAACCTGGGCATGTCATATTTTGTTTTGTCTTACAGGAAGAAAACATGATTGGATTTTGATTTTTGGTACAATATGACTAGGGATGAGATCTAAAAGGCATAAAAAAGAATTCGTTTCATCTTGACTTAAAGGCATTACTGATACTGTTTATTGAAATAAGGCTTAAGGCTAATGTTAAATTGTGGTTAACTATTACACCCGTATTTGGAGCCAACATTGTGTTTGCTGTGTCATAGAACAGCAGTGACACAGCACACCCCCACACACACACACACATTTTACCAGATCATTGGTTTGCTCTAAACACCTGTATTTTGATTGCAGTGTCCTGTAAGAAGACCTTTAGACGTGTTACGTGTGGTTTAGCTTTAGCGTTGTACACACAGTGGGGCCCCCTCCCATCAAATGTCCCTCCCACTGTACATGACTGACCAGACGAATACTGGCACACTTTCTCACCTTCTCATCAATGAGGTGCCTGTTTGGACACTGACACATTTTTAGTGTGTCACCTTCACTCAAAAATTTTTTTTTAATCCTTAGGGACTTCAGGCTGGGATATTAAGGTAGGATGATTTGTCAGACGTTTAACACATGATTTTACTCTTCGACACATTTACTTATATTTACAATATATAAGACGAGGTTTGCAACCAATCACAAATCTCTTGATGCCTGCCTTTCAGCTGCTCCAGCAAGACATGAGTTTATTTAGTGTCTTAGTGCACTTATAGGATTTCAGTGCATTGATCAGTGGATATCAGTGTCCAGGCCTGAGGCTGATGCAGCAAAAACACAACATTCCTATGGATATTTTTTGACTTATACATACAGTAGGGCTTGATCATGAAGTATGCTAGTTAGACATCACAGAGGCAGTCTCAAAACGTGGTTACTTCAGACATGAAAAAGATGAAATGAATATTAAAATCCATGCAAATACTTGTGGTTAATAACCGGTTTCCCTTTTTGCTCCTGAAGATGCGTCTCCTCTCCTTTCTGCTGTGCCTGAGTTTGGTGGCTTCGGTAAAATGTGGTGAGTTAACACACAAATTTCTACTAAATTGAAATATTTGTATTAATGCTTTATCCATTTATGCTTCCTGTGGAATCATCTATAATTTGTGAGTTGATTATAAGGCAGGATGTGATTGAACAACCCTTTCGCAAATCCAAAACCAAGGGTGCTAAAAGTCAGATGTGTGATGTCATCAAGTAGAACTCCGGAGCTCTCCATAGACAATGAATTGGGAAAGGTGTTCTAGATGACAGTGAGAGCACCCAGAGGAATTTCCTGAGTATATGGGTATATTTTCTGTTTCAGAGCAGAGAACACTTTAATAGAATTAAACTAATTTCGGTTTTAAAAAGAAAGCAAACATTCTGTGGGTCCACAAAATCCGTCTCTCATTCACTGTCTATGGCGCAGCTCCAGACTTTATACTTGAGAGTATCGCAAGCTTGAGACCTTCCTCAGCCATGGAAGTAACATTTGAATTCTGAATTTAGGGTAGTGCATTATTACATTGTGTTATATTTAATACCACACATCAAATGTTGGCAGCATTTTTATTGTCGTAGCTGCTGAGGTTGTGATTAGTTTTAACAGTAGATGCTGTAGATCAGTGGTTCTCAAATGGTGGATTTTGAGATAACCACACATTATTATTGCAACATTCAACTGGGCCTATACAAAAAGTTAGGAATGAATTTTTAACTGACCGTATTAGTATGTCGTGCACATCCATTCTCTAATATAGAGGTAAACCTTAGCTAAAAAATCTAATCTAATTTCACAAATCTTCATGGGGAACCAATTTGTCGCCGTTCGTGCGTGGGAATTGTAAATGTGTGACGCATCTGAAGCCCTGATTGGCAGCCAGTGTGAGAGATGATAACAGTTAAAAGGTGAAAGCTGTGAGTGGGACAATGGATCGCTTTATCGTACGGAGCAAATTACAAGTGTTGGCAAAAGCTACCTGTCTTCTTTTATCTGGTTTTTATTGTCTTATGTCGTGATAAGAGTGATAACACACACTATAAAAGCTACCATGCACAGATATAAACAAGATCAGATAAGATGAAATAAAACTTAATTGATCCCACACCGGGGAAGTTCACATGTTACAGCAGCTCAAATAGCACAGATAGAAAAGTAAGTTTAGAGGCAATAGAATACTGATAGAATAAAGATAAAATACAAAAAGATATATATGTTAGAATTAGAGAAATACAAAATATAAAGTACAAAATTTATACACAAATATACACTTAATACTATTTACACTATACACCTTTCACAGATGCACATATGGAAAAAAGAATATGAATATATGTATGGGTATATATTGACAGCTGTACAGGATAATTGTACATTGGATGTAACACATACATAGTGTGTAGTATTAAAATCAAAAACAATATAATGAATAAATAAATATTGTGCCTTGAGATTTTGGCTTACATTCTGGTGTGTCTTTGGCACAAAAAGTTTGAAAACCACTGCTGTAGATGTTGTACATCAGTGATTCCCAACCCAGGGGTCGGGGTCCCCTTTTTTTGTGTGTGTGTGTGCAATATTTATTTAAAACTATATGCAAGGCAAGTTTATTTGCATAGCACATTTTGGCAACAAGGCAATTCATATTACTTTACATAAAACATCAGATGCATTGAGACAAAGTGCAAAAGATACACATTATAAAATGACATTTAAATACATTACATGCTTGAAAGGTTGGAAACCACGGGTTAAATATTTAGCAATGCATTGTATTTCATAATCTGTTTTGCAGTTGTATAGACCCTTTTAGGGTCGATGGCACAATAGGAGTCTTAAAATGTCGTCTTGTTATGTTATTGGGAGGTAACAAGAGGAATACTGGATTTCTTTGTAATGCTAACTATTTAGCGCTTCAGCTAACGTTAGCTTTGATTGCCAAACAAACCAACATAATACTCACTCTGACTTTCCACGTCCAGGTTCGACTTGAAAGGTACCCTGGGTGCATTGGTTGTTGACACTCTGGGATGCCGTGTCAAGTAATTCCTGTTACATGCATCGTCTTCTTTCAAAATACACTTCCGTTTTCACAGGAAATTTAACATTTACATAGTCTTTTTCAAAATAAACGCACTATGTCAGTAGTTGAATTGATGTTTTTTTCTTCCAACAACTAACATGTAGTTGGGTTTAGGCAACAAAGAGCAGGGTTTGGCTTTATAATCTTGTGGGGGATGCAAACACCCCTCTCCTGGGTGAAAGTAGGTGTTTGTTGGACCCATCCACCACCTTCGCCGCCTAACTTTCATTCTTGTCCTGCTGCGTTCCCCCCTGACACCGCCGAGCGCCAGTAGATTATAATGGTGGCCAGCCGTGTATCATGCCGACGTAAAGGGGATGCTTTTTTCCGTCAGTGTTTGATGCCACAAGTCACTGCCCAAGTGCTGGATTCCGACGACTTCAGAGCGAGACAGGGTTGAACAAACTGGAGGAACCGTTCAAGTGCCGTCTTCCTTTGTAAGATTGGCGTAGTAATCAACCACAAAGCCGGCCATCCTGTGACATCATCCATCCACTGAGTGAGAGCATACGTGTCGGCCAGTCTGGTCCTGTTGATCAGTGTTTAATTATTCAAGAAACACTCGCAGTCCCGGAGAGTGACCTCACATGGTGCGTTGGTAAATTCAGTCTGATGCTCTACACTAAAATGAGAGACCTGTTGGTCGAAGAAATGGAGCGTTACATTTCTACATGAATTAATGAACATTTAAGTTAATCACACATTCACTCCGCTCAGCGCTTTGCTGCTTTGTTTCCCCAAACAATCCAAGAGTGCACTGCTCTGGATAACCGAATGGTACATTTAGACTGCGTTACAAATTTACAAATTGCCCAGTCTGTGCCACAGTGCGCTCCGGCACACGAAATGAGTATTTCTGGATGCACCACTCGCATCATCTTCCTCCATTGTCTAAAACAAGCCAACAGAACTTGCACTTGGTCTATAGCCTAACCTAAATCTGGTAGTTAAAGGGTTGATTGTTAGAATATGCTATCTTAAAAGGGGGCCACCCATCAGTCAGTACAGATCAGTCATTTTGAAGGAGACACACACAGATACAGATTTCCCCGTGTGCTCTGTCGACGACCCTAAATGCTGCTCTTCACTGAGGTGTGATCATGTTCAAAGACAGAAACACATTTTAGAATTTAATTATAAAATGGATCAGTTCAAGAAAAACTCCACCTGCTGCTGTGGACGTCAAATGTTAAGCTGGAAAATCTCCTGAAAAAAAGTGTCACCTTTGCTCCCGAAACACAGAAAGAAAGGATGCAAATGTTCCTCCTGTCACGTACCAGTATCACCTGAGTGTAGCGCGAGCCAAATATGTGTTATAACTGCCTGTTTATTGTTTTATATGAACACCATTCATTTTTTACATTCATTCAACCTTTCTGTTGACATTGTAATACTGAGGCCAAGTTTCTATCTACTGTTTTATTGAAAGACATTTGAATGACTGTGTTTATTTCAGTCATTTTATGACAAGGCCAAAGTGACCCTGGTTGGTTTCACCATATCAGTTCATTTCAGTTCAGACAACTTTATTTATCCCAGAAGGGCCATGTGAAATTTGGCACAGTGGTAGAGGGTCATGGGAGGATGCGAATGAAGCAATATTACATCAGTTGACCAAAGGGGGGCACTATAGCAACCGATTGAAATTGCAAACTTTGAATGGGCATATCTCATGCCCCGTATGTCGTAGAGACATGAAACTTTGCACAGAGATGCCTCTCCTCATGAGGAACAAATTTGCCTCAAGAACCCATAACTTCCGGTTATATAGATTTGCTGCCATTTTGAATTTTTTGAAAAACACTTAAATCGATCTCTTCCTAGGAAGTTTGACCGATCTGCATGAAACTCGGTGAACATAATCTAGAGACCAATATCTAAAGTTCCCTCTTGGCAAAAGTTGGAAAACTTACTAAAACTGAGCTTCTATAAGGCAATAAATATTGGTAAAGGTGTATAACATCTCAAGGGTTTCACCCATCACCACGCAACTTTGTAGGCATATGACCACACATAATCTGAGGGGACCCCTCCATTATTGACCCCATCAAACAACATGGGGGCGCTAGAGAGCTAATTTCTTATCTAGGCCAAACCGCCATATCTATTTTTTACTAAACTTGGTAGAGATGTAGAACAGGACGCCTCAAGGTGACTGGAGAAATTTAACTCTAATTGGCAACTGGGTGGCGCTATATCAACAGAAAAATGCTTAAACATGGCTAAAATGCGACCGATCGCTGTGGCTTCCCCTGTGGCCCAATGTTTGTTTTTTTTCTTCTACTTTTTGGTATGACTAAGTCATGGTATGGTATGCTGTACATAATCACGTAAACTGTCAGTGTGTCATTCTGTCAGTCAGTCATTCTACCAGTGCGTCCCTTTAACTAACTAACTAACTATCTGCCTTTCAGCGTGCTACCTCAACTACTAATGTACAGTTTTAGCCCACTAACTATCCCACTATTGGCAATGGTACTACTGTACTTTCAATGAAGCAGTCGTACTATCAAATTCACAAAAACTCTGTCTGAATACATTGCTCTTCTTAATGGGTTCAGTTGACTATTTATGTATCCCAAACACACACCATGTGAAACTGTACGTGGGCAACTGTGCACTCAATGGGTATGGACTAGTTGGTAATATTTTGAGAAGAAATAAGTACAGCATAAACATTTTGCTATGATGGTTGTTTCATACAGTAGCCAGTTTTTTCTGGGGTCCTCGGTCAGTAGTCCTTGTATGTTAAACACTGTATGTTTGTAGGATGAAGGTTGAGCTTCAGCCTACACCTTTTCAGCCAGTATGTTTAGTTTTTCTTTTGGTTTAATGTGTTATTGTTTATTCTCCATTATGAGCATACATTTTGGAAAACTGTTAGTAAGCACATAGGTAAATTACTGCAGACCGCTACGATTGTTTAAATGTAAAATCTATAAAGTAGCTATAGTTGTCATGATTCTGAAATGTTGTGGGGTCAAAGCATAATACGTCATCCATGTTAGCCTACTCTGTGTACATATGTGAGTCAACCAAAGTCCATTAATTCCTATGAGAGTCTCCATGATATCCAATGTGTTTGGGAAACTCCTCCTTCACTTTTTGTCTCTATACTGCTCCATGTGCATATAAAAAAGGAGCTTTCCATGTCTGTGGTAGAGTTTCAATTGGGGTGAATTGAAATTGTGATTAATCACTGAATTACAGTAGTTAATCGTGATTAACCACATTTTTCATTACATGTATAAAATTCCATTATTTTGCATTTCTAAACAGTTTTGAAGTCCATTTTAACAAAGTAAAGCAATTCTTACCAGACTCTGCTGACTGCAAAATGCAAAAATGTACTTTATGATCTTGACTTTTAGACTCATTTCTTTTAAATCTGTGCTGCACTGCTACAACAACTTAGAGGTAGGAGACAACTTCAAAGAATAAAATATAGTGTTTTTTTTTCTTTTGAAAGTATTACACTGTTCCACATTAAGAAACATGCAAGAGTGCATGTACAAAATCTGCAGCACATTTCAATAAAGTGCATAACAAAAAAAATAGTCCATTGCTCCGTTAACTTTGAGTTTATTTGAAAATCGCAAACAGCTTATGGTTCACAAAAGAAAAACTGATGACTCAGTCATCACTGTGCTACGGCTTGCTTGAACTAACAAAACAAAAAAAATATTTAGAATACTTGGTATGCAATTAGTTACCACACATTGTCATGTACTGTAGTAAACTTTTTTTGATTTGGTCTCATCCACAGGTCTTTTGCAGTAAGCTCATTCATCCAAAATTGTGCTTTGCAGGCTTTGGTGTTATGGTTGGATGTGTATGCTCAAACTTGAATTACTTTGGTGTTTTTTTTTTATTCCACTTGACACAAGGTGCAAATTACTTTTGACTTGTAAACTGAGTTGTCTGGGAGGTTTTTAAAGTGAAATGAGACATTCAAAAGCACTGTGGCATCATTATTTTCCATTACTGCTTCAACAGGAAGCTGCTGCAGCTGCTGTAAACATGATTACCTAACAGGATAAGCTGTAAATAAAATGAATGAATGAGTTACAGAAGAAGCACCCCTTTCTTTTTGCTTTTGGCCATAAAAGATAAAAACACCACATAAATAATTGTAACTGATTAAATTACAGTAAAGTTTACTTTAGAAATCTTTCACTTTCAACCCTAACCATCATCAAACTTAAGGTCTATCTGGCTCACAGCCCTGAAGACAAACTTCACTCACATCATTGACTGAAAATATAAAATTCAGCTCAGTAGTAACTGTCAAGGTTCACAGACAAAGCAATTGTTTTTTGCTAGACACCCATCACTTGCTGAAACACCTTTACATTGCATAAATTAGCCTAGCAGCTAGCGGAGTTTTCCTCTACTTATAGCTTAACAAATTGCATGTATCATTTATACTTTTTGTTATTCACCGTTGGTTTAAGTCACTGCATCAGCTGCATGCACATTCTGTCTGTCTAATTGAAACACAATTTAAAGTTACTATAGTGAGAAGTTAGCGGAGTGAGATGCGTGTCCTGGCAAGTCACTACATCCTGTTATATTTCATAATGGCGTGGTTTACATACGACATGTGTTTTGTCTGCTGACCCCTAATTTCTCCAAAATCAAAAATATTTATTCACAGCTGATTGATTCCAGAGTAATTAACGTTGTCTTCATCATCATTTTTCTTGGCTGCTTGCCCTTTTTGGCACCTCCGTGTTGGCCACTTGGTAAAGCCATGGTTACCTTACTAACATTGTCGCTGTGGTAGAGACTTGTAAATTACTATATATAACCTTAATAATATTTAAACAGGTGAATTATGTAAATATTCACCCCTCTTCAGTTGTCATGAACAGGAAAATTAGCCATGGAGACCAAACTGTCTTTTGTATCAGGCTGTAGACATGATTATTTTTGCTGTAAATTTGGGGATTTGAACGTGGGGGTCTATGGGGATTGACTGACTTCTGGAGCCAGCCTCAAGTGGCCATTCAAAGAACTGCAGTTCATTTTTTTTTATCCCCTGAAGCCGCTGCAGTGCCTTAACTAGGGTGTGTAGAAGGAGCAAAAAGCAGCATGTGTTATGTTCCGACCTTAATTGCATCGCGATTACCCGTAAAGATGCATTTCCTTGTTTTAACACACTCTGTATTTTACACGGAAATATGGAAATATAAAAATTGTGGAAACAAGGCGTAAAGTAGCATAGAAGATGCCTTCAAGTACCTTTTTAAAAAAAAAAAAAAAAAAAAAAAAAAAAAAAAAAAGTGCAAGTGACAATATTCCCCAGACAGAATGGTATTTCATTACATAATGCTAGTAAATCCACATTTGGTACTTTTATATTAACGGTTGTATTCACAGTATGTTTGCTATGTTTCTGTTTCAGCTGCTGGAGGTGACTGGTGCTATAGTGGCTGCGGTAAGTACAGACAGATATCTCACGTATTGGATGAATTGGATCAAACTAACATCTGTCCACAGTAGCTGATGATATTAAGAGCTTCCCTTACTTTTACAGAGCACACCCCAAGCCACTGGGGAGATATCTCTGCTTTCTGCGGAGGCCAAAGGCAGTCTCCTGTTAATATAATCCCCAGCCTTGCTCAGACTGACCCTCACCTGCATAACTTTAACTTCGTCAACTTCTCCTCTCCGCACACCCTCAAGTCCATCACACACACTGGAAAAACAGGTACACCAACTGAGTATCCCAAGTGCTTTTTGTATGGTGTACTATGAACAGTAGCCTGTTTGACACAGAAGTTGGTACAATTATACAAATTGTATGAAATGTGGACGTAGCCACTGTGAAGTCACTCACTGGTTTGTGGACTCCATTTTGAAACCTCGAGTTTGGCAATTTGGCATCTTGGATTTTTGGAAATAGAAGAGGCCATATTCAGACGAGAGAATGGAAATAACCCTAACGCCAGCTGCTAGCTTGGTTAGCCTGGTGTATTTACAGCTAAGGCTAACAGTGATAATGCTACTGCTAATTTTTGCTAGCAAAAAACTGGCTTAAAACTATTAAAACAAAATGTACTTACTGGAAAAGTTGAATGTCTGACTCCTCAAAAGGTCTTTTACTACAACCAAAAGACTTTTTAGGTGACCAAAATACACGGCCATGTCCATACTTGGTGAATCCGGGGTTACGCTCATAGACTGTACAATAATGGACATAGCTACCATGATGTCATCCATGGGTTTGTGGACTCCCATGTTGAAGCGGTAGAGGAGAGCCGCCACAATTGTAACGTTTTTCACTTTTCACTCTATTACTCAGAGATCGTTTTACCTACATATGTAATATTTTCAGGCAAAGCACCAACACATGTCTACTATCATAAACCACTTAAAGTTTTTCAATTGATAAAACAGGTCTTGAGTTATAAAACTGAAAGCGGACTCTTTCCGATGTTACAACTGAAGTGCGTTTGAGTCTTAATTGTAACAACAGGAGTTACAATTGTAACACTGCTAAAAAGTAGCATTAAACTCATCGTTTTCAGGTCAGATCAATTATATTTCATTCAGGCAACTGTTTAATGTTTCTTTCATACCAAGAATGTGATAAGAATGTATCAAAAATATTATATATTACTAAAACTTACCGGATGTACCAGTTGGAGCGTTTGTGTGAATTCTTTGATAGGAAAATGCATTGATTATGCCTACAAAGTTAGCGACTTTGACTGATGGAGTTGTAACAATGTTATACAACCCTAATTTGATTTAGAATATAATTGAATGACAGCTGACTGAACACAGAATATTAGCAAATATGGCACGAGTTTTGGAAAAGTCCCATTCACACCTGCACTGACCCCTGCAGGGTCAAACATGTAGCAACACCCCAAATCACTTATTTTTTACAGTCTATGCTATAGAAAAACAGTCTATTTGTATTTTAAAGTTTTATTGCAAAAACTCGACTTAAAATGTCAGTTGCATGAAGAAGTGCATTCAAGGTGCACCCAAAATAGGCTACAATAACATTTGCCTACAGACAGAACCAAATAGGTTAGCCTATTACATTTCAAGGTAGGACTAGGCCTACATCTCAGTGCAAAGAACATCATAATATGTGCAGTTCAGCATCTAGTGCATTTTTAATAAGGTAAAACTGCAACAATAGGCTACCAATTTAAAGGTAAAACTGACCTTGGTGGTGTAAAGAACATGCCACACAGAACAAAGTGCACAAACACAGCATCCAGAAATATTATAGGATAAGATACACCTTTATTGATCCCACAATTGAGAAATTCCAGTGTTACAGCAGTCAAGGGGAAAGAGTCAGATTAAAGATTAAAAAGATTAAATATTAAAAAAATGTGTTCACATTAAAACATTTGCTAGGCTATAAGGCACAGAACAAAGTAAAATCAGCCTACAACTTACACAACAAAACCAACACAACAGAACATTTCCCCCATACACATTTTATAGTCTTTGGCCACTCTTCGCACAGACAGCCCCCCTTTTAACACCTCATCGGATGCTGCCTTTAGCACATCAGCTGATATCAAGCCCCTTTTTCTGGTCCTTTTGTGGGGACATTCTGTAAAACAAACAAAAAAGCAAACAAAGAGCAGAATTATTTGAGCTGCGCTTGCAAATTTCTGCCATCGTCTCAAATGTACATATGTACATGTGTTACAACTGGGCCGCTCGGCGCACCGTTCATTTGGCGTTGTTTACAGAATGGACCTAACAATCATAACGTGTTAAAAACGATGCAAACTAGTGATGAACATATACATACAGACACCCAAGCGGATTTTAGCTCTGTAACATTAAATAAAAAATCTGTAGTCAAAAAATACTGTGGGAGTGAATTTTTACTTTGTGGAAAACCAGCTTCTCCGCGGATATCTCCCTGCAGCATGGATGAAAACACTTGAAACTTCCTGGGAACGTGTATTACGGTACTCGTCACATGCTGACGTGATGACGTCATGTATTACGGTACTCGTCACATGCTGACGTGATGACGTCATGATCGCATTGACCAATCAAGAGAAAACGTGCATGTTACAACCTTGACACGTTACATTCAAGGCGGCTCTCCCCTAATAAGCGATGAGTTTGCCAAATCAGCCACCGCCATCTTGGTTTTTTGGAACCTGTAAAGACATTTTAACATGGGGTTCTGTGGGGATTGAGTCACTCAGGAAGTCAGCCTCAAGTGATCATTCAAGGAACTGCAGTTTTTGGCACTTGCATGTTAGCTTCTTCTTTTTTTTTTTAATCCCCTGAGGTTACCACTTGGCACAAAGCCATTCACATGATAATTGATTGTTAAACTTCTGTATAAGCCAACTGTAACTATGTACAAATGCTTCTTGATCTTTAGTGAAATGCGTTTTGGAGGAAAATCGAGTTGAAGTGAGTGGAGGTGGACTCAATGGAACTTATTCTACGGTTCAGTTTCACTTTCACTGGGGCGACACAGAACATCATCCAGGTTCAGAGCACACAGTTGATGGGCACAGATATCCTATGGAGGTACAGTATTGTTTGGCATTCATTATAAACAAAATACTTTGTCTCTTTATTAACAGATTTTTTTTATACCTTGCTTTCGTCCCATCAATCCATGTAATTTTTTGCAGATGCACATTGTCAGTCTGAAGAAAGGTTTTTCTCTGGAGCAGGCCACAGCGGATCCAGAGGGAACTGCCGTTCTTGGGTTTTTCATGAATGTATGCCCTACAGTTGGAATTATAATTATTCCAAAGACAAGTGTTGCTTTACACTAAACATTTAATAAGCAAGCATCGAAACCGCCACCAAAACATTTACAGTATAGAGATATCACTTGTAAAAATCTGGATCAAATTCATGTCTTTAGATCACAGGTCATGCATTGGCTCTCTGATAGCTTCATCTGAATGCAAACAGTCCATTCAAATACTGATGACCCCCCCGAAACGAAGTTTACAAAACATACACTGAAAAAAAAAAATTAAATTTAACTTTTATTTTTGCATCCATTTAAGTTAAAGATCTAAGCATTTTTTATACACACAAAGGCTTATTTCTTTCAAATGTTGGTTGCAAATTTATTAAACTGTGTCACTGAGCACTTCTCATGCTGGTAAAACAGGACCATGACCGCACAGGTGTGGCTTGAAACAGTAAGAATGGAAAAACCACTCCTACTTTGCAGTTTCACATGACTAGTGCTACAGATGCCCCAAAGAATCAGTCAGTATCTGACTTGACACCATTTGTCTAATGCAGTGTGACACATCTCCTTCACACAGAGTTGGTCAGGTTGTTGATTGTGGCCTGTGGAATGCTGACCCACTTCCCTTCAAAGGCTGTGTGAAGCTGCTGGATATTGACAGGAACTTTAACACGCTGCTGTACACACCTATACAGAGCATCCCAAACATGCTCAATGGGTGACATGTCTGAGTATGCGGGCCGTGTAAGAACTGTGATATTTTCAGCTTCCAGGAATTGTGTACAGATCATTGCAAAGTGGGGCCGTGCATTATTCTGCAACATGAGGTCATGGCAGCGGATAAATGGCATGACAACAGGTCTCGCAATCTTATCACGGTATCTCGGTGCATTCAAACTGCCATCAATAAAATACACCTGTGTCCGTTGACCATAGTTGAAGCCATCCCGTACCATAGCATTTGTGAAAAGAGCGCTTCTCCAAAGCGCTAGATGCCATCGAAGGTGAGCATTGTTGGCTCTGTCAGTTACGACGACAAACTGCTGTCAAGGTGAGGACAGCGAGCATGCAGATGAGCTTCTCTGAGATGGTTTGTGCAGAAAGTTTTCCGTTTTGCAAAGCAGTTGTTGCATCAGCTGTTTGTGTGAGTGGTAATATGCAGTTTAATCAGTACCTTGATATGAAACACCTGTCAGGTAGATTTATTTATCGTCTTGGAGGAGAAGTGCTCACAAACACAGATTTTACCAAATCTGTAACCACATTTTGAGAGAAATAAGTCTTCTGTGAAAGCAGAATAACTTAAAGCTGTGAGAAAAGGGAGCAAACAAAGGTTTTGCATTTAAATATTTGTTCATTGTACATGCACAATGAAGGAGAGTAAATTTACACATGATCAAACTAGTAATAAAAGTGTAATTATTATGTTCTCTTTCTTTCTCTAAGGCGACAGAAGATGGAGATATGCTGGGACCATGGGGCAATCTCACATCTCTCCTGACAGAGAACATAAGTAGGTGTTTGTCTCTTGCATCGTTATGGAAATCCAGCTAATTGCCATAATTTGCATTGCAATGCATTGCTGTTCCACCCTATCTAGTTTTGATGCATTTTCTCCAAGCACGAAAGCATCAAAATGAGGGGTCACACCTTAATGCTTGAAATATTTACCCTGTGGTAAAAGATGTCATGCAATTAAAGTGTTGGCACTATGTGGAAGCACCTGAGGCAGGTTTAGTGCCAACCCAAAATATGACTTATTGTTAGCTGTCTGTCACTTTCCTGTTCAACTGTTTTGAAATAGTTCCTCCTACTGTATCTTATGACACGTTTTCACAGGAGATCATACTCTTGGTGTCATTTCTTCTGTCTGTGTCTGTGCTTTTATTTTGAAGGTCAAGTTCTGATTGTAAAGACATTCAGGTGACTAATTGGCGTAGGTGTTGATGGGTTGAGATCTGCAATACTTTGATGATGACTGTTGATGGTGTGAAACTAAGCCACATCACTCCCATTTAATTACAGCCATTTTTGTTTCTCACATCTTTTCGCAGCCTCTGAAGTTGAAGTAAACCATACCATCTCCATTGATGACCTGATTGAAAATGTGAACCTCACAAAGTTCTATCGGTACAAGGGCTCCCTGACCACCCCCAACTGCAACGAAGCCGTCATGTGGACGGTCTTTCAAGAGCCAATCAACATCAACAAAAAACTGGTGAGTTGGCCGTGTTTAGTCAACACATGCCCCTCCAGCACAAACAGAAATGGATGTGAGAGCCTTTCAAACATTTAGAGTACTCGGATTTGTGATGTCACAGCAGCCAAATCACACCACACACAAAGGCAAGGCAGCTTTATTTGTATAGCACAGTTCATACACAAGGGCAGTTCAAAGTGCTTTACAGAGCAATAAAATTAAAACATAAAAAAGATTTTAAAAAAAGGAAAAATTCATTACTGAACGAGGAATAAAGATAAAAAGATTATTTAAAATGATTTAAATTTGAGGTTAAAAATAAGAATGCAGTCATTACAGGGTGGAGTAGGCTATTAAAAAGGAATGTTTTTAGCTTCGACTTAAAAGTGGTCAGAGTCAGGGCCTGTCTAACACCATCTGGGAGGTTATTTTAGGTTTGTGTCGCAACATAACAAAAATGCTGCTTCACCACGTTTTGTTCTGACTTTGGGACGTCAATAGGCCAGATCCAGATGTCTTCAGGGTCCTGTCATGTCACAAGCATGTCAGAGATATGTTTGGGCGCTGAGCCACAGGGTGATTTATACACAAGCAGTGTAAGGATGTAAGAACTGGAGTGATGTGGTCATATTTCCTAGTTTTTGTCAGGACCCGAGCAGCAGCATTCTGAATGATTAAAGTAGCCCATGGCTTTTGGGACAAATCAGAGTTGTTTTTTTGCCTGTTTGTCCTGCAAGCTAGCATTTACCTGCTGCCACGTGGAAGCAACCTGAATTCACTGAATGAGGGGTGACTGGGATCAGCCAGGACTGACTGGGCATTCTTCAGTGTTCTGATCACGGACACATTTGTCAAATCATTAAAAGTTGTGCCTACAATTTTGCTGCAAACCTTTACAATGCCCAGCAACATGTTTCTGTGCTTTAAATAAAAGCAGATAAAAAAAATAAAAAGGTGAGAAGTGATTCAATAAAACAGGAATAAAACATTTTCATGAAAGTACAATCAACATTAAAACATTAAAACTGAACGCACCCCTAATTATTTTATATTCATGTAATACATATACATATGTTAATAAGATAGTGATCAGAATGAGAAATAAAGCTAAAGAAAAACATAGAATTACCTGCCTGTATGCCTCCACTAACCAGTTTAGTTGCACTTAAAGTTTATATCCATGTCCGTCCAGACTCATATGTAGCCAGACTCATATGTAGCTTCAAATATGGACGTTGCTGCAACCCCCGGCAGCACAGAAGATCTATACAGTCAGCACAGACCTGAGATTAATGTCACCAATTCAGTATCTGACAAAATGTTTCCCCTTCTGTTCCTGAGTTATGATGTTTAGTAATGGCCAGAAAAGAGTAAAGCTGACCTTTGACCTTTAAGATATAAAACGCCATCACTTCATTATTTTATCCTATTTGACATTTGTGTGAAATGATGTCATAACTAGTGCATGAATTTCTGAGTCATGGCCAAAAATGTGTTTTGTGAGGTCACAGTGACCTTAACCTTTGACCACCAAATTCAAATTAGTTCAGTCCACAAGGTATGGTTTGTGCCTAATTCAAAGAAATTCCTTCAAATCAATCATTAGAGATTGTGTTCATGAGAATGTGGTGGACAGACCTAAACCAGGCTGCAGCCATGTGATTCAGTGTAGCTGCACCCAGTGGAACTGTCCCTCCCAGTTTCCTTGCAGTCAAGATGGCAGTGAAGATAACAAACAGGTGACTTATTCATCTGGTATTGTGTCTTACTTCAGTGGATCACAGCATATCAGGTATTAATCTGAGTCTGAATTGATAGAAATAAATAAATGGTACCAAAAAAAAAAACCCCCAACTAAAAATGAATATGTGGCTAATGCGTCTATTGACAATCTCTCGCAGAGTGAGTGAATCTGAAAGCTCCACATTCCCATTAAAAACACCCACAGAAAACAAAGATTTCTCGTCATTCACCTCTTGTACTGTAAATATATGTGCATGTGCCAGTGTGCCGTGAGAAATGTCCTGATAAAATAATCGAAAGGCATTGCAGAGGTGAATATGTATGGGGTTTTCCTTTGCGTTCTATGAGCAAACAAACACTAAGAAGCTGAAATCACCATCTTTATACAAGGCATTTTAGTGTTATCTCTGCAGTGCTGGTCTTGACTGGTTTTGAAATAAAATAGAGTTTTCTGTGTCTGAGACTGAGTAAAACTACTACTATAATTAGTAAGCACGCTGTTAAAACAAACACCTTAATTATAATGGATTTATCATAGCAGTAAATCTGTCAGCACAGGGTGTGGAAGGTGACAGTGGTTCCTGGCAGCCTCACTGCCTCACTGTTTCTACCCTAAGGCACTAACAATTACAACTATATTCTCACGCTGCCTTCACTAAAAGTGTAACCAATCTGAGTTGGATGATAAAATACTGGACAGGATGTTTCCTATATCTATACATTCCATTTTGTCTGGATATGACAAAAGAACACGGTACATACTGGTACAGTATATGCTGGTCTCTTGTTTTGATGATCGCGTTTGATAATCAGGGTTGTTTTATTTTTCTGTAGACTCTTGACGGCAAAAGAAAACATTAGGCAAGCTCCATGTAATTGGAGAGACAAGAAAGACGTTGGAGTCATATGTAGGTTGTGGAATGAAACATGTTCTCTCTCTTCATCTTATCTGCTGACAGCCATCAGCACTCTGCAGATAGTCAAGTGCACATGTCTCTGTGTGTCAGGTGGCTCAGCAGGTGCATGACACTTTCACATCAGGTTCAGGCATACTACTAAAAATGTGACAGTGAGCCAGAAGGAATGTAGTTGAATACATGATTAAGTAAAAGCTCAGAAACCACCATGGCCATCTTAAATCTTCCTTCCTTCTAAGTAGTGCTTATTGCAGTACTATTTTTATTGCCTTGTAATTGAATTTTTCATAGTGTGACCAAATAATCTTCAAGGATGAAAACATACGAAGCAGCTTGTAGAGGCTCATTTATGCTCAGTGTTAGATTCAGACACGGGCCATGCCGTTTATTTTGTCTGTACTTGTGCATGTTTTCTGAAAGCTTACGGATATGGATGAGACAGAGCAGTACCACTAGAGATTGTGGTGTTGGTTTATTGTAGTTGGAGCAACATACAAACTTGGACACGATGAAGACATTTTTAAAATGGCAAAATTAATCAGTTATATAGAGATTTTCTGTCTACATGTCGAGATGTATTTAATGGCTTCACAGACCGAAGAAGTGACCTTACCTGATCTCTGTAGACTGCTCATCTCTGTTTGAGGCAAGCAGCTCGAGGCCACATTGGCCTGTGCTAGCATAGCACACCCAGGTCTGACTGAATAGCAAGAATGCAACATATAGGACACGTTATATCATTTTTTTTGATCTTTGGTTTTAAAAAATGTCCATCCTGAGTCCCACAATATCATAGGAGTGCAAAGCTAAATCTATGGAGTACTCATTTAAAGCTACAGAGCCGATGAGTTTTGGCTCTTGCAGCATCGAGTTCTCGCTGTGGGGGGATGTTACGTGAGCAGTTACGTCAGTCGGAGGGACCGAATGGATTGGATATGAGTTTTTTTTTCTCTGGTGGAATTCGCTTACATTTTAGTGTGCCATCAGCTTATTAATAGCATTTTACCCTAAACAAAGAGAAGCGCAAAATTTACAGAAAAGTGTCGCTTTAAGCCACTGCCTCTCAAGGAAATCTCACAGTAAAATCCCAGTGTGACAGTGCAAATATTTGTGAGAAACAATAGCCTAAAGCAGTCGTAAGAACCCCAGACAATTTCAAAGGGAGTGTTAATTCCCTCAGGTTTTCTTTACAGTGATTAGAGCTCTGTGCTGACACCAAAGTATGTGCCCTTTTGCCTCATTTCAGTTCTCCACCGCAGATAGTATCCCCTCAGTGTAGGTGGGATTCTCAGGTGATTGCCATAGCGACGCTGCATGAAACTGCCGCATCATCTTTCACACAACACTCGCTGGGTCCTTTCATCTGCAACCAAACAGAGGAACATCTGATCTAAGGCAAATTGTGAGGCGTGGTTTTGCGAGATCCATTGTTTAAAATCTAGGTTGGGTAAATAAAAACATTGCGGTCACTATTGGCAGAAGTTTGGCTATTTAAATGTCGGATTTGTGCAAGCTGTCCTGTGACACTTAAGTGACTGTTCTCTCTGACCGATCAGTGGTTAGCTCAATTGGATCCTCAGCTGAGGAAGAAACTCGGCCACCCATTAATAACTTTAACACATATTTTTGCCAATAATGTTACTGTGGTGTTCTGTGTTAGAAAAATTTTAATTTTTATTTTGCTCTGTTCTTAGCTTGAACGGTTTCCCACAAAAGCAGGGTACACCAATGTTTATCGGCCGACACAACCACTCAATGGACGTCGTGTGTTTGCTTCCCCTGCAACTCCTTTACCTCCCAGTGAGTTGGAAAATCACTTGCATATATGACCCATAATATTCATGACACATTAAAGATGGCTGTTTTTCTATTCTTTAGGTCCTCCATGGTGCTACGATGATCACTGTGGTATGTGTCAGTAGACTTGTACATACATACAAATCTGATGACTGGACAGTTTTAAATCAATAATGCTGTTGTAGGATTTGGTCCTCAACTTTGGTTTTCCTCTCTACCATCAGAGTATACGCCTTCTCACTGGCACCTTCTGCGTTACGCCCACTGCGATGGCGAACGCCAGTCACCCATCAACATTGAGGCGAAGAAGGCTGTGGAAGACGAGCATCTTGTAGAATTCACCTACACAAAGTTTGACGACAAACATTCCATGAAGTACATCATTAACACAGGCCACACAGGTTTGTTCTTTCATACTGTGGGCTGTTTCTGTCATACCTGGATTTTGGGTTTCTACGGCGGCATATTTACGTGCTTTAATGTTCAAATTGTCCATGCTAGAACACCTGTATTCACCCTCTGTCTGAAACATTCTCTTTTAAGCCCATCTCCTGTAAAAGCCCAGTTTTCTTAGCTGGGGAATGATTGTAACAGAGTACAGTGGCACTTTCAACAGTGAAAAATCACTGATTGAAGCTTCTAAACTAAAATCTTCACAACCAGACATGTTCCAGCAGGAATATCGTCAAAACTAGGGAGAAATCATCATCATCGGCATCCAAGATTACTTACTTGCCAAACATTGAGTGGTTCTAGCCTTTTAAAGCTGAAAATTTGCTGCTTTTGTATGTATGTGTCATAGTAAACTACATATCATTTGGGTTTTAGACCATCAGTTGGTTAAAACAAGGAAGTTAAAGAATCACTTTGAGTTGGGGAAATTTTAGGGAGCTATTTTCACCATTTTTTTCACATTTGCTTTTAGAAGATAGTGAAAGTAATTGTTGGCTGCAGCCCTGATTATGATACATGTGGTTACTATTTGACGATGGTGTCCAAAATGACACGCAAAAAACTGTTGCTACTGAAAAGATGAGTCAGTGATAAAATTGAGAGATGACTGGAGACATTTCTGTTTGTTTGCCCTCTTGCTAGTTACTTTAACAGGCCCGTAAATAGCAATTTACACGTTTCCTTGTGCTCTCACTCAATTCCCAGTGAAGGTTGCACTGAAGGAGGACTTGGTCGAGGTCTCAGGGGGAGGTTTGGGACACGTCTACTCCACCCTTCAGCTCCACTTCCATTGGGGCACTGAATCGCATGATGGCTCTGAGCACACAATGGATGCAAAAAGATACCCTATGGAGGTAGTTAAAAGAATTTAACTCCTGTGCTGCTGTATTAAGAGCATTGTTTCCAAATATATTTAGTTTTTGCCAGTGTGTGCTAGATGTCATTATTGTGTCTTATTCCAGATGCACATAGTGAACAAGAGGAAGGACTTAACTGTGGAGGAGGCAAAACAGACTCCCAATGGTCTGGCAGTGCTGGGATTCTTTATTGAGGTAAAATTTGGTGCATTCGTCTGTTTATGTAGTAAGACAGGAGTTGTGAACCAAATCCATACTATATGCTGACTGCAACAGTGCACTCAGTATAGTGCAGGTCTCAAAAAGGTGTCCCAGAAGCTATAAAAATAAGCCCCTTGCCTATTTTTGCCAGAGCTATGGCACGTTGTGCAAAACAGATCGAGTTTTTTTGCTAACAGGCACTGGATGTGGAACATAAAAACAATATAATGATGAATTTACTTTGAACAACTAAAACACAACCACAAATCTTTGATCCATGTTGTTCATAACTTGACGTTGTCTGTAGGCGACAGCACAACAAAGTAGGAAATAAATAGCAATAATCAACACAACTAAGGCCCTAATCACAGAAAAGGCATTTTAGCAGGTGGAGGCAGCTTTTTTGTAATTGTTTTTATTGAGAATTAAGGTTTTTGCTCCCTGTTTTTGTGTTGCTGCGTGCCTCATGTTACTGCATTCTAGGCACCTGACATTTTGCCAGAGAGCTCTAAACTCCTTCAACTCTCAGAGTGGAAAGGCACCCTACGTCACCTCTTATTTCGTCATCTTTTTTCCCATTGTCCATTCAGATGATTTGAGAGGCGGGCCTTCTGTGGTGGTCAGGACAACAAGTTTACAGTTGGTTAACAATGAAGGAGAAACTGGGGGTAGTGGTTGCTGGATACCCTGAGCTATACGGCCCGACGATAGACAGCAGGTTGTCAAAGTGCCTTGAGTCATCCTAAAATATGCCTGGGAACAGCCATCATGGAGGTGAAGCTCCTGGACCAACTGGTGGTACTCCCCGTGATCCACCCTCTTTTTTTAGGGTCTCATGTACCCACACAGATGTGTTTCCCTGTGCCCAACGCACCATTTGCTGACAGCCTCTCACCCTCAACCAGAGCTACAGCAAGTACCCTCTGCCTGTCTATTTTAGTAACTGTCCACTAATAACTGTGAAATACAGAAAAATGAATTAATTACACAGGAAGGTTAGTGTGAGGAGATGGAGTGGTTGCCTGGCAATTATAAAAAGGCGCAGCAAGGGTTTTTTAAATTTTTTTTTCCCCTCTAGTGTCATTCAATATAAAAAAAATAAATAAATAAAAAAAAAAAAAAGGCAATGGGTGCTGAAAAAAGAAACAATTTAACTACGAACGCTACTTACTTACATATGGTAGAAGCACAGATATTTATGGAAAATGACCAAATCAACAAAATTCACAAGTCTACAAAATCTGGCCGGCAAAACACACACTGGTTTGGAATGACACTGTGTGGCAGACTGGGTCACAGCTGCGTCCAGTGGAATTGTCCCTCCTGGCTCCCCTACAGTCAAAATAGCAGCGAAGATAACTAAAATAGGCATTTATTTGTCTTGTGTCGTGCCTTACCATACTGGATCTCAACATGTCAGGTATGGAATTAATCTGCGGATGCTCCAGTTCAAAATGAGACCAATCTTTATTATGGATGTCAGTTTTTGAGCCACAACGAAGGCCAAAATGTGGCCTGCAACAGACGGTAAGGCTTGTTGTGAGACGATTTGTGGTATACATAACGGCGCCTACCGGCCAGTTGAGAGTCAGCAATCAATGACAGCATACAGCTAATTGGTCCAGTAGTTTACGAGATTAGCTGCAGAAAGAGGCATACATACACACAACCTAGTTCACGATCCCCTTCAGGCTTACGCACGGCAGAGATAATTATATAGTATACTAAGTTGATAACATAACTCATACAGTTGGTTTAGTTGAAAAGTAGGTGTAAGTCATACTACATAACGTCTTGTTAGTTTTCCATCTGTAATTATGACTTTAATAATGAACTGGGCTAAACTCGTTTCAGCTTTGTGTGGCAATTTTGTCAAGCAAGGCATCTGAAAGATGTAAAAGCCTGGAAAAAAAGTTGTGAAGATATTTAACCTTCCGTCTGGTCTTGATGATGTGTAGGAATGCCCCCCCCCCCCTTAGATGAACTGCTGGTATGTTGCAGCATGTACTCTCACCTGTCAACCCCCCCCCCAACACAGAATACTATTTCACGCTTGGCGGGNCATTTTAAGCATACAAAGTACCTGCAAAGATGTATGTCTGTCATGCCTGACACCATGACAATGAAAATGCTACATCATTTTGTGAAATGTTGTACCATACATGTCAGATACACAGCTGTTAAAAAAAAAAAGAAGAAAAATGCAGACTAAATGCAAATGTTGTGAATATGTATTACTATATAAACTGCAAAAAATCTGTCACATGTTCTATTGTTTGAGTTGTCTGAGTTTTCACGGCTTTTCTCAATGTCTATTTTCCAGCATAAGGGTACCCACAAAAGCAGTAGTGGCTCAGAACATTCTGAGGTAACTGATGTTGATTTCTTGGACCAGCAGATTATACTGCTTTATAGTCAAATGTTCCTAAATCCTTCACCATGTTTGTCTCTGTAGACATCTACCACGTCTGATACTGATCCCTGGAAAAAACTGACCGACCACTTTTCAGCTATTCAAAACATCAGTGAGTGCATACTTGTCTTGTTTTGCGAATAACATTAGAAACACAAATGTGCCACTAAATCTTGTGTGTTTTTGTGTCAACACAGGCTCAAAAGTTAATGTCACAGAGGAAATCTCGATTGATGACTTGCTGGGCGAAGTAAACCGAGGGGAATACTACCGCTACAATGGCTCCCTAACTACACCAACATGTGATGAAGCGGTGGTTTGGACAGTCTTTAAAGAGTCTATCAAGGTGGACGAAAAACTGGTACGTGCCTGTCATTATCTTGGTGTGTTTGGTGTGCATCAGTAACCTTGTATTAAAATAATACACACTGGCAAACATTAAAACCACTGAGGGGTGAACTGAATAGCATTGATCATCTCATTACAATGCAATGTTCTGCTGTGAAACCTTGGGTCCTAACGTTCATGTTGATGCACAGCCCCTCATGGTAACGGCACTCCCTGATGGCAGTGGCCACCCAGCGGGACAATGCATTGCGCCACACTACAAAAACTGCTTAGGAATAACTTGAAGAATGTGACAAAGAGCTCAAGGCATTGATGTGGCCTCCAAATGCCCCAGATCCCGATCTGATCGAGTATCCATGAAATGTGCCAATACCCCACCTCACCTACGCCCTGGTGCCAGACACCTCTTAGAGGTCCTGTGTCCATGTCTCGACAGGTCAGATCCTCACCACGAACAGGACTCAACTCTGACCTGTCTGGTGCGTCCCACGGAAGCTTGATCGTATTGGGGTCTGGGGAATTCGTAGGCCAGGTTGATGCCTTGAGTTCTTTGTCATGTTCCTTGTGACATTCCTGAGCAGTTTTTGCAGTGTGGCATTGGGCATTGTCATGCTGGGAGGAGGTGTACTTGGTCTGAAACAGTGTTTGGGTCAGTGGTGTGAGTCAAGTGGCAACCATGTGAATGCTGGGACCAGAAGTTTCACAACAGAACATTTCATTGTAGCATGATGATCAGTGTTATTAGCTTAAACTGACAGGTTTTAAGGTTGTGGCTGATAGGTGTAACTTAACTTGACTGCCAATGACTGCTGATGTCCATGAGTCAGATGTCACTGCCAGATACTTGGTATCTTCCCTGTTGATGCTATACTAGATCTGCGCTACCTTCACCTCTTGCTTGTGTCAAATGCTATGTTGTCTTCAGTCTGGTTGTTAGGAAGATAAACATACACTCGAATTGATTAACGTCAGATGAATCTGGCAGGATTTCAAAGCAAGAACACTGAAACTTATCAGCCTCTATGTATCTTCGGAATAAGCAGGCAATTCCCCTGCTTTGATTGAAATAGCAATTATCAGTTTAATCAGCTACTGCTGGCTCCCTGTATGATGTTTCAGTGTAGAGCAGGAAGAGATAAACATGTGACTTGAGTGCCTTTTGAAAAAATGCAGGCCAACAACACACTGTGGGTTTACTTGCGTTCATTTTGTGTTGTATTATTTAATCTATCCTGGAATTAATGAGCAGTGAATCATTTGATCTTGTAATAACATGTTGGGAAAGATGTTGACCCAGTTCTCAACTCCATCAGAGTCACTGACAGTAGTTATAATAGCAGGTAATCCTTGCCCAGTCTTTAAGTGATGATTGCACCCTGTTTTTTTTCATATGTTAAAAAAAAAAAACTGGTTTGAAAGGACATTGAACTGTTTGCCACGGTTATTTGCCTAGTACAAAAGAAAAGGCAATTGTTGTTAGTCTGTGGGGCTGTAAATTTTGTGACACTCACTAGTTTGAGAACTGTTTTGGCCTATCCCTACACCTATCTTCAGTATTAAACAGGAAAACACAACCCTACACCAATCTAGGGCTGCCCTCTGAAAGACAGATTTGTATCATCAGTCAGACCCCTCAGTTGATTCAGATTGCCTCAAATCAAGCAGGAGGATAGTTTTTTTCTTTTGGTTGTTTTTTGCCAGTCAGTGTGAAGTGTACTTGTGGGGATGTTTTGGTCCAAGATTTTGCTGCAGCTGCCGCTTTCATGCTGCTCTTTGGTACAGGCAGCTGTGGACACCAGGCCCCCAAGAAGTGTGCCAGGCCTTGAAGCCTATTTCCATAGTGGCCAAACCGCAGTACTGCAGTCTACAGGGTCTGTCACATGATGCCATGGGGCCCAAAAAGATCCTTTTCAACCCCTGCGAAATGACTAATTTCACTATCAGGATTTAATCTGTTAGGTCTGGTAACATTAATTTCATCCCTGTTCAACTTGGAGGAGCACTTAACCAGAAGTCAGCTGCTTGGCCGTGCTTGGCCATGCTCAGCAGTCATAATTCTCTAAGGCGCTTGCTGTATGGGGCCAATGATGTGGAGGCAGTGCCAATCATCCTGGTAATTTCATACACTGGAAATAAAGCCTTTGGCTTCTTGCACCACTGAGCAACTTTCATGGAAATGAATGGGGTCCCAACGCCAAAGCAGTATCCAGATCTCTTATTACAGCCATTGCATGACATGGTACAGAGGAAGAGAGGCTTTGCCCTGTAAGGCTTCGAAATAATGTTTTCCTCTGACTTCTTCTTAGAAGTGGTGAATTTACAGCTCACAGTAAATTGATATGATACAGTCTCTGATTTTTTTTAAATAGCTAGTGTCAGCAAAAACTGTTGTTGCACATTTTGAATAAACTATATTACATGATTGTCACTTAACGTTCCGCAACAAATGTTGCAAAAACACACAAAAAGATTTTCAATGGACCGCAAAGCTACAACATATGCTATATGCACATTATCAATGGATGAATACACTGGTTGGCTTGAACGTAGCTCAACGTCAGCGTGCAATCAACTTGAAAAGGCGTCTCTCATAATCAGCGCCGATCAACAGGGTTCCTCATTATAACGAACTTCTGTTGATCCTGTCAAGACATAGTGTGTGCATGACTGACCCCACCATCAAAACAAGTTATAGACCAATATACCATGACGTCGCAAACTTCGTAAAGACGTCGTAGAAAACTGGCAACTGATCACAATTGTAGAGATATGTAAAATTGAGGAGCTTGTTAATATCTGTGTCATTTTCAGTTATACCTGTAACATTTAAAGATATGTAGATAAACACGGTGGTCCAACTTATCTGATGTTTCTATTCTAAATATAGTGTACACTTAAATTGTAATGGGCTTTTTTTGGGGGTGGCTAAAACCAACTAATTCAGGCAACGTCTGACAGTTGCTGTTAGAGGTTTACTTAGGTGGTGCAAGGATTTTCTCCCCGGAAGTTATTACTGCTGGAACAGGGTAACTCGTATTGGATGTCCAAGTCAAAAGAATGGAACTAACTTAAGTCTGTTTAACGAAAGCTAATACTTTCTTTAACCTCACCAGATGACGAAGTTCTCAACTGAAGCCGGATATCACAACGTGTATCGGCCTACACAGCGTCTTCATAACAGGAAAGTCTACTCCACCAAATCAGCATCCAGTGCCTCTGGTCCCATCACATTGCTTCTGCTGCTGGCATGTCTTTATACCTTTTCATATAACTTGCACATGTGAGAAGGTCAGTTAATCGAAACTGCTATAAAGAAGTATATTGCACTAATTGCTCATCTTGCACTATTACGTTTATTATTCCAAAATTTCTTGCTTCATTGGAGATTTCAATTTAAATACATTTCAGAATTCAGTTATGTAATCTCATAATCAAGGCATTGGTAACTATAGGCTGACAAAAAAAGCTTCATTTTCTGTTTTATCAGACTCTAGGGTGCTGCAGTTCTAATAATGTTGTTTAATAATACTGTTTTGACCACTCAGCCATTTTAAATTCAACTACAGTAGTAAAAATAATATTAATGGCATGATTTGTAAGTAGGGTGGGTCATAATTGATCATGTACAGCAGTACCAATAAGAATCAACTAAATCTCAGGTAATTCAAGACTACTGTGTGATATGCTGAATGATTCAATGATTACAGTTGTTGACTGCGCAGAACACAGACAAAGAAAATTTAATATTGCAGTAAGTGTTCTTGTGTTTTCATCAATGGGCAATGCACTATACCATTGTAACCACTTAAAAAAATAAGAATTGAATTAAAAATAAATAAATATCTCAGTGCTGTTTGGGTGTAAATGCTTCCATGAATTGCCATTTGTGTTATTGTTCTGCAGCATTATGTCATTGTGGATAAGAACAAATGTCAAGTAAGCAGCTACCTACATAACCTGTTGTTGTGCTATTAAAGCTGCTGCAAATATTATCAGTCAATTTCAGTCCTTTTAAAGTGTTGGAAATTTGAAACAGTACATTAATTCAAAATCAAACACTTTTTAAGAACAATACAAGCTGATAAAATGGTACCACACCTTTCAAGAGTCAAAATATAATTCAATCATTTTCTGTAGCCACTTATCCTGGTAGGGGTTGCGGGAGCCTATCCCAGCTGACATTGGGCCAGAGGCAGGGTACACCCTGGACAGGTCATCAGACTATCACAGGGCTGACACAGAGACAGACAACCATTCACGCTTAGATTCACACAAGTTTGGAGTCACCAATTAACCTGCATGTCTTTGAAGCCGCAGAACCCGGAGAAACCCACGCTGACAGGGGGAGAACATGCTGTGACTGCATCACTGTGCCACCCTGAATACAGTAATTAACAATGATCCAGATCATCAAACACATAAAGGGTCAATGCCATCACTTAACGGTATGGACCTGCTATCATTTACAAATCAGTGGATATTCTCATTTATCCAGGTCATAGTTATCTGACAGATGGTTTGAAAAAGGTATAAAAGAAGCCATCCATGTGAAATTGGAAAAACCATCTCTCAATAGAGGAGGTCTGCGACACCACCTATCCCCCACCTATAATGCTGTCCTTTCATCCTTGCCCAGGAGATTTAACAGCTTAACCTCTAAAAACAATGGTCGTTCACAAATGGCCTCATGTGACTCTAACGACTCCAACGACAACCGGTGCAGCAGGAGTTTCAACGACCGTTGTTGACACACCATTGGAGCACTAACGGACCAATGACATCATTGGCCTTGTGAAGACCTCCTCAGAGGTTAAATACCTGGGTTTTTCCACACCAGTTTGTCAGACTAGTTCCAGCCTAGTCCGACAAGCATGAACTGATGAAGCCTCTTGGATAAGAGGTGAAACGTCTTCTAAGACAAAACTAAGTCCAGTTGCGTTTGATTCAATTGCCTTGAGATATCCAGTATGAATGCATTTATCGTTTTAGATAAAAGCCACATTAATGTAAAATCATCAAGTTTACACTGCTCGAGCCACATGACGTGGATTCGAGTCACAAACTTGACGACTTTAGATTCAACAAAATCCAAAAAAAACATTGCGACTTGGACGTGAACACCAATGACTTGTGACTTCACTTGGACTTGAGCCTTTTGACATGAAAATACTTGATAACTTGATACCCCAAGCCCAAAGTTGTGAAAGGTATGTTAAGGTTGGTGATGCTGCATACCACATTGAATTACTCTATTTACTGTTCAACATTTACTTTTATATTAAATGACAAGACAGACACATTACATTTGATGAAGAGCGCATTATGGTTTGCTCACGACTTAACTTGACACTTGAGTGCAAAGACTTGGGACTTACTTGTGACTTGAGACCTGGTCCCACCTCTGTGGACCAGTCTCCAATGCTATCCTGAATGTTCAAGAAGCCCTAATACCAGCTATGACCCTTTTGTTAAGTTAGCAGCTCGCTAGCTAAAAAAACAAAAACAAGCATCTGCTGTAACAAGCTGAAAGAGAATAAACTATTGGATATTGGACTCTAATTAGGTGGCCAGAAACTATAAATAAATCTAAACGTTGCTTTATGTCCACTGGTTGTGACTGTGTTAGGTGACGTGTTCACTATAACAATTTAACAAGCATGTGAAATAGTGGTAGGTTTTTATCTGCCACCTTGTGTTGTTATTCTGACTCTATGAATCAAAATTGGGTCAGCTCAACAAGATTAAATCTAAAGACTGACATGACTTTGGATGCCACCTGTGACCTGAGGTAACTTGGGGTAAGAACTGAATTGGAAAAACATGAAAACATCTAACCCTCCGGCAGGAAGATGAGATGGCAATTTTGGCACTGTCACATACTTTCTTAAGGTTTGTACCAACCAGACACGCCACTTCAACAAAGCTTTTTCCTCCTAACTACTATTTATGACACACAAAGCTGTTCATGACATTGTTTGTGCGGCACTAACTGGTTGTTTTCACCCCCTCCCTGCTATTATTGTGACGTGTGCTGCTCCCTTAGAATCAACTAATGGAATTATAATGAGACACCATGGAGCTCATTCTCTCTGGTGAGACATGATCTGCTCCATACATATTGTGACACCTCGGCAGCCTTTTGCGTTGTATCTTTATGTAGGGGGTTGGCGGTTAGGTTTAGGTACCAAAAGTCCTTGGTTAGGAAGAGATTGGGGATGATGTTAGTCATGCCATTTGACTCTTGTGACTTACAACTCATTTAACAAAATAAGTTTCACATGGAACACAAACACCGTTCTCCTGGGTCAAAGGTCTGTCCTTGTTTAATGTACCCTTATTCAGCGGTTCATATGCTATCATGCTATGTAAAGTTAAGTACTTAACTAAAGTTACATAAGCTAGCTTTAGGCAAAGTGCATCACAGGTTTAGGAAGAGAAACATGGTGACAATGTACCTTTAAAATGACACAAAGCACACATGGTTTCACATGGTTCAGAACACTGGTCTTAAGGGGAAAGTCCGGTGTTGGAAAGTCCTGTGTTTTGTGACCCATCACTACCCCAACCTGTCTCCTAATGCATACGTCTTCCTTCGTGACTGCTGCCTTCCTGATTAGGTGGGTTATACACAAATTACTGGCCCACAATTACATAGGTTATATACGAATTGCGGTGTATTACTTTTTGTAGGTATACATATGAACAGGACATTAGAACAGCCTGGTATGTTTGATCCATCCAATTCCCCTCCCACTTCTCAAAAAATACAGACTCACATGCAGTTAGTTACAGTTTCCCAGCGGCATTTGAGCCACCAAACCTGGGTGTCTCTCATCGACCTGTCCCTGCTTTTCCAGCAGTTTTTATGCAACCAAATGTTGGTGTTTTAACCAAAACATGATTTTTTTTCCTAACCATTATTGATTTTTGTGCCTAAACCTAACCAAACATTCCCCACAGCCTTGTTTAGAAAGATAAAGTTTCAAAGTATCTGCTATGAAATAATGTACAAATGTAACACATCTGTGATTTGCAGGAACTGGCGATGGGGATGTCTAACTGCTGGGAATCTGTATTTTCAGAGAAACAAGACTTCAGAGCAATGAGTGAACCAAAAGACAAGTTTTTGGTACAGTGGGTCTTTTTTTAGACAAACTTTTTGGTTGTTTGAACAAAGGCACTCCACACCTTAGGTGCTTTCCATTTCTAGCGCCTCCTGAGAGAGCAGCAGTATTTCACAGGGCAAAAGTCAAACAGCATATGTCTGGGAATGAGTTGGTGACATTCTTCAACACTGAGTGATCATTACCTTTTTTTCCTTCAGGAAGTAATTATCATACTTTTGTGTTTACTTACCTTTTGTGTGGTGAAACACCAAAAGCTAGTTTGTAAGGATGCCAACAGGAGGAACAAGCTAAGCTAATGGACCTTGGGCTTCTGAATCACTCAAAAGAGCATTTTGCTTCCAGAAATACATTCTTGAATTCATCACATGGGTTTTAACAGAATCAGATCTTTGTTCTCACACACCCTGCGTATGGCCTCATATTAATGTAACAGTACTTGGGTGACTCACTGGAATAGATTTTGATCTAGTTTCACTGGGTCATACATTTGTAATTAAACTGTCACAGGTTTGGTTTGCTGTTTGTATGCTACCAGGGGCATAGCCATCACTTCAGAAGTGAGGTAGACAAATTGTTCAGAGGTCTATTTCATCCTCTCACATTCAATTGCACCTCACCTTAGTGGCTAGAGAACCATTATATCGTATTATTTATTTGTTATGGCACAAACACAATGACATCCAGAAACAGCCTATAAACAGCCAATTAATCAAATAATTATCTAAAAACTGTGCCTGTACACTAAAAAGTTTCTCAGTTACTAACCCATTAATCACAATAATTAGTCGTAATTAGTTCAAAACAATAAGGTAAACAGATGTTTACAGTGTTTTCTACTTTGGAGACAAGCTGACGTCAGCTCATAACAGATTTCTTATATGATCATGTACCCCAGACACTATGTGCACTATGTACTTATTGGCGTAGTGTGCGAATTTCGACAGGGTAGTGTTGTCTCAAACCAAACACGGCCGTTCGACCTCTTCTTCTTCTTTTAATGCCTAATTTTAACTGGCCAGTGGAGCTTTACCGCCACCATTTGCCCACAATGTCAAAATGTGCAGCTGTTAGCTAGTTAGCAAACTAGCATTAGCATTCGCGTTATCGTTCGCAGCACCAAATCATTACAGACTGCTAAATTAACTCAATAAGCACTGCTGGCTTATACCCGACAACAGTATAGTGGTGCTTAGTGCAAAAAACACATGTATTTGTACAATGTAGCGACGTTCACGGTCGAGAAGTGTCCATAGTTCCACACTCAACTTCTTGACCGTTTTGAGTGCACCATCCGGGTACTCATAGTGCACTGCATTTTTCCATACTTCTCAGTGTGAACACACTTATGCACTCAAAATATTAAGTGTAAGTACAGGGGATTGGGATACTGGGATTGTTTTCCCTATGTGGTAGATTTGCATCTGCATAAATAAATAAATATTTATTACAACTAAAACATTTATTACAAGCTAAGGGTCGCCAAGTTTCCTCACACCGCTTCTCCGTTTTCTCTGCCTTCTGTTATTTCAAGAGCTTGTCGTTAGCTCTGCATCTCACACGACAGGTTTAGCAGAACGGTTCACAGATGATGATTACTGCTCTCTGACTGCATGTTATGCACATCTCTCCCACTGCTGGAGAAGCAGAGGCATACACTGCTAACCAAGTTGCAGCCCCTCTTTCTATCTCTCTCTCATTTTCCCTCCAATCCAAACCAACTCTTGCCATCTACGCACGTGAGCTGCCAGTTTCATGTGTCCCCCTAACCCTAGGGTTTGTCAGTTTCAGTGTAATTTAAATCTCATTTAGCACCACAGATGGAGCCAAGAACAATCTTTAAACTATTTTTCCTGAGATCAGAGTATCCTGTTTGGTAGGGGTGGACAGGTATGGCATTCATAATTGGCCAACTTAGGCGTGGTCCAATCTGGCTTCATCTTCACCTGCCTGTCTGGTCTGTCTGTCTGTCATTCTCTTAAACCCACTCTCCCTGCTTGACTGTATCACATGAAATACACATGAGAAAACATGCTTAGAGGAATATGTCATCTTAAATTAACGTCAGGATTTATGTCATTATTCGGTCTTAACCATCAACATGTGCTCCTTCTCTCACCCACCTTCATGTCACCTGCTCTCCCCGCCCCCCTCTACCTTTCGCTGTGCCACAATGTCCAGGAATGGATTACGAACCATTTCTGATCTGAAAGGCAATGATTACTTTCCAGAGAAACATTGACTCATTTCTCATCTTGTCACTGCCACATCTACTTTTGTTTCCGGTGACACCAACTGTGAACAGCTATAGTACAGTCTATGAATACACGAGGAATAAAAGCTGCTACTGTCTACATTAATTACATACACTGAACAAAAATATAAACGTAACACTTTTGTTTTTGCTCCCATTTTTCATGAGCTGAACTCAGAGGTCTAAAACATTTTCTATATACACAAAAGACCATTTCTCACAAATATTGTTCACAAATCTGTCTAAAATCTGTGTTAGTGAGCACTTCTCCTTTGCCGAGATAATCCATCCCACCTCACAGGTGTGGCATATGAAGATGCTGATTAGACAGCATGATTATTGCACAGGTGTGCCTTAGGCTGGCCACAATAAAAGGCCACTCTGAAGAATTTGTGAGAAATGGTCTTTTGTGTATATAGAAAATGTTTTAGATCTTTGAGTTCAGCTCATGAAAAATGGGAGCAAAAACAAAAGTGTTACGTTTATATTTTTGTTCAGTGTATGCAATTAATGTAGATAGTAGCAGCTTTTATTCCTCGTTTATTCATAGACTGTACTATAGCTGTTCACAGTTGGTGTCACCGGAAACAAAAGTAGGTGTGGCAGTGACAAGATGAGAAATGAGTCAATGTTTCTCTGGAAAGTAATCATTGCCTTTCAGATCAGAAATGGTTTGTAATCCATTCCTGGACATTGTGGCACAGCGAGAGGTAGAGGGGGGCGGGGAGAGCAGGTGACATGAAGGTGGGTGAGAGAAGGAGCACATGTTGATGGTTAAGACCGAATAATGACATAAATCCTGACGTTAATTTAAGATGACATATTCCTCTAAGCATGTTTTCTCATGTGTATTTCATGTGATACAGTCAAGCAGGGAGAGTGGGTTTAAGAGAATGACAGATTTTAGAAAGTCTGGGCAGCAGACAACACATGAAATGTGATGGAATGGGATCCAAACTACATTAGAAGGTGGTTTGAAATGCCATTCCGATCACATTTCTACAATCACATTTCTACAGCTAAGAGTCCTATGTTGGACTTGGTATGCTGTTACCACAGCAACCAATGCAGATAGGTTGGTAATGTCTTGTCACTGGCAAGTAACAGTGCAGAAGGTCTTGTTGTAAAGATCTGATTTGAGAAACAAATCTGGTCTGCCCAAGTTACATGGAAAGTCAACTGCTTGTTACTGCCTCAGGGCACCTCTTTTGGCATCGAGTGTGGCAAAGGTGTGCCAGCACCAGCACCAGCACCACCAGTTTGCCAACGGTGCATTCAGCATGTCTTTGGGAGGGCGCACCGGATTCCGATCTAGCTGCACCGGTGTCCCCTTGTGTGCACAGAGCAGCAACAAACCATCGACTTGTGGAGATAAAGACATTAAAAGAGACAAAAACAATATTATATATTATATTCTAATGTTTTTTTTTTACACAGAAATCCAATCCCCAAGGTAAAAAGCTGAAGTTATAAACTACATCACGGTCTCATGATTACAACGTCACCACCACAACAAGCCTGTAAGGCTGTGTTGGGCGCCTTTTGAAGACATGGAAAATCTTCAATGTTCAAGAGTGGTGTATTTACTTAAGTATTTTATGTCACACCACAGACCTTATTTCAGGCATCTAACCAAGAACCTACTCAAAAACCCACTGATGCTGGTTGGGTTTGTGGTGGGTGTGGCAGATCCATGTCCATTTTCTCACGTTTTCTCAAGCTGCTCTACCACATGTCGATGTCATTCACATGTTTCTCTGCCAGAGATCATTGTGGCTGTGCAATCTGGCAGGTGAATGCCCAAGATCTGCAACAGGTAGCTGTTGATTATTGTTTTTACCTGCGTCATTGTAGTCAGACTACAGATGGCTTATTGTTCTTCTTATCTTATTTATGCTAATCCATTAAATCCCTTATTTATCTTTGCTGCCTGCATTAGCAAAACTGTAATTATTATGCAGAATCAGGACATTTTCATCTTTTATTTTTACTAAAATTATCCCGTGCAAAGCTGTGATTTCAACTGAAGGTCGTCTGTGTTTACTGTAAAATATGATAATTATGGAGAGTCACACTGAAAATACTTCCTTTAAAATTTATGCAAACCAGCTTAGCTGATGATGTGAACAAAAATGAATATAACCAAATTAGCCTACTTGTGTTTCTGGTTACAGACTCACAAAACCTGAATGCTCGTCTTTTGGCTTCTCACGGTTGAACTGTCAAGTGAATAGGTTTCATAAATGAATAGTTGCCGCAGGATACCTTAACAAAAATACATAGAGGTGGAGGTCCTAGCCTGAGGCAGCATAGGGAAAAAAAGGTATGACATCTTGACATACAATTATGCAACAGTGAAACTCTTGGGAAAAAAAAAAAAAGAAGAAGAAGAAGAAGAATGCCATTCGAATGACATCAAAGATTCTCTATCTGGTCAAGAGGTGTCTCTCTGGTTTCTGCCAGCCTGACTATCCGCAGATCCATCAGCCTGTTTGTTCTTGTGTACATTTATGTAATCATTTGAAATAACTGCGTCACATGCTTTGAACACCGCAATCTCCTCCTTAAGAAATCCTTTGCTACTGAGAGAAAACAGTCATTATGCAAACATCCTCGAGAGGTTGCTTGTTGAATGAAGCATATTGAAGCATTCGCGTAAATGACAGATGCTGGTTTTTGGTGAGGACAGTCTCCTGATAGAGTCTTTGTATGGATTTTTTTCCCAATTTGGTCTTTGCAGTTTGACCCATGTTCCCAGATTACAATTTTTTTTTTTTTTATTAAATGCAAAGCTATCAGGGAACTTGTAAGTAATGTACAATATCAATGATGGTGGGTCCTGCTATATTAGTTCTCTGTGGCCCTGTCTTACAGCGGGACTCTGTCAAAATCTATTTTGAACAGCTTTATTATTTCAATTTACAAGCTCACATTCTTAACACAGTTGTGTTAAATGATGAAATAACCACAGACAAATTAAGCATTTATTCCGGAGTACTGCATGGTTGCAGTTATTAGAAACTTAAAGGTGAAAAGGTATGTACGCATTGCACAGATAGGGATAAGTGGCGTGGCAGTAGGGGCCCAACAGCAAATTTGTGTCTGGCAGTGACGCAGTAAGGGATTAGGAGGAAGACAATGTACAAACTGAAATGTATTTAGACAGCCAGAGCGACAGAGCCACGTGTAACAGTTTATGCAAGTGATGGTATTTCCTACCTTGTATAGTTGAGAACAGAGCTTTGGTAAAAGAGCACACATGGCATTCAGTAAAATCAATTTGCAACTGTTTCTGTAAGTTGAACATCTTGGTTTGACTGAACATGTGACTGAAACACATCACATATAAATAACTTCAGGTACTATGAAACTACGGGACAATACTCAGGAATTAAAGGTCCTTTTATGCCAACTCACGATCAGGCAGGGATCTTTTTTTGGTACCGGGAAGAGAGGCAGTAAACAATAGCATCACATCACCTGACTACCCTGTTTCCTAGATATTACATTTCTGTTACCAAACTGCTGTCTTATTTGATGGATGTGGCAACATGAACACTGCCTGGGTTATGTTCAAGGACGTTTCTTTCAGGAAACAAAACGTGGGAAAGATGGTGGGTGTACAAAGTGCAGGACCATGACACCATAACCCTGGGTTTGTGTCCAGACTCCTGTCTTAGGTTTATGCAACAGCAGCTTTTTGTTTAAGGTCAGGGAGATGTCATGCAGTAGCTACAGCTAAGCCTATGCTCTGTAATCTGGGGCCATGGTTACGTTACCTGACCAACACTGTCGTTGTGGTGGCGACTTATTAATGGGCAGCACCCAGATGTCAGTCAAAGCAGCCATGCCCTTTGCTAAGCTCGCCCCTTTGTGATGATCTGTTAAGCTGTTGGAGTGAGCATGGAGCCCACACGGTCACACTCCCTGAGGAACCACCACATCACTGGTGATCGAGACATAAGACAATGAATGTAAATGTAAACTTCCCTGATTTTCTGCCAGCTACGTGTCATGGTCGTGTGTGCAGGTTAACAGTGTTTGGCTTTCCCCCTGTGCTGCAAATATTAGGTTATAAGGATATTAAGGCTATACCTTCAGTAGCTAGCTTCTTAGCGAACCCTACACTTTTCAGGGTTTGATTTTGGGGTTTGGAATAGAGAAGAAACTTATATCTCCGCCCAACCTCCTGGGATAATGGGTATCATTATTACATGATCAAAAATACACAAAACCACCCTTAAAAATGAAGAAAATCTAAAGAAATTGCATGAAAGTCTACGAAGCTGTGTAGTCGTTGGACCCTTGACGGAGCTGGTCGATGCTACGCTATTGATTGGCCAGTCTACTTTCGAGGGGCAGGACTCAGCAAAGTGTCAATTCTGTATACCTTTAAGCTTTGATGACATTTAAAGTGAATTACATTGAAATTCACCCCCCTACAGTTGTCATGAACGTGGATATTAGCTACAGAGACTGAAACTATTTTTGTGCCAGGCTATAAACATGTTTATTTCAGCTTATAAATTGGATATTTTAACATGGGGGTCTGTTGGGATTGATTTAGGAGCCAATCCCTTCATTTTTCAGCCCTGGAGGCATCTTCAAAGCCTTTTATGGCTAATATCATTTCCTCCTGGTACATAAAGCAACAGTATATTTTTATCCGGGAGAAATACTTTTTTTATTGTACTACACACTTAACTGAGATGCTTATGCTTCTGAAAATGCTTGAGCTTTATTTCAGGTGTTCCTATTTTTAAATTGGCTGCAATTTCATTTTCCAATATGCATTTACCAGCAATACTTAGAGTTCCTGTTCATGAATCCAACCGGTTTCCTACATAACTCTTTGGAAAAAAAAACTCCCTCTGAACGCACAGTCCTCTGCTTATCTATCAGCCCCTATGCATTCTTCGAGGGAGGTAAAGCCCTAAGGCCCACTGAGATGTCACATAGAGGCGGTGTCAGTGCTGCAGCCTGATGGGCTGAGCTAATAAAAAGAGGGAGCATGAAACTTCACAGCTGTTTTCACACACAGAGGAGGTCCAGGTGCGTCTAAAGGTAAGACACTCCCCTGTTCTGGTCAACTGGATTCAGCTGCGGCCGGACTTGATTGTCTGAGACGGGCTCCGTGCTTTTTGGCGCAGTTTAAGGGTCCCTGTCGTCTTCTTTATGGGGGTTGGCATTTTTAAATTCTGCATTAAATTGTGATTATTTTAATGATTTATTATTACTATTATTTAAAAAAAAAAAAAGCTGATCTGATATATAAGATTTGTGCGTAATTGTAGAATTGGTTTTGCCAAATTGCCAATTTGAAACCCAACACAATAAGGCAATTATTCAGATATGTGCATGGTCATGGGTGCATTTTCTTGTCGAGGATTTAATGTTGGTGCACATTTGTTTTGGTGAGGAAAAAACTTGAGGGGTTTTATTTTGGTATCTTACATGAAGTGATGCTCTCTCTCTGTGCGCCCTCGCGTAATTGGCGAATTGATTGCATTGCGCATGTTGAGCCAATTTGAAACCCAGGTTATGTGATGCTATTTGAAACCCACAAATTGTGCATTAAATTGTTTTTATTTTAATGATTTTAAAAAAGCGGATGAGATGTTTAAAATGTGTGCGTAATTGTGGAATTGGCGGCATTTGACAATTTGAAACCCATAATCACTTACATTAGAGAATTTATTCTCTTATGAAGAAATATGCATGGTTATAGGTGCATTTTGTTGTCGATGATTTAATGTGGGTGCTCGATTGTTTTGCTGAGAAGCTTTTTTTTTTTCTTTTTTTTTGTCAATTTAGATGAACTGGTTTGTGACTGCTCTCACTCTGTGCGCCCTCGTGGTCAGCACCCACGGTGCTACAGGCACCATCGGTAGGTACCCACCCCTCATTTTTAAATCGAGTCTTTGAGTAAACGTTGCATCTCTTCGACTGTCATAAGTGACTAAATGCATTTTCCCCTCTCCTCCAGCCTGGTGTTATCACGAGCCAGCCTGCAGTGAGTAATTTCCATCCATCACTAAACGGTCACAGTACCACCTCAAAACAACTGCTCCTCTTCGGCTACTAAAAGTCTTTCTCCTTTTTTTTTCTAGATGACACTCAGTGGCCAACCATCGCTCCTCAATTTTGCAACGGCAGTCGCCAGTCTCCCATTGACATCGTCACAGCATCTGCCACAGCTAACGCCAACCTGACTGCGTTCACCTTTCACAACTACAGTAGCACGTCAGCTATGCAAAAGATCACAAACACTGGCAAGACAGGTAAGCAGAGGGTGGGGACAGACAACCTCTTTTAAGTGGTGTCAGATGCTTTGTCTGTATTTGGTTATGTGAGGAGGAAGTGTTGAGATTTGAAAGGATTTATGATTTTCTCCAGGCTTTAAAAATGCAGTCAGATTTCTTCCTGTCACAAGCCAGGATTGCAGGCTACACACAAAAAATGGATCATTTTCCCATTTCCAACCAATTGATTTAAAAAAAAAAAAAAAAAAAAATCCATTCTGTTCTTTCACCCTCTTCCAGTCAAAGTCACCCTCAGCAATGTTGGGGTGTCAGGAGGAAACCTGCCTGAGGCCTATGACAGCCTGCAGTTCCACTTGCACTGGGGTAATGGCAGCGCCGTCCCCGGCTCTGAGCACACAGTGAATGGCAAGCGCTACCCCATGGAGGTAGCATACAGTCTTCATTTCATATTCAGCTACAAGTTTTGCCATTAAATTCATATTGTAATATTTTCTTTACTTCACTTCCCCAGCTACACATTGTGAACAGCAGGTCGTCCTTTAATGGGAACACAACTCTAGCTATTGCAAATTCAACAGGACTTGCTGCTCTTGGTTTCCTAATTGAGGTGAGAACATTTTAATTACAAGTTTTCACATCCAGTTTCTGTTCTGTGCCGAAATTGTTTCGTAAGTGTTGGAAAATAAAACAACTGAGCCTAGTTAAACCAGTGTTTTCACTTTATAGGAAATGTCAGGTGACGCAACTGGCCAGCCTGCAAGCTGGCACAACTTGACCTCCTACCTGACCAGCATCAGGAACGCCGGTAGGGAGATATTGTGCTCTTTATTGTGGAGAATTTAATCTAATATTTTTGAATAAAAATGCACCGGCTACAGTTAAGAGATTGTGTTTCTGCACTCAGGTGACAGTGCTACATTGGCACCGGGATTTTCACTGAATGATCTTCTGGTCGGAGTGGACACCACCAAGTTCTACCGCTACCATGGCTCTTTGACCACCCCCACTTGCAACGAGGCTGTGATTTGGACTGTGTTCAAAGACACGATCAAAGTCAGCAGGGATATAGTGAGTGTTATTTCCTCCTGATGCGTCTTTTGTACAATGGCCAGGGCCCTATTTCAGGAAGCAGGCTCAACAAACTCTGAGCCTAATCCCGATCTCTCCGAGTTGACTGAGCCTGAGCTGGGAAGCTATGAGTTTTCGGTTCCAGAACAGCTGATCAGAATCAGCTCAATCAACTCTGGGTATCTTTTTTTTAATGATTATTTTTTGGGCTTTTGTTGCCTTTAATGGCAGGAGAGAGAGGGAACGACATGCAATAAAGGACTGCGGGCTGAACTTGAATAGAGAACATGACACGCCATGTTTCAGCGGGCGATTAGCCTCAAGCTTAGATGAATCAAACCCACCTACCTTCATGGAGTATGTTGTCATAGTAAGTGACTCAGGGTTACGCTTAACTGGCTTTATGAAACGGAAAACTCAGTTTCCTCATCTCAGGCTGAACATACTCAGAGTTTTCACTAATTCTACTTTCTGAAATAGCGCCCAGGATGGTCAACACAAATGCTCTAACAGCCTTTTAACATTCTATTTCCAGATTAACCTCTTCAACTCCACCGTACGCGTTGGCAACGCCTCATCACCTTACCAGGTCAATGTCTACAGGAACATCCAGCCAGCCCTGCCTGTGCAGACGCAGCCCTCGACCTCCGGCGCTTCCAAAACCTGCTACTCTCTGGGGCTGATGGCGCTGAGCCTTATTTTTGGCAAGAGTTAGAGCCGTGAAAGTTTGTGGTGCTGTCGTGGCGTCTCAGCCAGTGAAAGCTGTTTGCAATAAGAATACACCCTTTTTTCTTTTTTTTTTTTACCATCATTTGTCACCTTTCCTTGTATGGAGCTAGAACAGGAAGTTTTGGCATCAAGAATAAGATTTGGCATTGGTTCAAGGAAACATGGGCAATTAAGAAAATCCACTGAAAAATAGAACAAGCATTAAAGAATATTTATGTTGATGGGGGAAAAAAAATGAAATGGGGGAAAAAAACAGTGCATCAGAATATCATTTTAATGCCTGCTTTATTTTTCAGTGTCAGTTTTCAATGCTAGATTTTATTTTCACTCCCAAAACTCAGTCACTGTTCTATCTCCACACCCTTCCCCTTTTCCTATGGTTTGTCTGACTTTACCATCGTCCATACTGTTAATACATAAAGTACACCCTTATAAATGCCTCAAATTCAGCGTGTAGGGCGCAGTATGCACTTGAGATCACATTCAAGCAAAACTCAGCCTTGGCACCACAAGAACCTTGTTGCTTTCCAACGTAGCTCTATGCATTATTAATACTGTTATCAGGAAAATAATAATATATGTGATGACTGCCTTCCTCTTAGTGGTAGTTCATATCGTTTCCAGCTGTAAGCAATTATTTATCTGTAGTCAGATTTTAATCTGTTGTGTATGTTTGCACCTCTTGGTTAATACATGTTAAATGTGATGAAGAATTCAGCATGTTCTGCTGAGATGTCAGGCATAGCTCAGTCTGTTTCTAAGCTGCCAAAGCTACATTCAGGCACCTGACAAAGGGATGCACTATCTATACAAGTTTACCGGGAAGATGTAGTAATGGTACTTTACAAATCCTGCAGTGTAATCAGTGTGTGTCAGTATTTAGTTACTCTAAAATCTGCTAGCCTTTATCTGCCTAGGGTTAAAACTCAAGTCTGTGTTAATTAGATTTTAATTTGAGATTTTTCTTTTTATTTATTCCCTTTTTTTTTGTTACCTTGATTTTATTTTGTCCTCACCGGTGCAGATACTGACAGCAGATGAGATGTAGCCACATTGCCGAGCTGAACACTAAACGAGACCATGCTGCTTCCATAGTGGGTGTAATGAAGGATTGAGGAGTCGCTCAGTCGACTGAACACCGTTATTTATCACAATGATTTGTCTATGTTCCATTTTTCCCTTCAGCCTCGCACTATTTGCACATGTGACAGAACTGTGAGCTCTTGATCTTATGCATCTCTAAATTAAAATGATTTGATGTCAATCTGTTGTCATTTTGTTTTTATTTTAATAATGTGGAACATTTCCAGTGAGTATTCTTTTCAATGGCATTGTGTAACGGCATCAGATTTAATTCTTATTGTTGTTCTTGGCCTGAACTTGGTTCAGACACTTGAGACGTGGCCTTTTGGGAGAGTTCAACTTAAATTTCCCAAAACAGATGACATAAAAGGCTGCTGCTCTTATCAAAGAGGGTGTACTTTTACTTCAACGATCACACTTTGATATTAAGTCACTTTGCTTCCTCATAACTGACGTCTGTGAGGAAGCAAGTGTGGCGCTTTTGCCTTTATCAAATGACCCAAGCCACTACACAGCTTACCTAAACATTTTGTAGAACAGAGTAAATATGTCTGTCCAAACTTCCTTGAATAACTTGAATGTTGACTAGACTTTTATGTCAGCGTGAAGTCATATTTATCATTTGAAAAATCAAGGACAGAGACAGGGCAGTTGGAGGTTCTTATCCCTGCGCTCTTCCTCAGAGGTTATTTGTGACCTGATGCACTCTCAGATTCCATGAGAGATAAGTATGTCACCCCACAGACATAGGGGCATTCCTAGTGAGGCTGTACATCACTGATCTAGGATGACCCGTACTGGACTGTCACTGGAGAATGATCAGCATGCCATCTATTGTAACAAAAAAAAAAAAAAAGATCATATCATGCAGGTCTTACGGCTGCACCATGACATATGCGGGTGACAAGAATGCAGCTTCTGAGATCCAGAGATAAAGTGCAAAGACACAACACAACAAGGCAACTAATATTCAGAACTTCAACATTTTAATGATATCTTTTTAATAATCACATCAGAATGGTCCCATTTGTTGATTTCTTGCCACAGTCAAACAAAGCCAGTTCAGTGTAACCCTAAGTCAGTTACTATGGCAACACACTCCATGAAGTAAACCTGCTGGCTGGTAGGTTTGCTTCATCTAAGCTTGAGGCTAATCGCCCGCTGAGCGTGTAGCAAGGCTATTCAAGAGAAGGCTGAGACACGGGGTCAAACATGGGGGGATTGCACATGCGCAGTAAAATCTGGTCTGCACTTCCTCAAAGGCTCAGTAGATGGCGTGAGACCGCGGAATAAAGGGGATGTGCATGCATGTCATTTTCACAGCTTATTACTGGATTGTCACTGGTGGCCTGCCTTGTGGGTGAGAATGACAGAGATGCAATTCCGACAACTTCAGGCAGCCGCCGTCCAAAAGTCCAAGCAGACCACACCAAGCGCACTCCTTGATCGCCTGAGCGGATCCTGCGCTTTTTATCTAGCGCCCCTACTGTCACCCTCCAGCATTGCAGCTCAAGTTAAACTGCGCATGTGCAATCCCCCCATGTTTGACCCCGTGTCTCAGCCTTCTCTTGAATAGCCTTGGCGTGTAGCAGGAAGGAGAAACACCATGTGTCCTTTTGTGAATAGAGTCTTGGACACTGGGGTACAAATGATTCAGAGACTGTTGTGTAAAGAGATGGTGATTAGACCCGGTTTGGACATGTTATCATTCCTGGATGAGTGTGTATATGAAAGATGACGATCTGTTCCATACACATATATCAAATATAACACATTGTAGCCCATGCAGAGCAGTGCCTCACTGCAATAACTGGTCAGTAGTGGCCCGAAGAATGTGACAGAGAACTCAACGCATCAACCTGGCCTCCAATTTCCCCTGATCCCAATCTGATCGAGTATTCATGTGACGTGCTGGTACCCTAGAGGTACCCCAGATCCACTATGGGGCCTCCCTGTATCGGACCTGTCTCTGACATGTCAAGGCATGGACACAGGACCTCTGGAAGGTGTCCTGTGGTGTCTGGCACCGAGCGTTGGCTGCAGATCATTTGAGACCCGTGGGTTGTGAGGTGGGTTACCAGCATGTCCCAAGATGCTCAGTTATATTGGTGTGTGGAAGATTTGGAGGCCAGGTTGACGCCTTGAGCTCTTTGTCATGTTCCTCTGGCCGTTCCTGAGCAGTTTTTGTGGTGTGGCATTATTTGCATGTGTATTTATTGATACTCTGATTGTGAGTTCATCATTGAATAACCCAGAGAATGATCACGGTGTTATTGAACACTGGAAATAATTTAATAGGTCAAAGTGACTGAATGAAAACGACGGTCAGTGATGTTGAAGTGTTTCTTGCTGACAGACCGGCTCTCTGACTTTCATTGTACTCATAATTAAAGTTGATGAGGGAAATAACAGGTCGTGAAGAGAAACATCTTTCTAAGAAACGTGGCAGTGATACATTTGAGTTTCTCTTATCTGTCTTCACTCTGTATAAAACTCCAGTGATGTTGGGATGTATCAGATCAGTCCGATCAGCTGTGTAATCAATAACTGATATCCAATTAGGGGTGTGTGTCGGTTTTTTAAAGACTTCTGCGAAGACTTGTGCATCCCCGCTTCCCTCCCTGCTGAAAGCCTCCTCTCTCCTCGACTCCTCTGAGTGCATTTAACATATTGAGACATCCTACAAGATGGCGAGTCTCAATCGATTTCCGGGTCAAGTGATCGAGGATATAGGAGTCGAGGAGGGATATTGGGATGAACCCAGAGTGTCCCAGCTCAGGCTCAGTCAACTCAGAGATCGGGATTAGGCTCAGAGTTTACTGCATTACATCTGCAGAGTTCAGCTCCACCTCAATGGATCACAGTGACAGCGAATTTAAATAATCAAATACAAGAATAAAATCATTTTTCAAGACAAGATATTTAATGTTCAAACTGATAAACTTTATTGTTTTTCTGTAAATAAACAATCATTCTGAATTTGATGCCTGCAACACATTTAAAAAAAAAAGTTGTGACAGCAGCGTGTGTGACATCACCTTTCATTTTAACAACACTCAGTAAGCGTTTGGGACCTGAGGACGATAAATGTTGAAGTTTTTAAAGTGAAATTCTTTCCCGTTTGTGCTTGATATACGGCTTCACTTGCTCAACAGTCCACAGTCTCTGCTGTCGTATTTGTGCTTCATATTGCACCACACATTTTCAGTGGGAGACAGGTGTGCACTGCAGGCAGGCCAGTCTGGTACCCACATTCTTTACTGCGAAGCCACGCTGTCGTAATACGTGCAGAATGTCCTGTCTTGCTGGAATAAACAGGGACGTCGCTGAAAAAGACGTCATCTGGATGCTCTAAAACCTGTATGTACTTTCAGTATGCATGATGCCTTCACAGATATGCAGGTGACCCATGATGCCATAGGCACGAGCATACCTCCATACCATCACGGATGCTGACTGTGAACTTTGAGCTGGTTACAACATAGATATCTCTTTTCCCCTTTAGCCCAGAGAACATGATGTCCATGGTTTCCAAAAAACTATTTGAAATGTGACATCAAACTCAGAATAAGTGTATATTTTACAAAAAGTTTGAACATGAAATATCTCGTTTTTGTACTTTATTCAATTTGATATACGTTGAAAAGGATTTGCAAAGCATTGCCTTCTGTTTCTATGTACATTTTACACAGCATCCCAACGTTTTTGGGATTGCATGATAGTTAAATCATTGTAAAATAACTACAATATGAAAAAGCAGTCCCATTCCCATCCCAGAAACCTGTTCGCCCCTTGCCAGTGGTGCCCCAAGAAATCTGTCATAGGGGTGGCCAGATAGGACAATTAAAAACGATGGGGTGGTGCACGAAAACCAAAAGCCATAACTAAAATTTGGGAATTATTAATGCTGTTGAAGTATATAGTCAAAACTATGTTAATAAGGAGCAATAAGGAATCCCATACTGATAACTGTGTGATGTGCATAGACTAATACAGTTAACACTCTGAATTCCTCAACAATCCTGTTTTGATTTGTTATGTAATTGTGTACACATGTTAGGTGATTAATTGCTTTTCAAATAGGCTGGTTGTCCCTTTGTCCTCAAATATAAAGCTTTTGTTTGAAGGAGTACACTGATTGCAAGGAACAAAACATTTCCTGGGAACAAGCCTCCTCAAGTTTAAGGGAGACTCTTGGGTAGCCACAGAACCAATCTTCATTCAGATATCCTGAAATGAGAATTCAAGGGAGCCTTTTGAAAATGGCCATGTCCGTTGTGCCCTCGCCAAAATGTTGCCTGTTTTGAGAGCATAATTTAGCCCCGTCCCCTAAAAGCTATGTCAACATGGCTGGTACCAGTGTTTCACACGATGCCACCTTTGTGCTAGCTTAAAAAATGAGCACGCCACAGCCTCTTAAATACAGTTATTATCAGCCTCCAGTTATTTTCAATAGGTGGGGCCACTTTGTTTGCCCCAACTGCTTGAGTACCAGTTGGTAAACTCTGCTGTGAACTTTTGCCAAGTAAACAATTGGTTGCTTTCAACCTCCCTGAGTCCACATCTCTGTTTGCAGAACTGTTGCGTTAATACTGTCAGTGAGCATAATAATATAAGCGTAATGTCAACAAAAAGGTAATTTCTCCTCTTGATCATTCCAAAGTCTGTGAGCAAAAATCATTCACATGTACAAAATCAAACTCGAAAACACAAAAATGGGGCGACGACAAACCGCATTGCAATCTGCACATTCAATTTGCCCGATTTCTGTTTGCACTGTGTAAATGCATGTGCACAAATCTGCTCTGAATTTCAAAAAATGTTGCACTTCAGTATGGTTGAGTTGACTGTTTACTGTCCAAACAAAAGGTGGTTGCGTAAGACCTCATTATGAGGGAGTAGCCCGTGTGCTGCATTTCAGTGTCAGATTTCCAGGCATTCTCTAATACAGGCTCCACATGATCCATTACTCTCTAAACAGGAAGGGGTTGAAATTATATGGCAGGATGACAGACACAAAATAAACTGTTTTCACAGGTCAGCAATATGCTCTGATAAGGCAAGGTATTTACAGTAACATGGGCCTTATGCTAAAGTAAAAGGCAGATATTAACATTTTTATGACAGTAGTATGTAATTTGAAACCAGCTTGTGGGTTGTAATGTACTGTGAGTGTGTGGTGATTTGAGGAGCCTCTTTAACCCTCCATTAGAATAAGGGAAGTGGTAAAAAGCAGCCTGCAGCCACTGCTGGATACTCAGGTGTCTATTTTCTAATAAATTCCTGAATGACCAATAAAACAGAGATCAGGAGGAGCCAGTTGCTCCTTACAAACGAAGCTGATCCCTTCAAGTCACAGTTGCACCTCCCTGGGTGTTGAGGAGCGGAGGTTGCAGGCGGAGCTGGACATCTGAGCCAGTCTACGGCGATGGATTTCGGAGTGACGACTTCTTGGTTCAGGCCTCCGTTCTTCAGCACCCAGTAATGGTTGTCCTTGAAGAAGTAGGCATCTCCTAAAGAGAAGCAGCAGCAGTGTGACTCTCATTCATTTTCCCCTTATCACACAATGTATAAAACAGCCTGGTAACCCGAAGAGCTCACTGCCTTTGTTGCAACATTTGTTGATATATTTCTGCCACCCAGAGATGTGTGAAGCTAAAAGTCACGCTGTCTGTGTATACAAACAGGAAGCCACATGTAAAAACACATTGCTACATACCGCTGCCAGTGAAACAAAAAATCTACAGGGTCACTTATTTATCTTGGCGTCTCATACCATCCATACCAAAATGTCATCACCCTTAAACAACCATCTCTATGGTTTTGTTTATATAGCCAGCATGTATGTCAGAAACGCATCACATATTTATGCCTCTGAACTCAGGCTGTGTACAGGTACTTTTGAAGTGCTGGGAAGTATTGAACCCTGTCAAGTCAAACAATACCTTTATGTAGTCCTTTTTGTATCCAGATCTAGAAAACAAAAGACTACTGGTGCTGTTTCGCTTCAGGCCAATTATTGGGTTCTTCAATTTAATGCCACATATGATTGGCCCAGTACCCCAGCAGCTACAACCCATATGCTCTGTAGCGTGGTGAAGTCAAGCATGGTGTGCAGTTCAGCTGTGGCATCTAGTGGCATCTTAAGCAACTGACTGCTTCCATTCACACGATGGGTAACTACGGAAGCCAAGAACTTTTTTAATGTCTTACTCCGACAGCTTGTCGGGTCATCGGCTTAGCGAAAGGTCAATTGTAGCAACCGGTTTAAGCTGAAAATGTCAGATCAAGGAGTATCCATATCATTGATCACATCAAATGGTGATGGTTATGGAAGTCATGACTCAGTGGTTCCTTTTCTTGAGATAAACAAATAAATCAACTTATTGTCTTGAAACAGCATAGAAAATTTAAGTGGTAGGACGGCCACTCTCGGCTTCCATAGACAAGGTATGAAAAGAAGTATTCTATTGGTATCGGTATCACAGTAAGGGTGCTGGTATCATTTTTTCTAAAACAATAGCCAACCCTACTCTGAACACAAGGGTACCTTCTCCCCAGCTGATGATGTCATCCATGTCGGAGGGCACTCCTCCCCAGAGGCTGTTGTCTCGCGGGTAGCCCTGATCCGGCTGTCTGATCACCTGTTCACCCTTACGGCTTTCGTCAAACCTCCAAAACTCCCCGCCGCTGAACAGGTAGGTCTTGCCGTTGTGGGCCCAGACGAAGGCTGCGTCCACCCTGTCCACCAGCGCCCCGCTCTTTGTCCTCATGCCCCATTCAGAGAGGGGCCGAGGGTAGCCGCTCATGGCCACCGTGTCCTTGAAGACCCAGTACTGAGGTCCTGGACAGATGGGGGGGAAGTGAGAGAATTAAGAATTCATTCGTCCAAACTGGAGCCAAAAAGAAGTTTGCAATGTTTAGAAATGTCTGTAAAAGGATCATGTACAGTGGATGGGTCACTGGATCAACATGATTAATGAATACCAGGTTTTTATTTGTTCGATTTGTTAATCAGGCAACCTAACTTTAGAAAAAACCTCTGACTACATACATAACTTTATTTCCTGCCCTAAGCTGACTTCCTCAAAACCACCTGTCATGATCCTGGGTTTTGGCTTCACATTCTGTTATCTTGTGGACTTTGTCTCTGAGTTTTTCTGTTTGTGTTCCTTGTTCCGTGTTGTTTTACTTCCTGTCTTCGTGTGTTTTCCCGCCTGTTTTCTGCCACACCTGTCTCATTAATCCTTGCCTGTTCTCCAGCTGTGTCTCGTCCTTGTGATTAGTCTTCTGTGTATATATACCTGTGTGTTTCCCTTTGTCCTTGGTCAGTCCGTCTGCATACCTTCTGAGATCGTCATCCTGCTTTCGGCCTACATCCATCCCTGGTCATTGTGTCTTTTCCTGGTTGTTTTTTTAGTTTGGATTTTTGTTTCTGCTCCCTGTTGGATTTTGAGTCACCTGCCTTTTTGGAAATCCTTGAACAGCTACATTAAAGCTCGCCTTTGGTTGCATACCTGCCTGTTGAACCTGCATTTGTGTCCTCCTCTGAACTGAAAACCTTAACACCACCACCTTAAAAATAACATCTAAGATGTGTGGGAAAAACAAACCACATTCACACCTTCAACCCTGACTCAAATGTGACATTTCCAAAATTAGATTCAGCAAAGCCACACGTGGGTGAAAGAATATGTTTCTCACCAATAAAGAAGATGATGCTGCTGTCGCTCTTCCTCTCGTACACGGCGTCGATCTTGTTTGTTCCTGGTGGGAGGCCGATCCAGAAGTTTTTAATCTGAGCCGGATTGAGTGAAATCAACTCCCCGTCTCTCTTAGTTCTCCAGAAGTGTGCACCTGTACGAGAAAAAAGAGATGATGTGTCACTGTATATTCTGACATATGGATTCTGATATCTTTTTGTTACATGAACAATGTAGATGTGGTGATTTGGCCCTCTTTTTTATTTATTGGTGCAGTCATTTTGTGTCTCTTCAAAGTCATCATGTGTCTTTTTGTGTTTGTTTTGCCCCTTTTTGTACTTATTTTGTGTCTTGTGGCTGTTTTGTGTCTCTTTGGGGTGATTTTTGTGTCTTTTCTGGTTGTTTTGTGTCTCTTTGTAGTCATTTTGTGTTTCCCTTTGGTTGTTTTGCCCCTTTTTGTAGTTATCTTGTGTCCTTTGTAGTTTTGCTTGTGTCTCTTTGGGGTCATTTTGTGTCCTCTCTGGTCGTTTGGTTTCCTTTTGGAGTCATTATGCATCTCTTTGTATTTGTTTTGCCTCCTTTTGTAGTTGCTTGTGTCATTCCAATTGTTTTGTATGTCTTTGGGGTAACTTTGTGTCTTTTTGAGGTTGTTTTGTGTCTTTTCTGGTTGTTTCGTGTATCTTTGTTTGTTTTGCCCCTTTTGTAGTGTTGTTTGTGTCTCTTTGACATAGGCTGTGTCTCTGAGGTCATTTTGTGTCTTCTCTGGTTGTTTTGATGTCTCTTTGCAGTCATTGTCTCTTTGTGTTTATTTTGCCTATTTTTTGTGGTTATTTTGTGTCTCATTGAGATAATTTGGTATTTTTTAAGGGTAATTTTGTGTCTTCTCAGGTGGCTTTATGTCTCTTTGTAGTCAATTTGTGTTTCTCTTTGATTGATTTACCCTTTTTTGTAGTTATTTTGTGTCCTCTCTGGTCCTTCTGTGTCTCTGTAATCATTATGTGTCCCGTTGTGTTTGTTTTGCCCCTTAAGTGGTTATTTTGTGTCTCTTTATAGTCAATGGCCATCTCTTTGAGGTGATTTTGTGTCTTTTCTAGTCATGTTATGTCTCTTTGTGTTGCCCCTTTTGTAGTTTTGTTTGTGTCTCTTTGTAGTAATTTTGTTTCTCTTTTAGGTAAATTTGTGTCTTCTCTGGTTGTTTGGTGTCTCTTTGGAGTCATTATGCATCTCTTTGTGTTTGTTTTGCCTCTTTTGTAGTTTTTGTTTGTGTCACTCTAATTGTTTTGAGTCACTGAGGTCATTTTGTGTCCCTTTGGGATAATTCTGTTTCTTTTTGAGGTAATTTGTGTGTCTTTTCTGGTTGCTTTGTGTCTCTTAGTGGTCATTTTGTGTTTCTCTTTGGTTATTTTGCCCCTGTTAGTTATTTGGTGTCCTTAGTCAGTTTGTCTCTTTGAGGTAATTTTATGTCTCTTAAGCCCTATTCGGACGGGATTAGTTTTATATAGGGACGTGGGGTAAAGTAATAATTACCAGAGATTTTAGTCCCGTCCGAATGTACCATGTCAGTAATCATTACCGCACGATGTCAGTAAAGATTACCGCGACTTTCACCTTCTGTAAAAGGGTCCCGGACAATTACCTCAGGTAATACTAATCCTGTGCGAATAGACCAGCAGTAAATATGTGTGTTAGGGCTGTCAAAAAAAAAATCGAAGTTAGAAATATATACGAATATATATATATATTTTTTTATAAGTTCGAACCTAAATTTGATAATTCGAATATCATTAATAATTAATTAATACTATCAGTAATGTTGTATATCACGGCGAATCCCATTCGGGACGCAGCGGGAGGGAGAGGCGCCGACGGAGGAGCCCGCTGCGCCAACACCACCCACTGCGCTGTCCGCAATGTGTGACATACAGGGAGAGTGTTGCACCTGCTGCCCCCCTGCTAACCCTTTTTGAAGAAGAGATGAAACGTTACCAGAATGAGACACCACTACGAGCCGGCCAGGATCCACTCTTGTGATGGAAAACTACGAACTGAAGTATCCAAACATTGCTCAGACAGCGAGGCAGAAGTCGGTCATACCTGGCACTATAGTGAGGTCAGAACGGGTGTTTTCATCAGAGTGTCACGTTCATATTGCGCCAGCAATAAGCATCTTATTTTTTGTGTTTTTGTTTTGTAAAATAAATAAATAATAATAATAAATTCTAATATTATTCGAACTCTACTAAATTAATTCGAAAATATTCGAACTCAATTTCATGGTGCTTTTGACAGTCCTATCATACACACATGACGGCAGGAGGGGACGGCGGTGCGTGAATGGATTTACCCCTCCCACTTGTGGTAGTTTTACTGATATTTCTTATCCCGTGTGAATCGGCCATTAATATTACTGACGTCCTGTGGTAAAGTGACATTACCCCACGTGCCCATGTAAAACTAATCCCGTCCGAATAGTGCTTTAGAAATAATTGTGTCTTTTAAGGTCATTTTGTGTCACTTTGTGTTTGTTTTGCCTGTTTTTGTATTTTTTTTGTAAAAATTGTAAGCGTTTTATGTCACTTTGAGGTCATTTTGTTTCTTTTCTGGTAGTTTTGTGTTTCTTTGTGCTTGATTTTTCCCCTTTTTATAGTTGTATTGTGTCTCTTTGAGGTCAGTTTTGTCTTTTCTAGTTGTTTTGTGTCTCTTTCTAGGCATTATGTGTCTCTTTGATGTAATTTTGTGTCTCTTTGGGGTAATTTTGTGTCTTCTGGCCATTTTTATGTCTCTTTGCAGACATTAGGTATCTCTTTGTGTTTGTTTTGACCATTATGTGGTTATTTTGTGTCTCCTTATAATCATTTTGTGTCACTTTGGAGTAATTTTGTAAGTCTTTGAGATCACTTTGTGTCTTTTGGAGGTAATGTTGTATCTCTTCGAGGTAATGTAACTCTTTGAGGTTGTTTTGTGTGTTTTTTCTGGTCATTTTGTGTCTCTTTGTGTTTGTTTTGCCACTTTTGTAGTTTTGTTTGTGTCTCTTTGCAGTTGCTTTGCATCTTTTTGTGGTCTTTGTGTATCTTTTCATGATTGGTATGTGTTCATTTAAATTACATTTTACAGATGAGGGTTTGGGGGGGCCCTGGCCCTGTGCCCGGTAGGCCTGTTCAGTAATCCATATATATAAATGTAGACATACTTTTGGGAGATTTTGTGATATTGTTTGTGTTGTGCATTTGTGATGTTTTCTTCTTACCTTTGAAAAAGAAGACCTCTCCCCTGATGTTTGCCACTGCGTCAAAGCCCCCTTTGCAGCGCTCGTGGGATGAGGGGTCAGAGCTGGGACAGAACAAGTCACATTATATTTTACAGGATGCAGTTTGACAAAAAATTCACTAGAGGGTGCAACAAGACCAAACACTGTCACAGTGAGGATCGATCAGAAGGCTTTTATCTGCATCCACTGATCTAAAATTACTCATCATCACTCATGAGTAAACTGACTGCATGGAGAGGATATTCATAGTTTGTAAATGTTAAGTGCTTATTGTCTGGATGGATGTACAGTGGTTTTCATTGTCTAATCTGGCTCTACTCACGGCTGTGTTGGTCTAGGTGGAGGTGGGCTGGGCAGGCGTGGGACGTCAGGATCAACACCTCCTGGTGGTCCGCCGTCCTTCACACCTATAACAGAATGGTGACAGCAGCCAATGTTAAAGCGGTGAAAGCTGATGACAGCATTGAAAAAAATGTGCATGCAACCCACGTTCTTCTCAGTAGCCAGGGGAGTTTTACACACAGGACGCGAATGCTTTTTGTGAAACACAAGGAAGGAAATGGTTGAAATCCCCTCTGTGTACGTGCACCTTTACATGCACCATTACCTCGCTAATAAATGATTTCATCAGAGGTAACGCCAAAGTATAGTATCATCGCCGCAGCATGATTATAAACAACTAGGTAAATTTAGGTCAATCATGGTACCAAGAGCTGGGTCAATCTAGCACCCAGTCACCTGTGTATGGGTTCAACAAGGTCAGCTATAACTTTTGCCTCCTTCCTCTTTCATGTGTTCCTTGTGGGTTTACTTCTGTGTCAGTTTCATTAGCTGAAATAAAACCCTGACCTAAAGCAGTTAGAGGACTGCAACATCTTGTACAACTGGGAAAATATACTGTAAGCCTTTCCAAGCAATACACAGGGACTTACTGATCCCTCAGGGTTCATCTTTAAACTGTGATGATGATTTCATATCAGAAAAACACCACACATGCTGTAAGTGTGATTCAGTGAATATCATAGACTGATACTCTGGTTACTGACCATAAAGCTGCTGGATGGCCAGCTTGTCGTCCAGATCCAGCTGATAGTTGGCAATGTCTCCCACAGGACCCTGGTAATACGGTCTCATGATGGACGGATCAGTGGAGGAATGGGACAGACCCAGCGCGTGGCCAAACTCGTGCACTGCGACTGTGAACAAGTCTGTGCTGCTGCTGTGACCTGAGGAGGTGTGAGGAAAGTGTTACTGGAGCACATAAACAACTGTGATTTGATGTTACCGTCTAAGTAGTCTTTTGCTCCTTTTTTCAATTACTGAGGATCATTTTTTCATTACGGTTTGTGTGTCAGTAGACAGACACATCCTCCAGCCATCACAAATCTATCCATCATCAATCAGTAAGTAGCCTACCTCCGTAGCTCCAGATCTCGTGATCATCAAAGTGTGTGTCACCCGCCACTTCTTCCCTGCCGGGGAAGAAGGCGTGGGCCAGGGTGCCACCCTGCCCGTCAAAAGGGTACCCATCGTCATGAAGCAAGCGGGCAAAAGTCACTCTGATGTCCCCTCCAGCTTCCGCCCCCCTGCTGTCAATCCTTTGCCGACGGAAAGTCAAGGGGGCCGCGTCACTCCAGGCTTTGAAGGCGTGAGTCAGGATGTTGTCCACCAGATCGTTCGACATGCCGGGTGAGGTGGAGGGCGATGGGTAGCTGTGGACACTGCAGACAAGGAGAGATTCTGTATTAACTGTTATGTTTAAATCCTCTAAATCTGTTCACTGTGTATTGTGTGTACTCTTTGATACCCTTTTAGTGTTTTGTTTTAAATTCTATATATCATTTTAATAAAAACTACATTTTCCACAGTTCATGAGTTAAAATTTTCAGGGCCAGAATCTGGGGTTGGCTTTTACTGTCCCTTTCACTGGTGAACGTGCTTATATACAGTAACCTACAATCCTACATATTATACTTTTAAAAAGATGTTTTGTTTTTCAAGAATCTCACTATTCTGTCTGCTTAATTCAAAGTTTATGTCTGGCAATGATCTGCATTTTTCTTATTGTCAGCTAATGATCAACAAGCATGGTTGGTTAGCAATGGATTACATGTTTATTATTTATAGATTCCTTTATTCCACTGAACTCCTTGGCATGTTTTCTGATTTTTATTTATTACTCATCTACATGTTACTGTATGTTACGTTACTGTATGCGTGCAAGGCGAGCTATTCAAACAAATTACCCCTGGTGGGATTAATATAGTTGTCTGAATCTGAATCTGACTCTGAAAATCGGGATTACATGATAAGATTACAAAAAATTAAGTTACTATAATCAACCCAGATACATTTTTAAAAAAAAAAGTGTAATTAGATTCAATTTAAAATGGCAAGGGTTACTTGATAATCTTAAAAACTAGTCCATACCCACTGAGTACAGCATACCATACCATGACTTAGTCATACCAAAAATAAGAAAAAACAAACAAACATTGGGCCACAGGGGGAGCCATAGCGATCGGTCGCATTTTAGCCATTTTTAAGCATTTTTCTGTTGTTATAGCGCCACCCAGTTGCCAATTAGAGTTAAATTTCTCCAGTCACTTTGAGGCGTCCTGTTCTACATATCTACTAAGTTTAGTAAAAATCGACATGGCGGTTAGGCCTAGATAAGAAATTAGCTCTCTAGCGCCTCCATTTTGTTTGATGGGGTCAATAATGGAGGGGTCCCCTCAGATTATGTGTGGTCATATGCCTACAAAGTTGCGTGGTGATGGGTGAAACCCTTGAGATGTTATACACCTTTATGTGATGAGCCACGCCCTCCGCAATATTCATTGCCTTATAGAAGCTCAGTTTTAGTAAGTTTTCCAACTTTTGCCAAGAGGGAACTTTAGATATTGGTCCCTAGATTATGTTCACCCAGTTTCATGCAGATCGCTCAAACTTCCTAGGAAGAGATCCATTTGAAGTGTTTTTCAAAAAATTCAAAATGGCGGAAAATCTATATAAGCGGAAGTTATGGGTTCTTGAGGCAAATGTGTTCCTCATGAGGAGAGGCATCTCTGTGCAAAGTTTCATGTCTCTACGACATACGGGGCATGAGATATGCCCATTCAAAGTTTGACATTTCAATCGGTTGCTATAGCGCCCCCCTTTGGCCAATTGATGTAATATTGCTTCATTGGCATCCTCCCATGACCCTCTACCACTGTGCCAAATTTCACATGGATTGACCAAGTCAGTGAGGAGAAAAACGTGGAACAAACACACAGACAGACAGACAGTTTTCATTATTATATAGTAAGAAGATATGACAATGTTTAAAATATGGAACATAACTCAGTTTATCTCAATCTCAGTTTACTCATGAAAATTGTGTCTGACATACGGGGTTTCTTTGACAAGTGCTCCAGTTTGTGGCAGACCAGCCCGTTCTCATTACCAGTGCATCAAATACTAACACTTTGTCACTCCCCTCGGCGTGTGATATTGACACCTACAGCAGCCCTTAGCGTCTTTTTAAGACGCACCACTGTAAACCCAATGCTTGACACTGACAGCAGGTGACAATGTGTAGAGAGCAAGAAAGTCCACATGGGGTCAGCAGGAGGGGAGGTGGGTGAGTCCAAGGAAACCAAACTTTCCCGTCCGCAGATGGCTGTCCAGTGTGTTTTTAATTATCATTAATATTTTTTAACAATTATTTTTTTGGCTTTTACTGGAAAGGAAAGGACAGATTAAGTGTAAAAGGGGAAGTGACATGCAACAAAAGGCCATGGCCTGGAAACAAGCCTGCGGCCGCTGCAGCAATGACATTGCCTCTGTACATGGGACGCCCACTCTACCCACTGAGCTACTGGGTGCCCCAAGTCAGTGGGTTTTGTTTTTTTCCTAATGTAATGTTAAGCAATTTATGAATGGTCATCACCACATTAACATTACTCATGTAATCTATTTATGTCATGTGACGCATGTGTTTTAACCCCAAACATCTTTTTTTTGGAAACTTAACAAGAAGTTTTGCTGTCTAAACCTAACCAGGACTTTTTCGCAGCATTGATCACATGTTACATTCTGTTGGTGTTGGACAACCGGAGATGAGAGCACGTTGAGCAGCGGTGTTTAGTCAAGATGGGAGGTTCAAGCAGCAGCAGCAGCAGTCTTTGTATTTGAATTTGTGTTTGCTTTTGTGGAACTCAAATTTTTGGGGCTGCATCCATTTTCTTTTAATTTTGTAAAAGGTGCAATATTTATGTGTTTTTATTTCTGAGAAATCAAAGTATTCAGATAATGTTTTTTGTTTTGTTTTTTGTAATCCAATAGATTACATTACCAATTACAATAAAGGGGTAAAGTCCATTCACTTGTTATGTCAGCAATTTATTGTCCATGTAGTGAAAACCTGATACTGTAGCTCATTCGTCTGTGCTGCAGAGCTGCATTGTTTAAATTAAATCTATTAAAAGCACATCAGTGACTGAACTGCACAGTGTGACAGGCACTTTTCATCACATTGTAGTTTATTTGGAATCAATCCCACAATCACTGCCGCTTTGCTTTTGTGCATAATTTCTGTATCATTCCGCAGCTGAAAATAGCCCCTCCCCAAAAATACACTATTTACTCTAGTTTGAGTGACATTTGGTAAAAACCAAAGTGCCCAGCTGCTTTGGAAACGAAGCAAGCCTTTCTTAAAAATGAAACTATACTTTCATGACCAAAATTTTTTAGGTCTTTAGTTGGAACTAAGCGACATAAACAGGATGGGGAAGTTAGACAGCACTGAGAGATGGACTAATACATCTGGTCATTTGATGGATCTTTTTAACCACAAGAATATTGAAATATGTCATTTGATATTACCTCATGCTTCTCTCCTAATGCCTTTTATGGGCCTCTGTGGAGCACTTTGAATTGCCTCGTTCTTGAAAGGTGCCATACAAATAAACTTGCCTTGGTTTGCATTGTCCTATAACATGTATGCGATCAGCAGGTAATCTTTCTAATTTTTCGTAGTGGTAATTTAAAGAAATCTCAAATGTTCAGCGGACATATAGCTTTCTCACAGCCACAATGGTGGAAGCAATAGCTCCAAACAGTTTTTATGGGCTTGTGTGAAAGATGGTTGGACTAACGCACAGATTTACAGGTTTTGATCTGATCTTCAGACTGTAATCAGAGACACAAAACAAGCTGAAACGCTACTGATAAGCTTGTGTGGAAAAACTGTACACTTCCTCAAAACCCTTTCTTCTTCTATTATGGTATCTTTAATCCCGACATAGATGACTTTAAAACTAAACATACTATTGGTATAATTCAAATCTTGTTTGGCATCCAAACCTTAAATGAAACCTAAAGCAGCTGAGGGCGACACACACGTCTCTATGATTCATACAGGGATGAGATAAAGCCACAGTGTGACAGGAATGACAGGAAACACACCTCCATGTGAGGTCTGTCTTATGCCACTTAAGGCCTGACAGGGCGTATCTCTTCCTCCTCCTCCTCCTCCTCTTCAGCATGTCCTCACTCCCAACAATATCAGGGAGGGAGCATCGCGGCGTAGCCATGAGCTTGAGGGTTTCGCTGTCTGGAAGAGAAGTTGATCACACAAGTGTATGGTGAAACTACAGGTTACAGGAAGTTCAAGACCTCATGTGAATCCGGACATGTGAAACCTCACATGTAGAAATATCTATAATATATCGTCCCAGTGAATCAGAGTGGAGAGGTTGTTACCGAGTTCCCCAGTTTCCGGGACCCCGCCGAATCTCTGCATGACACGGATGGCTTTCTCAATCCCCTCTTTGGTCTGCAGTTTACTTGTGCGGGGGTCAGGGGGAGGAAGGTAGCCATACCTGCTCAACCAATCCTGCACGGAGAAAAGGGAAACCAGAGGACATTTGGTAATCTGTTGTTTCTCAAAAAACAATTACCACAGCACAGGATGGAGGGCCAGAAAAACACACATTAATTTCCTCTTGTGGTGAATTACTTCTCTGTTAAAGCTACTGTTGGTAACTTTTAAGAAATTAACTTTTTGTCACATTTGCTGAAAGAAGTACATGAGACAAAAAAATCATGTCCCTCCTCCTCATAGTGCGTCTAATGACATTTGCTAGAATCAAATCATCAGTTTGACAGTTTGACTGCAGTTCACAAGCAGTGATTGACAGCTCTGCCCTACAAATCCTAAGTGCAGTAACTATGCAGAGGGTAAAACTGAGAAAAATGGCTTTAAAGTTTTTTAACCAGCCAGCCAAATGGGTTATAGCTATAGGAGTGATATTACACTAATTATACATGTATTCATAGGATAATTTTTATGCCCAAAAACCATGATTGCTGATTCAACCTTTGACCTCAAAAATGTAGTTACTGCACTCTGCCTTTGCATTTCCTTAAATGATTCTAATAGCAATACAAAAGCCAAGTGCAGTAACTACAATGTTGTTGTTTTCTTTCAGTTTTTATATTGTGTTTTCAATGAACAAAACCTATTTTGACATTGATTTTGCTATAATTGTATTTAACAACTCTTACGGATCATGTTTAATTAAGTCTGGACAATATTATAAAGTAATGTCATATTTTACTCTTAATTTCATCGTTTAATTTCACTTTTTTACTTGTTTACCCCTATCTAGATAATAATTTTCCTATCAATTAAACTTTGCATCACCATTTTCATTTTCATCATCGTTTTCACCATCACCACTGTTTGTTGCCTTTATGACAATCACATTAATAATTTCCATTATCCTTGTTTTTACATAAGTATGATACTCTGGGTATTTTCTTTTCAACGCCAGTTCCACCATCTTCTTTCCCCTGGATAGTGCCATCTCAGATTTCTTGTCTGAAGTTAGATGCTTAGAGGATGAAACTGGCTGTCAGAATTCCAAAGCAGTCGCGTGAGGATAGATAGCCCACGAAAATTGGCCGTAGAATCCCAAGGCAGACCGCAGTAACTTCACTTACTGCGGTCTGCCTTGGTTTTGAGACAGATTTTGTAGTTACTGCAAATTTTATACCATTTTTTCTCTAAAACTAAGCAAAATTGAACTCTGAAACTTTGTCACAAGATAAAACAGATACCAAGGAGTTCATTTTTACTTATAACTCAATTTTGACCAAAAATGTAGTTACTGCACTTAGGCTTTGTAGGGCAGAGCTGCTTTAGAGACTCCTCAGCTCTGATTGGTTGTTTTCATTCACACATAGTAGGCCATTAGAAGCACTCCAAGGCAGTAGAGTAGGCAGAGGAGTATGATTTTTTTGTCTCATATAGTGCTGTTATTGGGATTCAGTGGACTACAGATGATTTGTCATTTGTGCAGATCTAAACTGGATATGTGAAGGCTTTTCCTCTGGGTCTGGCCATCTGACATGTTGACCGAGACTGCATGTTCTTTGTTCATCAAACAAAGGACGGCCATTTGGCACTCATCTCCACAGGATCATTGTCACACCTCAGTGATAGTCCATCCCATGGACCCAGTTTTCAAACTTGCTTGGGCACTACTTCCACAGTCAGTACTTTTACATGCACAGAGTAGTCGAGCTAAGCTCATAGCTTGGCTAATCAGTCAAGTCGGACTTCTCGTCTTGTCTGAGTATACATGGAGAAGAGAAAATTGAATTTCTGAACAAGTACGTCTGACAGTCCTTTTTAATATGGTGCGTATTGAACTAGTTCCGGTGGACCCGTAGAGGAAGCTAACAAGGAATGAAGATGTTTAGCTCCTTTAGCTGTCGGAGCATGAATGTAGTTTGCCCGTCCGTCCAGAAGTGCGTCTTCTGCTTCTCTGTCGCCATGGTTTTTGTTTGTTTGTTTTTCCGGGAGTTACTGCACTGCTATGTACTGAACTGCTACTACGTCATCTCCTTCTTCTTCGTGGATACATACAGCAATAGTTCCATTTTCAATCAAATTATCTAGGTGTGTAGTCGAGCTACAGATAGTCAAATTTCAGTCAGACTAAGCTGTTTACATGCATCTAAAAGTCTAGTTTCAGTCGGACTAAGCCAATAATTTGATTTTCTCAAGTGGCATGTAAACGTACTGAGTGACATGTGACCCCCTGATGTCACCAAGCCATCTTAGGGAGATGCTTATACTCTTCATTGCTTTTATTCTCCTGAACCTCGACAGAGATAGGACGTAGGCAGGAGGACCTGATACGCCCTTCCCCCAATCTCTCACCTCTGCATGATCACAACAGAAGCTGCAGCTTTACTCTGAATAATTTTATTCAATAATTATTAATTATTTCTAGTAGCCATTTTGATACTTTGAACCACATCTCCAATAACTGGAGACCATTTACGAGGTCGGGTCCAATTTTATTTTTTCTTACAAAAGTAACCAATCGTAGCTTTAAATGTTATACTTCACCCACAACATGACCTATTTGTATATTAGTTAGTCATGTTGTGTTGCCTTAAATTCGTGAAGGAAACATTTTTCTCACATGCCTCCATGGAAAACGGAGAACATATCGATATATTGACTGATTGGAGACTACGTTTAATGCCAGCAAAACTAAATCAAACATCTGTTCACAAGCTCTCACACAACAAGTTCAGTATAATCCAAGTCTCATTTATCCAGTCATATGCTCAGTACTTCCCAAATACGTGCATTTTCACTAAAACCTTTAGTTGAAACTGAAATGAAAATGAAACATGCTATATTTAGATTTTTCAGGAACATGCATGTGTTCGGGAAATACTGAGCATACGAATGGATAAATGAAACTTAGAGTATACTGCATGAGTTGTGTGAGTGATTATCTTTTGATATAGTTTTGCTGTTGTTAAACGTGACACCAAATCAATGAGTAAATCAATAGCCACTTTTACACTGCCTGTTAAAGGCTTGGACGTCACGCTGTTATTCTCCCTCGCTGCTGTTTTTTTAAAGGCATGATTGTGAACGGGAGGACAGAGTTGTCTCGCCTTTAAGCTGGCTGCAGAGGTAGAACAATGCAAAAGGGACAGGACCACAGACGGGATGTTTTGACGACATGTTATGTGTGCGACCCATAGGAGATTAGAAAAGCAGTTAGCAGCTAACTCAAAGAGAAGAACAGCAGTCAAAATGCTTAGAAATTGGGAAAACAATGAGGTCCAGGAGCTCTTTACCATTTGAGCAGAGGACAAGATCAGCTGCCATATAGCAGAGGCAGTAAATGATTGTTACTGCCATGTTATTGCTTCCCATATGCCACAGTTATTGTTTGGTTTGTGTAAAAAAAGCAAAGGTGGTGTAATGAAGGGACTTCCTAGCGGTCTTCTTACAGGATCTCTGTGTAAAAAAGGTTAATATCTTTGCGACAAAAACAAACTTTTTTCATGAATAGAGGTAACACTGCATGACTAATTGATTCACAAAATAATTTGCTGGGTGAAGTGTCCCTTTAATGCTCCATTGACATGCTCCCAACCTCAGTGACCCAACAATATCACTGAAATCCATCTCTGCCATGGCTCAACTTCAAGATTAGGGGCAAACGCTGATGTCACAGAGGATATTTGTTACTACAGATCTGGCCGAGCACGTTCCTCGCAACGCAGTGTCTCAGCCTTTTTTACTCATTAATATTATATCATCCTGTCTGTGTTGACTGAGCTGCTTGACGGGATAACGCAGAGTGCTATTGACAGTTTGCAAACCGCAAGTCCTATTCAGAGCAAGAAGAGTAAGAATAGAGGATGCAGGTGAAATGAGCTGGTAAATCTGGTGTGGCATTTTACTGTTGAGCGTGTATCTCTGTCAAAGCAAGCGAAATCTGTTTCTTAAAGCTGATTGTGAAACCAGCACTTCCTCCTGCTTCGCCTCCACCCTTCCACTGTAGTTGCAGTTCAAAGGAAAAGGTGTTGCCTCACTCGCCAACAGTTGTCTCTCTGTGGGTTTTACACTGCAAAAAATACCCACCTCAAGTACTCAATCCTTACATTGTATTTGATCATTTCCAGCTAATTGTGGTATTTTAATTTTTCTTTTTTTCTTTTTTTGTCTGACACTATTTCATAACAGTCAAACCACCTTATTTCAAACAAGATGTTTGACTCCATGCACCCTTGCTGGAGCCCCAGACGTCGGCAGCATCGTGCAGGATGCAGACCAAACATGATGACTTTATGGTGAAGAGAAGTGAAACTTATTTCTCGTACATAGGACACACTGACGTTCATTCATGCGAAATTGTGCAAAAATAAGCAGTATTTATGTTTTTGAGGAAGTGTTTAAGTGAACTGGATATAGGAAGCTCACAGATTTCCACATTATGTTGCCTTTCATGATTTAAAACACTCAATAATCACTGAATTTGGATATTGTAATATTTGAATACAGTATTTAGTACACTGGAAAACAACAACAACAACAAAACAATAAAAACCAAACCATGTAGGGTTGTATTTTTTCTTCCAAACCTACTTTTTCCGAAGAAAATAAGTTGAAAAATGATCTAGTAGCACAACAGAATATTAACAGTGTCTTTTCTTTTGTCTTTTATAACCCTCATGAGTCATATAGACACTTCCTGTGCACCTCCTTGTCATTTGTTCTATATGACACCCAGCTCATATCGACCACAGAGAAGACTGTGTAAGCCTGATGCAAAGATAAGCCCCACAGATACTAACAGTTGAACAAAATAACTAATGCAGGCAAGTATGCAAAGTGATTTCCCCCCCTTTAAAACCTGCTAATTGTTGGGAGAAATTCTCCTCATTGTGTGTATAAATATATGTTATTAAACTGACATGAGAAGAGTTTAAATGTGTCTTTGCTTCATAAGTCAAAATCTAATCAATAAAGTTTTACATATTCTCGACTAACACATCATCACTGACAAAAAAAGCCTGTTATATAGAAAAACATGTTTTACCCATAGAAAATTAGACAGTTATGATGTCAGGCAACACTCAATCACACAACAGGCTTACATAATTAATCAGTAATCGAAGGGCAACCACACACACACACACACACACACACACACACATATTTAAGAGTTTTAGATGGCAACAAATAATGTTCTTTCTCTCTGTAATACTACTCACCACTGCTCTGCTGTACTGCTCAGGCGCCGCTGATGTCTTTCCCACTAAGGTGAGAAGCATCCACAGCAGAAGACCCCACTCCATTCCGGTCACTGCAAAAAAAAAAAAAAAAAAAACACCCCATAATTTTCACGACATTTGGAGGAAATCAGAGACATTTCTCGTTTCTAACTGCATCAGCTTCTCTCAAAGCATCCCATCACACAAGAGCAAGTGAAACAAAGCTCACCGTTGTTTCTCCTCTGAAGCTTCAGACTCTCTTGGGACTAGGCTGGGCTGATCGATCAGTGACTCTCTCCGGCTCTGCCCTCCTCCCTCCTTCCCTCACTCACTCATACACTCACTCACAGCACAGAGAGTCGCTGCATGTGGCTTTTTTTTTTTTTTAATCCGCGCGCATCATGCAGATGTTGGATCCAATTGGGAGCAGTGGCGCGTGTCGCTACAGGTACATGTGGATGATCAGTTACTCTTTCAGTCTTTAAACTGTATCACATTAAAACTGAATTTGATTACACTTCACATACACTAATATGCTGCCATATCCTCCTCAGACCCTGCGTCCTCATATGTGGACATCACATTTTGGGTTTCCTGCCAGTGCCATAGTTGTATGACGCACATTGTTGACACGATGTTAACTTCAGTACATGTGTTTATGCTTTAGATTTTCTTTGCATTACTTTGCAGAGTCAGATAAATAAAACAAAATATAATCAACAAATAAATAACGATGTATGGATAAAGATAAAACTTTATTGATGCCTTGGATAAAATTCAATGGAATAAAAAGCTCCATCTTTACCAGCTGCAATGCTGAAGTAATACACACATTAATAATAATAATAATTATTCTGAAATGGGCCAACCCGCATAATGAGTATGTTTACTTACAGGCTTCTCATAGTAACCTACAAAGACTTCATTTGTAGATATTAATCAGTTGTAAATTAATAAATGACAAATGGGTTTTGGTCCAGATGCTCTGCAGCCCTTTTCCAGAAGGTATGGATGTTTCTGATTACATAAAGAGCTAGAATACAACCTCATGCTGGATTTAGCTAGATCAGTTAATTGGTCTGGTATGGTTGAATTTATCTGTTTAGAGACCTGGGGCAAAAATGTGTTGCCTCCAAGATGACACCTTCACTATATTTGAGACCCAGAAACAGAACAGTATACTCCCATACTGGATTTCTGTGTGTAAGTTGGTTTGTGATCATTTAAAGAAACACAAAACCACTATGTGTGTCACATTCTGCCTCTCTGTGCTTTCCTCCAGTCAAATTCCCCCTTCCCAAACCTGTTCATTGCCATTCTCTACCTCTCCACCAGATGCCCTCAGCATTTCCATCTGCTCCAATCACCTGACTCCCTCATCCACCTGCTCAGCTGTTCCCACTCTCCATCAGCCCTAAGCGGCTCATTTCAGCTCATTCCCAGATTTGTTTGCAGTTTCGATTACCTTCCTGGTTTCAACCCTTCCCTGCCTCATGATTCCTGTACCTGCCTGCCTGTGAGCCTAAAGATACATTTACTGTGGTATGAAATCACTGAACTGATCCTCCATGTCTGCACTGTCTGTGTTTGGGTCTAATCCTCCCTTTTCCTGAGTTGTGACAATGTAAGTTCAGTAAAAACTAAAATGTTGAAATTGTTTTTGCCACAGGGGCCCCTCTACAGGAAACGGAACCACGTCATGTGACACTGCAGGACCCAGTTGATACCATAGACATATATACATAGACGCCGCATTGAGTGCCTGAGCGCGTCCTCGCCGGCCGCCATCTTGGATGGGTCTCGCTTCGCCTCCACAGTGCATTCACTTCTATTGAGGAAGGATCTGTATGCACAAGTAAAATAGAATAACTCACTGAATAAAAGAACTGTGTTGTGACCTAAATAACATGCTGTTGCTATCTGCAGAAAGTATTAAAGCATGAAATCCCGCATTTTAATGTACGAAAGCATCCTGTATCATAACTACATGTGTGCCGTTTGTAACAAACCAAATCGCGTGAAAATCAGTTGAAAATTCAGTGAGTTATTCTATTTTACTTGTGCATACAGCTCCTTCCTCAATAGAAGTGAATGCACTGTGGAGGCGAAGCGAGACCCATCCAAGATGGCAGCCGGCGAGGACGTAGGCTCTGATAGGCAGCGGCAGTCAATGCGGCGTCTATGTATATATGTCTATGATTGACACTGTGTTAACGTTAATGGTGCAAATTACCAAACAGCAACTGGCAGGTAAGCTGATAAGTAACTAGGAATGTTTGATGTCCTACTCATCAGCTATCTAGTTCGTAATTCTTAACAAAATAACTAATGTTTTAATAGAACAATTTTAATAGAACAATAGACCATACATTTCCATTAAAATGAGTTTCCCCATATCTGTTGCCGTCCTTCCCCCAGATCACATGGCTTCATGTCTGGTGAATCACCTGCATCAGATACATTTGAGCCATCATGCACTGCAACCACAATATCCTGCCTTCCACTTGTGACTCTTGAGACCTGTTTGTCTCACACTGTCTCTCAGATCCTCTCCCACATTGGGGTTTTTTGGCTTCTGCTATCACCGCAGTTGTGTGCTTTGTTTTATTCCTTATTTTTGGCCTGCTGATGCCTCCATGAGTCAAAAGTCACCATATGTCAGATGGGCTCACCCACCTCTGGTGCAACAGATAGTTAAGTTGCCATTTAAAGCGTTCAGCGACACACAGTAATGTAATCTTACTGACATTTTGAGCGTAAAGCCCTTTAAACAGGGCTCTAAATGAATGTAAATGGGCTTTCTTAGAATAAGACATGGTTCTACTTCTGCAATGTCTTGTCAGATAATTACCTAGCTTGTAAAAATAATGGCATTGCATTTGGTGTTTTTGTCCTGCTAAACGACATACTATCATGCAACTGTCATCAGTGTTTTGCTAATATGGAAGTTTGTCGGTGTGAACGCACATGTTTTTTATACTGTGCGTTCCAATACCCATACTACCATACTAAAAATACCTGCATATACAATACCTTGCACTTTGCAAGCCAGCCTGCTTTTCTTTTTATTGTAAACCACCATCCTCTGCGCAGCGAAAGATACATCACGTTGACTGAGACGTAAATGGATGAAAGCTTGTTGACAGCTGTTGGAGGCTGCAAAGATGGATGACAGCACATTCAAGTGACTGTGTAGCTCAGGTCTGACCAAATTATGTATTAAAATTTAAAACTGTAAACATTCACTCACCTTTATTTTCAAACAACTTCCTGGAAAAAAGGCTCAAATTTGCCTGTACCATACCAAACAGACATGGCAACCCTGAACCAGAGCAGTAAAATGTGTTGTCCAATTGGTGCGTTTCAGTCAATAGGACGTTGTATCCACTGCAGAGGGTTTAATGGATGACTTTTACAATTTCACAAAAGAAGATTGTGAAAATCCAGTCCAGTTTTTAAGGACATTTTCAAGATAAGGTTGCACATCGTCTGCCAATTGGAAGTCGAAAATTAAGTTTCACCCAGGAGTTAATATTCACTTATATAATCATGATAGTATACTGTTGTGCTTTTGGAATAAACAGAAAAATTGTAATTGTGCATTTTCAGGCATGACAACCAACATGAACATATGACTTTGAATTGACTTTTTTAATTGAATAAAGTTGAAAATGAGATTCAATTTGATTAAATAAAGTCGCGGCACGGCACAGTGGTGCCGCGATTAGCATTGTCAACTCACAGCAAGAGGGTTCCTAGTTCGAACTCAGGGTGAGGAAGCCCTTCTGTGTGGAGTTTGTATGTTCTCCCCTTGTCAGTGTGGGTGTTTTCCAGGTACTCCAGCTTCCTCCCACAGTCCAAAGACATGTAGGTTAATTGGTGACTCTAAATTGCCCGTAGGTGTGAATGTGAGTGTGAATGGTTGTCTGTCTCTATGTGTCAGCCCTACAATAGTCTGGTGACCTGTCCAGGGTGTACCCCGCCTCTTGCCCAATGTCAGCTGGGATAGGCTCCACCCCCCACATGACTACTAACAGGATAAGTGGTTACGGAAAATGAATGAATAAATAAAGTCATTTTAATATTGGCATCTTTGACTTTCATACTTATCATCGTGGGGGGGGAATACAGAGTGAGTCTATGACATCTGTCCTCTTTTTCCTTTTTCTTTCTAATGAAGTGTGACATGTAGTTATCATTTTCAACAAGAACTACTTTGCCATTGTTATTCAACACAAAGTACTCATAATACATTCGGGGGAAAGTGATGACACAGCATTAAGCCGGAGTGCACTGGCATCTTACATCTCATCTTAGAGTCCCATTATCTTCATGGGTCTGCGTGTTCCTTCTCTCTGCAGAGCGTATTGTCTTTCACCCTTCCTCCTCTCCCGTCTTTAATTTCTATCCATCCTCCAGGGCCCCAAGTGAGTCATGCCATTAGCACAAAATGCTGCCCTGCTAATGGTTGGCCAGTTTCCGCCATGTCCACTTCATGACAGACGCCCCATTTGTGCTGTTGCCCCTTTGAAGCCATGTGGATAACTTACTCCTCCACACTGACCCTCAGTTCCAACCCAGAAAGACTGCCATTGTAAGCCTACATTATATTGACCGAATTTTTCCCTCTGCATCCTACACAAATAAAATATCTTAAACCTGCATGAACTGATTTTTAGCCACTTGGCGGCAGCAGACAGAGGCTGTAGAAACATCACTGACGTCCCTTTTTAAAGCTGATATAGAAGAGCTGTTAGCAAATACTTACCCATTCACACATCTGGCCGACAAGGAGCAAAGTAAACATGAATTTGGAGTTGTGTTTCTGGCCACCTGATTAAGGAACGCCTTATATGTTTTGCCCTTTAGCAATGCTTAAGATTAATATCTGACTCTTTAGCTGCTAAATGCTTCACTATGTTCAACAGCTAGTCGCTAACTTTATCTATTGTTTGGTGTTGGACAGGTGGTGTACAGTGTGTTCTTAGAGCTTGAGAGCACAGATAAGAAAAAATATCAACATCTTTGTTAAATGTTGCTGTTGTCCCTGGCTTTATATGAGTAGAGGAAAAGTCCGCTAGCTGCTAGGCTAATTTATACAATGTAAAATGCCATAGGCTTGTGCTAAAAACATTAGCATGTTGTATTTGTGGGGAAAATGTGTCCAGATAAAGATAAGTGCATTGTCTTTGAATGCTATGAGTAGTGAAGCTAATTTGTGTACTCGTGTTTTAAATTTTCGCTATTAAGCCATGTTTAAAGTGTGTTTTGCCATGTTAAATCATCAACCTATTTTTTATATTATCTGAAACCACACATGAGAAATAAAGACCTTTGAATATATATTCATTACACACAGTTTTATTTTCATTAAAGGGATCCAAGGCCTTCACAAAAGGGTTGACTCTTGGTAGCTATACAGTACTAACACAACACACAACGACAACAGAAACAACACAGAGGACTTGTGTGAACGAGTGAAAAGACAAATAAATAAGAGTTTAAGTAGACATTTCATATGAGATCAAACCGAGATGCATCAACAAAACCAATAGCCAGAGGGAAGTGAGCAGAGGCTTAAAACCCTGCAAAGTACAGTAACGCTTTTGTACAATACTCGATTCATTTCTGCAAGTAGCTGATTGTCTATAGGCTTTATTTTTGGTCATGCACAGTTGATGATGTCATTGCTATTGTATTGACAGTGTTGCAATAATTTCACAGTTCTTCCATGTTTATCTCCTCTGCCTCCAGCTTTGATTGTCAGTCTCTTAAGTGTTTGCATTTGATTGTTTGAAGGCTTTTTGTTTGCTGTGTAATGATGCTTGATTGTCACTGGCTGATGGTTCTTTACAAAAAGGTCCCTGCCAATCCAACGTATGTATCGCTGCTAAATCTGTAACTGAATTGCTAATGTTTTTCTTTTGATAGATCCGATAAAATATATATATGTATATAAAACAAACAGAAAAACTAATTGATTTACTGTAGTTTTTTGGCAAAACTCATCTGTAATTATGTATATTTTTATGTTCAGCTTTGTATCAGATGTACCTAATACAAAGCTGAGACAGGGTGCATCCCTAATGATATTGTTTTTGTGCTTTGAGGATGATTTGAGTCCACAACGTGCTACATTCTTCCCTCCAATAACATCTGACAATATTCCATCTTCATCATACACGGATGTCTGTACAAAAATATGCAATATCAGTCTTAGTGTAATGTTGCTGGCAGGGGAGGCAGGATGTACTTTGTTTCTGTTTTTTATGGTATGTTTTTTTTAAGTTTTAGTAAAAGTGATTGCCATAAGCAAGTCTAAAATCTTCACAGTAGCCTCACACAGCTTAGGGAACAAGCTTGCTATCACAATATCATTGAGCTGCTCAAGTAACAAGAACCTGTGGTTACACTTCACAATACAGACATCTGCTGGCATTTACTTAGTAATACTCAATCACTTACTGAAGCAGTTGTGTGTGGTAGAATTCTAGTGATAACCGTGCCATTTGTTCTGCATGTATGAGCAAAAAAATCCTACATTTAAAGGAGCAGTGTGCAGGATTTAGTGCCATCTAGTGGTGCGGCCAGCTGAAACTTTTCCTGTGTTCCAAGTGTGAACTCCAACTTAGGATTCCTTCAGTGTTCATTGCGCGGGAGGTTTTTACTGAGAGCCGATGTATCCGCAGAGGTCTCTTCCCCTCTAAAACAAACTGAACCAGTGATTTAAACTGGTAAACACTGAATAAAGCAGTTTCATGTTAAAAATCAGTGTTTCTCCAATGCTATCCGGCACATGGTGGACTTCTTTCTCTGATAACGTAAGATTTGAAGCTGGAAAATCCGCAGAGGTCTCTTCCTCTCAAAAACAAAAGTGAATTAAAACCGGTAAAGACACTGAATAAATCAGTGTTCCCAGCAAGCAATCATCATTTAAATGTACTGGCTATATTTAGCTCCAATTTAGTCTAGCTACATGTAACCCAAATCTAGCCGATTTAATTTTTAAATTGATTAAATGTAATTTTCGCCATTGCAGATGGCGTGCGGTATGATATTCAATCACGTATGGAGAGTCAACAGTAATTAAAATATGTTTATCTCCATTTTTTGGACATGGTCTCTACATAGCCGTATAATTGATGACGTCTACACTTTGGCTATGGTTAGACGTCTACCAAATTTTCACTGACAGTCCAAATTCAGCCGTGATTTAGCCTAGACGTCAGGTCTTCATGTAGACGGCTATTAGACGTTTTTTAAACCAAAAAATGCTTGCTGGGTTGTGTTGCAAATCAGTGTTTCTCCAACGCAGATGGGCTGCTAGACCAACACCTGCTAATGTGTGCTCACATTTATTCTCTGGTAACTTATAATCTAAACGTTCAGGAGGTTTTTACTGGGAGCTGAATTATCCACAGAGGTCTCTTCCTCTCCCAAACAAACAGACCCAGTGACTTAGACTGGTTAAAACACTAAATAAAGCAGTTTCATATTACAAATCTGTGTTTCTCGGATGCTATTCGGCACGTCGCAGACCCAGCTGAATGTTTAGGTTTTTACTAGAAGCTGAAATATCCGCAGAGGTCTCTTCCTCTGCAAAACAAAGGTGATCAAAAACCAGTAAAAACTCTGAAAGAGGCAGTTTCACGTTACAAATCAGTGTTTTTCCAACGCTACTCGACACATTGCAGACGGGCTGCTAGACCAACACCTGCTAATGCCTCTAATAATTTATAATCCAAACCTTCAGGAGGTTTTTACCGGGAGCTGAATTATCCGCAGAGGTCTCTTCCTCTCCAAAACAAACACACCCAGTGATTTAAACGAATAAAAACACTGAAAAAAGCCGTTTCATGTTAAAAATCAGTGTTTTTCCAATGCTGTTCGGCTTGTCACAGAGGGGCTGCTAAGTATGGTGGCCAACGCAAAAACACAAATGGCCCTCTGTAGAGTCAGTGTTTGGTTTGTCCCTTCTGGGCTGCTGTAGAAACATGGCCGTGCAACATGGCGTGGATGACGACCTGCTCCCTATGTAGATACAAATGGCTCATTCTAAGGTAACGAAACCATGACGATTATTATTTTCAGGTCATTATTCACTAAAGAAAACATACTTATTATATTATATTCCATTTCTACAAATAAATCCCCCTGAATCTTACACACTGGACCTTTAAATTTATGGGCTGAGAGCTTGTAGTAACATCAGGCCGACTTTCTGAACTCTTTATAATTCAAACCTCAAAGCAGTCCTCTGCCACCTCTATCGATAAAAGTTGTTAAAACATACGTAACAAGCACTCAAAAGTCTGCTTACTGGCTCTCCAGAGCTTTCAACCACATCTCACGGTGTGTTTAAAGGTTTAGGCAGACACGTTTTTAGTCTAAATGAAAGCCAAAATGTTTAAAACAATAACATATCGTAAAACTTTTGAAGGCTCCAGTGCTTATTCTCAACTACCAAGTGATAAAAAGCACCGTTAAATGTTGCAACTCTGCACAGTGTGACCTAACTCTAATTTAATCCTGAACACACCTCAGACTAATCCTATTTCTAATCCTGACCTCAGCCCTATGATTTAACACACTATCCAAACAAAAAGCTCAACCCTATAATACTAAGCAAATACCAGTATGACCCGAGTACTGTCAAGTGCAACCAAAGCTGCTCTTGGCTGAATTTGTAAACATTTAATGCATTTCGGGGTCTGCAACTCATTGAGGCCCCCCTCTATAGCTCAGTCCTGTGCTTCTTTAAAACCCGTGAGTCCCCATATTGTTTTCTCGACACTTTTTTGTTACATGCCCTTTTTTTTCCTCCTCCTTTAGCTTTCGCCGGTCTGCAGCGATTGTCTGTTGTTCACTGTAATCTGGCCCAGTACTGACCCAGGTTATGACTCATGCTCTGCTGCTCAGTTCCTGGAACCTGGACCGGCACTGAAACGCCGGGCGATATGAGCCCTGGGTGGAAGAGAGGCAGAAGACAAACAAAGACAGTTAGCAGAGTTTCATTTACTGTGCATTGCAGCAAGCAAACATAACAGACACACACAGAGTAAATGTCTCCACCCCTGTTGAATAAACCTATATCTACCTCAGATACACTCACCGGTGTTGGAGTTGGCTGAAGACGGAGTCTGCAGATGAGGGGAGGAGTACGCCGATGAGTCAAAGCTGCGCGGAGCAGAGGGGGATGGAGGTAACATGCAGGAGTAGGAGGAGGCCGACTGGGGAGGAATAGACTGAAAGAGTGGAGGAGAGAAGTGGGAAGATTTAAGTTAGATTTATATTGAAATAACAAACTATATTATCTAAGAAAACCTCTTTCAAAAGTTGTACATAACCATTGCTGTCCACTGCACCATGTACTGTAAAGGCAGTTTAAAGTAATGACAGCAGTTTAACCACATGGAGGCGATAAAGTAGTGTTGTATGGTAGGAGTAAAGCAGAGCAGTAGCCCAAAGTACACATGCAGATTTATTTCACTTCCTTTCTGATCTTTATGTTCGGCTGTTCTTTCTTCCTCCATTGAAACTTTTAATTATAATCAATAAATCAATATTTCTATGTTATTGTTACTATTTTGTGCAGACCACTGGAAGACTAATAACTGTCTGGGTAGTCAAATAAGGAAGAAAGGATAACTAAACAAGAATCAAGAGACAAACTGAAAAGTCCGCACATGGTGATTTATGCAGAAAACAATATTTTTTTTTTTTTAAAGATATTTTTGGGGGCATTTTTTAGCCTGAAAGCGTGAAAGGGGGAGTGACATGCAGCAAAGGGCCACAGGCTGGAGTCGAACCCGGGCCGTTGCGGTAACAGCCTTGTACATGGGGCGCCTGCTCTACCACTAAGCCACCGACGCCCCAGAAAACAATATTTAATGCATAGATGTTGAATTATATTTTTAATTTAATGGATCAGTTTTGAACTCCTGCACCCGTGCACAGGGGCTGCCCATTAGGGAGAAAACCTGGTGGCCAGGCACTATAGGGGGCAGGGCCCATGGAGCAGTGATCATGTTCATCCTAAATATAAGCCATGATTCATGTATTGTTTCATTCATGATTCAATATTCACCATTACCTCATTAAAACAACAAATTTATTGCTGCCTCAGTTAAAACGTAGCCTCTTTCATAATGACCCCCCCCCCCTTTCCTGAAAATAATATATGAGTCATTTTTGGTGTGCAACGTGGGAGGCCCGCCACATGACCTGAGAAATTTACTGATCTAAGCTAAAAGAGAACGAGCATGTGCATGCCTAGTTTATATGTAACAGATTTGTAGCAGGCCAATTTACTGGAGCTTGTCAAGGGCCGAGCCATTTCAGTGGGCAGACCTGCCCGTGCATGAACATGTGAAATAAAGAAATAAAACACTGCGTATTTCATACTGCTGTTGGGACCGGGCTGATAAATTTGATGCATTCAAAGCAATGTAGATGATAAATAATGTGATTTGTCCTCCCTAGTGTCTGAAGCTTTAATAAATCTGTCTGGATAAGGCAGTTTTGTAACTTTGGTCAAAAAACATATCTGATTTAATTCCTGATGATCTTCAAACAATGGCTAGAGCTTTATATTCTTTGTGCTCCTCACACAGTGAAGCTTCAACACCAAAATGTTGCTTAGACAGTTGAAAATCTGCTTTAAAAACTTTTCCAGATCAAGGAACAGTTGCAAGGGTGTACAAATTTTTTTCAACAATGGAGGGGCCACATGAAACTGCCAGAAAATTCTGAGCATCAAACACTTAATTCCCTGCATTTTCACATTTCTTTATCCAAAAATGTGTGTATTTTCTGCATCAATTTATGATGTATTGTATATGTCTTTAACAATGATAAAATAAAAGTCCTCTACTATTTTCACGTTTTTATTGGGGGGACAAATGCACGTTCTAAAAACTGAGGGGGACGTGGCCCCTGTGTCCCCCTGAAATCCATGGCATTGAACTATTCTAGGTAGTTGGCGAGTTGTTTCATTTCCATTACCACCAGGAAGCCCTCGTATTAGAGTAATGGCTGAGGCTATTTTTGTTATACAAATGTCACACTTACACCTAATCAGAATCTAGATTTTAGAGGTTGTTTTTGACATATCGCCATTTTTTAAATCATATCACTAAATTCACATACTCCCAAATTTGCTTCCCTCAGCCTATTTTTTAGGATTGAATGTCACATTTAGATTACCTACTGCTCTTATTAATATAATTATAACTAAGGGGAGACATCCCAGGGTGAAATTTTTAACCAATAGATATCACCATGAAACTTCCCCAGTTTATTACTTACAGACAAGACACTTATTTTTTACATTACAAGTTTTCTGAAATTGTATGTTTAAATATGCAAATACTGCATAATCTAATTAAATATGCATTGATTTGCATAGATTTCCTGTTGGTGTCTCACCTCAAATAATATTATAAATGTAAGTTATTTTGCTTGCATAACAATAGTACGATATATTAAGAGTTTTGATAGGAGGAAGAATAAATTATGTTCATAATACTAGAAGTAGTAGCTGTGGGAGTGGTATTTATATCTGCAGTAATCTTCATTTATGTATTTATTTTGGCTATTGTGTGTTTTATAATCCTGATATAAAGGAGTTAAGGAACGCTCTCTGCTCTGGGGTGATGACCTGCTTTGCTAAAGTTTGGAAGGTGCTGATGAATGATGAATGATGAATAGTCCAACCTGGACTCCCGATGAGAAAACTGACAGGGAGCTGTAGCTGGGCAGGGACGACTCAGCCTGACTCAACATGGACCCTGGAGAGAGATACACACACACACAGAGCGAGATGGTGAGCGCACACACACACATTTATACACAAGTGACGGGAACATCTCGCAGTGGAAACGTTGTAATATAGATGCGCTCTAATGGAGAAACTCTAATGGTTTGCCTGCCTGCAAATGTCACTCTGAGGTTTGTAATTATAAACTGGTTATATATGTCTGTCGGCACATGTATAAATCATACACAGCAGATGTAAACTCTTACTTAAGGCATTGCTGATGTGCTACATGAATGAATCTATGAAGACGTATATAATGAGAGAGATTATAATGGACGTGTTGCAGTGTGGTGACCTGGTGTTTACCTGAACTGCTGCCGTGCTGCTGATGATAGACGGATGTGTTGAAGGAAGTGGTCAACGGGGCTTGGCTCTGTGAACAGGAAGTCACCCCCCCTGACCTCCTTTGATTGCGCAGCTTCTCCTCCCTCCTCCACTTGGCTCTTCGGTTTGAGAACCACACCTGTCAATCAGAGAGTCAGAGAGTCAGACTTCCTTATCACGACAAGCTGCATGCTGCTACAGGGTGAGCGTCAAGACGTATAAAAACGACAAGAGTTCCTTTACCTGTATCCTCGCCTCTGGTAAATCAATCTTGTTTGCCAATCTCTCCCTCGCAAAGACATCTGGGTAATGTGTCCTTTCAAACTCTGTGGATGATATTAACTAATGTCAAACACACAGTGAGAGTCTTAATCGAGGGTGACAGGACTATTGGGGAGCAGCTCGGCTAAGAAACCCTTGCTGTGTGGTGTTAACATGTTTTAATTTATCGGTTTATGTGAAAACAAAGCACAAGCTTCACATCCATTCAAAAGCAAATTAATTTAGTATAACAGTCATTTATTGCAGTCCTTGTTAGCAATTTTCCAAAAGGGCTGCACATAATGAAGAATAAATGGCATTAAATTAAACCCAGAATGTGAATCTGAAGCCTTTTACACCTTCCCCTTTTTACTTAAATTAAATCACCTATTAATTATCACATTATTTGGACAGATATTAACCCGCATGTCAGATAATTACAGCTTAAAATCGTCATCACTAATTATCTTGTCATGGAATACACACAAGTCCAGGACGCTGAGATGTATCCTTACAACCAGATTTGAAATATTTATCTGTTGCACTTTGTATAAATTATTTAACATTATGGAACACGCAGAAAGTTCAAATGAAAGGATTCATGTCGAGAAGCTGCCTAAGCACTTTATTTCAAAGTAGGCTGACTAAAATTAAGCTGAAGAGAAACCCTTATAGGCCTTCATTTGTCATCGTTTATTCTATAGATCTAAATTTGGCGTCATGTCTCTCATACAGAGTTGTGAGTACGTATCAATAAAACTTTTCTCTATAAAAGAATCATTCCTCATTGTGGGAGTTAATTAAAAAGTTGACAAACGGCTGACATTTTTGTTGTTGACAAGTCAGAACGAGAATATGCCTCACCCTCTAACTGACAGCCTGAGTCATCCTAATGAACTCTGAATTCTCAGGTCTGGTAATGGAGCGATCTTTATGGATTTTGCTGCCTGCACTTATGATGCTTAACATTAGTTTAGCATGTCGATAAAATGGCAGCAGAGGAAACAAATCAGTTGAGTTGATTACATCTGAAATGCTCATTATGTTGTCATTTTAACACATATATTGTTGTGCCTATAATATTAACTGGTTACCAGTGTTGTAAATAACTGCAGATTAAAGTTCCCACTGGTAACACATGGTTAATAAACCCATATTGCCCAGAGATTACAACACTGGCTCTATAAATTAAGTCTGTCTCACAAATTGTTCTAATTGGCTGGGTTATAATTGGCGTCTGTGTCAACACATGATTGTTATTGTGCCTTGGCCGCGCACTGAGGTCAGTGTACCTCATTAATGTCATTTGCACAGAGTGACCACAGTGATACATTTCCACTCGGCTGCACAGTGGACATTGCGTCCTTATTTAGCTCAAGGGCCCCGCTGCAGCCATATCCAGTCAAGGGTGGCTTTCTGATCCCTCTCAGTGGATATCGGGCCACGAAGGCCGGATCTCGCTGCATAACACAACCACAGTAATGATGCATTATCAAAACTCTGCTGTGCACGCTGCCCGAGGCTTTTTTGGAGCAGATAAGGAATATTTGTGGAGTTAAGATTCTGGATGATTTGCATCTTTCAGGGATCATGGGTGGCTCTCTCATCATAAAAATCCTGTCCTGCCCCAAAAAAATTTCTCATATTTACGCCCCTTGCCATTTACCAAGAAGCTGTAAACAAGGTGTAAAGGCTATAATCCAGTAACAAAGGTGTTGGCAGGGGAAAAAAGCAGCAGGGCAAGCTGCGTCATGACACACTCCAGTGTGGCTCGTGCTCATGGAGGGCGGCGATTGGCTGCGAGAGAAGGGAGAGAGCTGTGCGTGCTTGCATTGGCCTGACCTTTCTCCAGAGCCTCGATCTGCTCCTGCGTGAAGCTGGTCCGGTTCCTCTGCAGCTTCCTCTTGAGCTGCAGCCTCAGCTGAGACTCCTCGCCCTCGTCCCTCTCCACGGGGACTCCTCCCCCTCTGCCCGTCCCTCCTCCCCCTGCCTCCCCACCCAGGCTGCCCTCCGTGTCCAGCAGACAACCCTCAGACACTGGTCAAAGAGGAAGGCGACAAAAGAGTGTTAAGAAAATGGAGCAACGGCACATTTTTTTTTAGAATAACAGGATGTGTAGAAGTTGGTGAGTGAAGCCACAAGTGACCCTTTAATGTGGTTTAAATCTGACGATCTGTGAGAAGCTGCTCCCTCACCTGTGCTGTGTTGCGTCTGAACGCCGGTGGGGTCATGGTACCAGTTGTTAGGCCCGCTCCAATTTGAGCCGCTCTGCAGGTTCAGCATGGTTAACTTCTCATACATACTACGAGTGTCCAAACCACCATGAAGAGAAATAAAGGAGTCCTGTCCTGTGCGTGTCCACCCCTGTTTACTGTCACCTTTTGGCTCCTCTTTCCCCCCTTCAGTCCTCCAGTCCTTCCTCCTGGAGGGGTGGTGGTGGGGGTTAGAGGAAGAGGAGAAGAAGGAGGGGTTGAGATCGCATGAGTTCACACATGGTCGGCATTGTGGCGAATTAGCCTCATGATGACAGACAGAAATGGAGTTAGTTACAAGCCCGCTGTCGTAACGTGTGTGTGTTATACATTGGTACGCTGGTATACCATGGGGAGCGAAGGTACATTAGAACCCACTCTGAAAGCCATGACATTTATTATGCTACTTGCTTTTAGCTCTATCTTTTTGCATGCACACACACACACACACACGTATGCATGGAAAGACACTGCATTTACATGTAGCCACGAACTGGCATTGCGCGGCAGCTTTATGAGCAAGATCCCATTTAAACCAAGTCCATGTTTAACTTTCACTGCAAGACATTGTGTGCACAAGTGTGTCCACAAACATCATTATCTGCCTGGTCTGAGATAAATAAAAGCTTTCTTTTCTCCTCTTGTCTTATTTACATTCCCCCTTTTTTTTTTTTAAATGTCCTCTTTGCAGAGTGAAAAAGGAATGCAAAGGTATGTCAATACTGAGCCAAATCTGCAGCGGCACAATGTCAAAGGTCAAATTTCATTCATTCGGACGAGGCAGCTCCGTAACAACAGTGCATTCATCTGACTTTCAATTACAATCTAGAGGTTATTCTGTGATGGTGAAGTAACTTGATCCCGAAGCCTCCACCTCAGCCCGCATTAAAAAAGTGACCTTACACACATAAAAGCACTAGAAAGACTAGATTTTTTTGTGTTTTGCAAACTTACCAAGTGTCCAGGTGAAATGATGCGCCGCGTCCTGTGCGTTACTTTCCTCCTCCGTAGACCTTTATTCCCCTGTTCCCCCTGCGTCCCTAGTTCTCCAGCTTTGTTGACAATAACTGTGTGTGTGTGTGTGTAAAGCCGAGAGTGTAGCAGAGAGAGATGGAGAGAGTTAGACAGAGTGAGAGAGAGTGAAAGAGGGAGAGGGGGGGCTCTGGAGAGAAATGCGTCTGCGGGCACTCTTGTCCTCCAAGCGATGGAGAGAGAGAGGGAGAGAGAAAGAGAGGGAGGGAAAGAGAGGGAGAGAGAGAGAGGGAGCCACCGAGGGGTGACAAAGTGAGTCAACATCAGTGTCAAGTTTGAACTTAATGCCAGCGAGAGGAGGAGGGGAGGCCGAGAGAGTGGAGCATAAAGCACAGATAATGGAGAGATAGTGGATGATAAATAGATGATGGAGCTCAATTTTAACCATAAATTTCACATTAATACGAAGAATAATCAGCAGATGAGTGTGTTACTTTTTTTTTTTAACACAAACACATCTGCAACCAGACGACTGATACTGTTAGATGAATATATGAATGAATAAATAATTCTTATTTCGATTACATACATCTGGAAAAACAAAGATTATTTACACAAATTTTCTCACAGTCAGTAACCGAAAAAAGGAACAGGCTGAAACCCCAGGCTAATTATTGCCTATCCTATATCAACCAAAGAATAACCCAGAATATCAACTATACCAAAAACAGGAAATAAATAAATTAATAAATAAATTATACTCTAAATTATAATCCACACATTTTAAGGCTTTTTAAAAACTCAGCAGAGAGCTACACAGTTTCAAATCAGCACTGAGTCCATTCCATTACTTGACTCCCAAAAAAACACATCTGTATTTTACATTCTCACTTTACATGTTTCATGAATAAACAATCCTTTTAAATTATAATTTCCTTCTCTTAATCTAAAAAAAAAACTGCATACAGACAGGAAGGTTTCCGTTCACACAAGCATGGACTCATTTTTATTGATCCTCATTTAGATGCTTTAAAACTTTGATAAAGCTCTGACGTGTCCATGTGCACCTGCTATCATAAAATACTGCATTCAGCAACTGCACACAGAAGCAGATATTTTAGGCAAGAATTAAGAGATAGATGATTAGTAGGGAATGAATATTAGGCTTAACAACATGTTGATATGTTGATTTTTCTTATCTTGTCAACATACATTTTATTTATTTTTTATTTATTTCTGTGTCGTGTCATTTGGCCCATCCCTCATGGGATTACAAGACACCACTTTTTTACAAAACGTACATCTTCTGGTCTTGCATACAAAACATGTGGAAAAAGAAAAAGAAACACAGACAATACATAGGTTTATATATATAACATAACTATCACGTATCTATACATTATCTTGATAAAGAGCTTTTTTCCTCTTCTCCCAGGCTTTCACAAAATGAAACTCATTTTCTATATCATTTACACAACACATTGGACAAATCCGCCTTTCTTCTTCTAAATTAACATACCATCCAGTTTCCACAGTCAAAGGTAAAATACCAGATCTCAGCTGGGCACATAAAGATCTCTGCTTTTTAGACAAATTATATTCAACATAATTCTCTTTTCCATATTCAGTTCTTATCCTCGTAAAAGTGCGCAATTTTGGTTTAGTCCATATAACCTCAGCCCACTGTCCTTTTTCCTTAGCAAACACAGAGTCTTTAAACAAATTAGTGTTAAAGTTTTCGTAATTTAAAAGGCATTGACAAACCCAGAGCTACAAAATAATGTACGCACATGTTTAGACCAGGAACCAATAGTTTGTTTATCCCAAATAAATATTTGCTTCGTCAGCCTGCTTTCCTCCATATCAAGTAACCGATTCCGTAACTGAACTATACATATCTTACAGCGCTGGAACATATTTGTGCACAGCCAGGAAATATCTTACAGCACTATTTTGTACTGATTCACACACAGAAATATTTCTGAGGCCCCTAACCCCAGCAGTATAATCGAGCACTGGACATACACAAACAGCTTTGAATATGTTTGGAAACTCATATCTTTCAAATTTTTTACTCTTACCAATGATTCCTCCCAGAGAGAATTTTAACAACTTCTATAAAATTCATGTGTTCATCAACATAGAAACTGAGATATTTATGAGAATCTGCGTAATTCATTTATGTGATCCAACTTTAAACTGGTAAGTACTGCGGATAATTGAAGGTTTTCTAAAATGAATTATTTCAGTCTTCTTTTGGTTAATAGACAGTCTCCATTTTTTACACCACTCATTAGTGTAAGAAAGCATTTGCTGCATTTTTTCTCCAGATGGAGACAGTAAAACTATGTCATCTGCATACAGAAGAATACTTAACATCTCCCTTCCTCACATTATACCACTATTTAAAGTTTTGATTTCTTTAGCCAAATCATTTATGTTTATGTTATCAACATATAATTAACAAATAAATGTAGTGAGAGATATTTCTCCAATTATACATAGCAATATTAAGTATAAAATACCTTATTTGGTTGATTTTTTTTTTAATTATAATGATTATAATGATAGCTTAATAACAGATCATATTATTGTCTGTTAGAGACACTGATAAAGATAAAAAAGATCATGTTTCAGTCTGTATCATTCATCATTAAAACATATAACAACTTCTCTGTGACCACATATAGTTAAAGAGGAGTATGTTCAGATTATTGACAACTTATTTCATTGAATTATTTAATGTTATTGGATATACTAATGTGATAAAGATGTTAATGTCTAGCAAGATAATATTTAACCATAATGGATGAAGATATTTGTTCAATAAATTTAAGTAATATCTGTTTGATTTTTAGCTAATTTTGAAACATTAAAAAACTAAATCATTTCATAATATAAATTATTATTGATAAAAAAACTCACAAAATTGTTCATTTATTTTATTTGTTCATTTCATTTATTTGACTCACAACCATATCACATGGTATGGAGTGCAAATATTAAATATAATAAAAAAAACAATGGCACATGGCATGGCAAACCAATGCTACTTAAACAAAATTAATTTAAACATAGATGGACGGTTTGATAATACTTTGGTGAAAACCTTTCTCTGTAAGTTATCAAGCTTCCATTCTGACATTTAAACAAAATATAATACTCATCTCCCACACGGTTATCATCACAAAGGTTGCAGATCCTCTGGTTTTTGTTGTTATGGACAGTATTAAGTTTTACGAAAGCATGCTCTGTGTTTGTTTGTCTCCGAGTGAGGGCTACAATTAAGTGTTTTCATTATCTGCAGATTTATTTCTTGATTAACTTGTTAATTGTTTGTTCCATAAAATGTCAAAAAATACAGAAAAATGTCAACAATTTTCTTAAAAATTTTCATTTTCAGCGATCAGTCCTAGACCCAAATATAGCCAAAATTTATTTCATAAATAAGTAAGAAAAAGCAGCAAATGATCAAATTTGTCAAGCTGAAAATGTTTGGTGTTTCTGTTTGAAAAATTACTCCACTTTAAATTGTAGCTTTTTTTCTTAATCAGCTATTGTTCTACCCCTGCTATGTTAATCCTTTAACACCAGTGTTTGAGGCCTACAGTGCTGTAAAGGAGTTGGAGGTATGCAGCTAAAGTTCCCACCAGTTATTCTTTAACACAAGGCCTAAAAAATGCAGACATTGAGTAACAGCTGTTCCCAGAGCACCTGTGTTTTGTTCCCTGACTACAGAGGTATTGTTCTCCTGCTATAACACTGTGCTTAAAGCCACGGGACAATAAACAAAGGCATTGTCTGGCCCCAGAGCAGGTTAAAGGAGCACCATACAGAAACCCTTGACGGCAGACACACAAGGTCTGATGTGAGGCGTAAGTAATGACGCAGGTATGACGGTATGTATGGTGGAGTCAAAGAGCCGGAGCAGAGTAGAACTGGGGGTTTAAATATATCCCTTTGCAGCGGAGAGGGAGAGAAGAAGAGAGAGATGGAAGATGGGAGCAGGGAGGCAGAGGGGAGAGATAGAGAGAGTGAAGAGGAAGTATGTGACTTTGGGGTGGGTGTTGGGGCTCGGGGATGGGGAGGGTGCCAGCTTGTTTTATTTCCGGTTGACAAGACTTTGCGCTCCCTTTCTCTCTGTCGCTCCCTCTCTCTTTCATACTATGCTATTCTTTCTCCGCTGCCCCCATTGCTCTGCCCCCCCCCCCCTCCTCCGCCTCCTCTCTTTCTCTGTTACTTTCCTCCGAGACGTGCCTCGGAGAAAGGAAAGGACTTGACAAGTTCAAAGGTAAAAAGGAGTAAGAACAGTGGTGGAAGAAGCATTAAGATCTTTTAGTTAAGTACTAATAACACGCTATAACATCTCTCCACTACAAGTTAAAGCCCTAAATTCAACATTTTACTAAAGCTGAAGTGCAAACATCTCATCATCAAGTATAAAATTTGTGCTCACTTTGCAGAATGACTACATATCATTACATATATTACATTATTGCGTTGCTATACTGATTCACAAACACAGGCAGCATTTTAATGTTCGTAGCTGGTGGAGGTGGAGCTCATTTAAGCTACTTTACCTTATGTTGGGTAGCTTCATCTACTATAATTAGGGCTGCATGATAAAAAAAATAAATAAATAAAATTAAAAAAAATTCAGATTGTGATAATTTTGACAGCTGTTGTGATATAACCTGCGATTTTAGTGAGAACAATTTTTTAAAATTCATTTTCACTGAAAAAAAAACTTATGTATATATAGCTGGGATTTGTACCAACCAAGCATGTTCCCTGCGGCATCTCTGTAGCACCACAATACTTCATTAATTTTATCAAAAATTGCAGCTCCTGTGATTTGGATATTCACCTGACCATACTGCAATTTTTAATTTCAATATTTTTTATTGAGCAGATGGATTCCACATATAATCAACATCTACATTTGAGGCTCATTTTTCTGAATTTAACAATTGTGCGCAACATACTGAGATCCAAAAGGGATCAGATGTTAAAGTGGGCACAGAGGTAGGATCAAATAAGGTCGTAAAATAAAGTGCAAATACATCAACATAAAATAATATGATAGAAAAAAAAAGAAAAATAACAGTAACAAGAACAAGCTGACCATTATCTCCAGAGTCGCAGGGCTGACCATACTGCAATTTTGATAATGTTTTGATTTAATGGTGCTGCCTGAATTATAATGCTTCATATTTTACAAAATCATCATATGTTTTGTGTGAAATAATAATGTGCATATGCTATAATCTGTCAAATCAATGTAGTGGAGTAAAAAAATGCAATATCTGCCTCTAATATTTCGTTTAGTAGAAGAGTAAAGTAGCAAAGAAAGTGGAAATACTCATGTGCAAGTTCTTTTTTATGGTATTTGAGCGAATATACTTTGAAGTAACTGAGGGAAAGCTGAGGAACAAAACAGTTCGGTTCATTTAAAACTTTTTTGTGTAATAAAGTGATTAAGTGAAGACAAGTACAGGGACATAAACAGCTGGAAGACATTATATAAAGTGAGACATAGGATCAAAATGAAAGGGGACACAGTAAAAATGTGGTATTAACACCCCTCCACACACACACACACACACACACACACACACACACACACCTCTGTGTTTTTTAGCTGGTCTGTTTTTCCTTTATTGTGAAATCATTGTTACATCTTATTGTGTTCCAGTTGTTGGAATGTGGCTTAACCTATGTGATCCCTATGTGCTGAGTGCAATAACGTGTGTGTGTGTGTGTGTGTGTGTGAGTGTCTGTGTGGTTTTTGCGTGTGTGTGTGAGTGAGGCGGCGCGTGCTTCACTGCAAAGATTCATGTAGCTCCAGGACATGCATTTTTTTTAGTGCATCTTGTTAGTTCATTCCTGTCACCTCTCTCTCTCTCTCTCCCTCTCTCTCGCCATCCCTTGCTTTTTCAGCGCTGAAGGGGGGATGGGGAAGGGGTGGTGGACGGGCCTGCAAGGGGAGGGGAGGGGGAGGCGGCGGCGGTGGAGGCAGTCGCCATGGTTACAATGCCATGACAAATATTCATCAAGTCGTTAAAATAAAAACAAACTGGAGTGCATTATAATTGCTCTTACTGACTGGATCCTGTAATGCGTTCATATATTATGAGTGAGAGGAGCGGAGTGGAAGGGGCGCGCACACAAAAACACACTGTTGGTGATTAAAATAAAAAAGTGAATATCGGCTGACCCGAGGGCATATGTGACACACACACACTCACACACACACACACACACACACAGAGCAACTCTTTGTGTATAACTTTATATTTCCATTACCTGTTTATGGAATTCCCTATGAGTACTTTCGTGAGTCTCTCCTCTCTTTTCTCTTTGTCCCTCCATCTCTCGCTCTTCCTCTACTGTTGTGTAGCCCGAGGCGATACTGTGATGTGTCCTCCCTCTGTCCCTCCCTCCCTCTCCCTCTCTCTCTGTCCCTGTCACCTTCAATTGCTCTGTGAAACTAGACACACTGCCTGGGGCGGGGAGGCAGGGAGGGAGGGAAGAGAGGAAAAGAGAGAAGGAAAAAGAGAGACAGACAGACAGCTTTATAGACAGACAGACAGACAGACAGACAGAAGGAATAAACATTTGGTGTCATGTAAAAAAACAAAAAAACATGGTAACCACAGCCATCATGTGTGGCACACAAGTTATCTTAATCTTTACAATCCAGCCAAAACACTCAAATAATTTAGTGTCAGAAACACACAATGAAATACATACACACATCTACCCAATTTAGGACAGCGTTTGACCTTTGACCTGGGTGAATTATGCTACCGCCTAATCCAACATGGATGCTCCAGGATGCTGTTTATTTTGTGTGTGGTTATAACCCAGTTGCTTCTACTTGAACTGATACCTGTTAAACTGGTTTCTACTTCCCACTGAGAGCAAGGAACATGAGTACTCCTTACAAACACTCCTGTTTGTACTCCTAGAGTCCCTACAAATACAAACAGTGAAGCTTCAGCACAACCTGAAAACAGTTCAAGAGTTTAATACCTGGAATCAATGTAAGGCCTATTATAGTAGGTATAATATCAAATAATAACTTTTAAGGAGGACGTAAAACACATGACCTACAGTAACTGCAGGGTTTTACACTGGGGGTTGTTTTTCAGCCATAACTAATAATCATACCGCAACTGGCAGTCAAGTGTCTTTACACACAGAGAAATTTCATTGGGCCTATGAGATTAAACTGAATGTTCACATTTGAAGAGGCTGATCATCTTTGATCCTCATTGACATTACTAAAACATAAGATATGATACGATACGATACGATACGATACGATACGATACGATACAATGTGCTACCATACCATTCCAATGCGCATGTGATACGATCCGATACGGCGTGATACGATACAATACAATGCGATATTATACCATGTGATACGATACGATGCAATACAATGACATAAGGGAAATACAGTTGTTACCACAGCACAAGGATAGCAATAGAACAGATCAATAAAGAAAATAGAAGAACAAATAAGAGGTGTATGAAAAACTAAATGTAAATAAGTATATAATGAAAAAAAGGGGTGTCGGTGGCTTGGTGGTGGAGCGGGCGCCCCATGTACAAGGCTGTTGCCGCAGCGGCCCGGGTTCGGGTCCGGCCTGTGGCCCTTTGCTGCGTGTCATCCCCTCTCTCTCTCCCCCTTTCACACTTGGCTGTCCTGTCCATTAAAGGCAAAAAATGCCCAAAAAAATATCTTAACACCCTGGACAGGTCACCAGACTATCACAGGGCTGACACATAGAGACAGACAACCATTCACGCTCACATTCACACCTACGGGCAATTTAGAGTCACCAATTAACCTGCATGTCTTTATTCTCCATTCGAGAATAAATAAAGGTGAGAATGTCTTTGGCCCTGTTTAGACGACAACGGTTTCTCTAAAAACGGAAAAGTCTGTCCTTTGCGTTTTAAAAAACTTCTGCGTTTATATGACGACGTTATTGAAACGATTCCCGTTCACACAGAGCCACAAAATCTACTGGAAACGCTGTAGTATGCATGCCAGGCCAATGGGTGGCAGCGTAAATTTGCAAAGCAACACCGCTGAAGCGCCTTCCTCTACAACGCGGTGATTACAAACCAAAACAAAGAAGACACAATGGCGAAAGCATGCACAGATAACTTTGTCTGGATGGACGACGGGGTGGAGTTGCTACAGTAACAGATCTACACTTCACTTCAAATCAACAGGGTGAGCAGCACAAACAGAGCTCTGCATTGTTGTTGTGACGGTCGGCATGCCTAGTGACTGGAACTGTAATGCGCATGTGCGAAAAGTCTCCGTTTTCAGAGGAACTGCATATTGCAAGTTTACATGACAATGGAGACGCTGCCGTTTCCAAAAAGTTGCACTCTGGAACCCGTCTTCGAATCGCCGCTGTCGTGTAAACGATTGGCCAAAACGCAACTAAAGTTTACCGTTTTCAGTTGAAATCGTTGTCGTATAAACGGGGCCTTTGGACTGTGGGAGGAAGCCGGAGTACCCGAAAACCCAGGCTGACACGGGGAGAACATGCAAACTCCGCACAGAAGGGCTCCCTATAGTAAAACATGTATACCTCAAATAAAACATCCCATGTAGCAGGGTCGTAATCACATATCTAACATTAGGCGGGACCATCGTCAATCTACAACCTCTGTGACCCAACTTTTGTGGGGAGTCTGGGGAGAATTAACCCCTGGAGACATTTTTAGAAACTTAACAGCTGAGATGACCATTTTTGAGACAAAAACCTTCGATCAGGAGCTCTTAAAGTTTGGATGACTGGGTGCTATTTTAGGAAACTAGGATATGATTATGGCTTGAGAGCTACGTGAGAAAAAGCACAGACACTATGACTTTTTATGATCTTTTTTTTATGCCATATATTATACACTATGACAATTTTAGTGACTTTTTTCATGACATACTAAACTATGACCCTTTATGACATTGTTTATGACACACTAACACTTTACATACTTTGCATGTAATCCCTTGTGTTTTCAATGACAGCATGACCACAGTATGAATTTCTGAGCAGGATGTCAGTCTGCGTGAATCTACAAATTTAGATGGCTACACTGGTATGTTGTGTACCCCCAACCATGCCCATGAGCTGTTCTGGGACTTCAGCATACACACTTGATGAGAGGCCATTGGTTGATCTTCATCTACCTGTAACTGTCCAGACACCATGATGAGGACACAACTATCTATCATGAGATGGAAGTCTTGTTCAATGATGATGTGCTTAATATGCTGGAAAAGCAAGCTTACTAATTTTCCAGTGATGGCTGCTTTCCCCTGAAAAGCGGATCCTTCCCATTGTCAAACAGGCCTCAGCAGAATAGAGGTTACCCAGTCCTGTCCTGTTGGTACTGTCAAACTGGTTGTAATATTCTTGGACAAGAATCTTTTGCCATATTTCTTTCTCACAAGCCATCTGTGAAGCTTTGGATTTTTTCTAAATAATGGGCGAGCCAGCATGGAGCTACAGAGATCCAATCAAGGATGATGGGGTTCCTGCTTCCTCCGAGTTATGACATTCCACTTGACAAAAACTCTAACAATCAACAGCTATATATACCCTACGTAACACTAAAATGTAACACACTAAATGTGCTGCCCTTTATAACTGTGTTTTGAAAGGTGCTATCTTACGATATAATGACGAAAACTCTGTCTGTCTGTCTGTGTGTCTGTTCCAAGTTTTTCTCATCACTGACTTCGTCAATCCATGTGAAATTTGGCACAGTGGTAGAGGGTCATGGGAGGATGCGAATGAAGCAATATTGCATCAATTGGCCAAAGGGGGGCGCTATAGCAACCGACTGAAATTGTAAACTTTGAATGGGCATATCTCGTAAGTCGTAGAGACATGAAACTTTGCACAGAGATGCCTCTCCTCATGAGGAACAAATTTGCCTCAAGAACCCATAACTTCCGGTTATATAGATTTTATGCCATTTTGAATTTTTTGAAAAACACTTACAAACGATCTCTTCGATTCGGTGAACATAATCTAGGGACCAATATCTAAAGTTCCCTCTTGGCAAAAGTTGGAAAACTTACTAAAACTGAGCTTCTATAAGGCAATGAATATTGCAGAGGGTGTGGCTCATCACATAAAGGTCTATAACATCTCAAGGGTTTCACCGATCACCACGCAACTTTGTAGGCATATGACCACACATAATCTGAGGGGACCCCTCCATTATTGACCCCATCAAACAAAATGGGGGTGCTAGAGAGCTAATTTATTATCTAGGCCAAACCGCCATATCGATTTTTACTAAACTTGGTAGATATGTAGAACAGGACGCCTCAAGGTGACTGGAGAAATTTAACTCTAATTGGCAACTGGGTGGCACTATAACAACAGAAAAATGCTTAAAAATGGTTAAAATGCGACCGTGGCTCCCCCTGTGGCCCAATGTTGGGGTTTTTTTCTTCTTATTTTTGGTTTGACTAAGTCATAGTATGGTATGTTGTACATAATCATGGAAGCTGTCAGTGTGTCAGTCAGTCATTCTGTCTGTCCCACGTTTTGGTCAATTTATGTGAACCTGTACGTGGGCAACTGTGCACTCAGTGGGTATGGACTAGTATAAGTAAATCAATCAACAGCTTCTGCTCGGGTAAGGCAGCCTGGTTTGCAGGTGGTTTGCACAAACCCAGACTGAACTGCATCACACTGTAACACTAGACCCAGTGGTAATAATAATGGCAATTTGTTACATTTATTAATAAATATGATTACATTTGTTGATGATAACTGCAGACAGTAGTTGTGTGGTTGCCTGCTGTAGCAAACTTTTTTCTTTATAGTTTTTATCATTATATTGAGAGGGAGGGACATTGTAAACATAATGAATATGAGATGCCCCCCCAACATATATTATACATGCCTAGCCAAATAGCATGTCACATGGGAGCACTGGTCATTCTACACACCAGGTAAATGCTCAAAATGCGTCATAAAAAGTCATATGATATATAGGCTTATTATAACAAAACACATGGACTAACTGCATTTTATCACTTACCAATATCTGGGATTGAGACCTGTGTGACCGAATACGCATATTTTCTTGGAGGGAGCAGTGAAAAGGTAATTTTATTCAGAAAAACAGTTTACCTGTGACCAAATCAGGAGGACCAAATCAGGCGGAGGATCTGGTTTGTCCGCGGTTGCATAACTTTAATTTGATTGGCTCAGGTGGAAGAGGAGGGCGGGACAATAGTTTTGATTGGGTGTGGTTGAGAGCACAGGTAGCCATCTGTTTGAGATCCAGGCGTATACTTGGAATTCACTCAAAACCATTATCGGGAGGGCTGGATCCGTTGTCGACGGTTAAACGCACGGAAAAGCGAGTTTAACGAAGGAAATGTAACTTTTTTTAAACACTTCCCGTTACCTGTTGTGAGAGTTTCAGTTAGAGTAGAGAAAGCAGAAGTGGGAGGTGGATGTAACGTTATTTGGGGAACAAAAAGAAGAAAAAGGGGACTTTCGTGGCGTCAGAGATTTGTTGGCTCTGTGACAGTTATTGCTGTAACACAATTTGTTGCGCGAAACCTCATAAAATGTCGCCGAGATTAGAGTTTCATGTCATTTTTTGGTGCGTAGCAGGTGAGTACCGACCGTTGTGTGCCCCCTCCATCCCCTCCCTGCTCTCGCCATGTCTGTTGTTTCTTTGTCCACCTGTAGACACAGCCTGTATGTGCACTTTCAGCTACTTCAATGAAACTGAATTTTGTATCCTAATGTTAAATAAAGGTTCAGAGTGAATCTTAATTGTATTTAATGTTTACATTCAGGTGTTTTGGCTTCCTACGCCCAAGAGTGTGGTCGACCGACCATAGTGGAGAACAGGATTGTGGGAGGGAATGACGCCACAGATGGGGCCTGGCCGTGGCAGGTGGCTATCCAGGTAGGTCCCTCTGAAACACCTATTTTAATGTTCTGAAGTATCAGTTTTGCCTGGGGGTAGTTAGATGTGTGGTTTAGTCTGGGTCGTGTTTATCATCCTGACCTGCTGAGAGAGGGATTTGCTTGTGATGCTGAGGTGACTCACTCTTTCTCTCCCCCCCTTCGGCCTCCAGTCAGGCACTGTTCATATCTGTGGAGGCTCCATCATCACAAAGGACTGGATCCTCTCAGCCGCTCATTGTTTCCTCAAGTAAGAACTCTCCTCAGACAATTCATGGGTTCTCAACCTCAGTTTGTGAGATCAAGATCAAGATTAAGATTGCCCTACGCCCATAGTGCAGCCCTAGAAATACAACATACAACATAGTAGGCCTACATAGACAGATCGACATTATACCCAACGTAGCAATAGGAAACACAAGAAGATAAATAACATCAGACACTAAAAATACCTCTATAAAGATGTAAATCGGCATAATCCAATGCCAGATCATTTTGTGGGAATTCTTAGCTGCCTCAGTTTTGTTAAAGACCTTAAGGAAAATCTTGTGTTTAATGTCATTCAGGAAACTTACCTACATCATATTCAACATCAAATTGATTCTTTCAAAATTTCAATTTCTAGAGAGTAGAAAAGAACTATCCAGGGTCCATGCAGACAATGGTGTAAGGTAGTTACCACAGGCCCCAGTGCACGCTAGTTACTAGTTAGAAGGCACACACACACACACACACACACACACCACTGGCACCTGTTTTTAAAAATGCCAAAGGAATCTAATTTAGGGAGCTTTGCTTCTTTTTTCTCCTGTTAGTTTCTCTTTTGTCCTTTCTTACTGCCACTTTTCTGTTTAAGAGGACTCACTGTACTAACAGATATTATGCCTAAACTAGCTACTGAATTGTATCGTCTTGCCACATGATCAAAAAGAGAGTTGACATTAGGCAACATCAACATACATGTTACCCAACAATCATCACTGCATACCTGTATGTGCAACTGCACTGCCGGCACTGTCTATATTTACGCCCCTGCCTGTGGATCCATAAAAAGTCTGAAAAGGCATTGAATTCATAGATCGAAAAGTAAGGTGTTGGTATTAAAATGCCTTAAATCAATCTTTCAAAAGTCCTGAAAATTGCAAAAAGTTTTTCAAACTCAGCACAATGAAAATCAAGGCATTGGAATCCTGCATGCAGAGTGAGAAATATAAAATCGCCAAGAAAACTTGCCAGTAAATGTCAGGTATTTCCTAGTTCTGTTAAACCCTGGATGCCGCCACGAAACCTTAAACTCATTTTTAATGTTAAAATAAACAATTTGGCAAATGTAATCCACCTCAGTCGTCACTTGTGACCCACTAGAAGTGTGTGAGTGTATTTTTCTGCAGGGACATTTCCCTCTGACAGTATTTTCTTACTGCCTCACGTTTATGGGTGTAAACCCCCGCAGTGCTCAGGTGAATTCAGGGCTTTATTTAAAAGTAGCAACCAGGTGCCAGATCGTAAGCAGCAGGCTTCCAAGAGACACAGTGCTAAAAAAAAACCACATATATAGCGAGGTGAAATGTCAGAAGAGAGTGAAACTGGGGTTGGCTTTTATTTTTACTGTCACTTTTACAATTATTACTTTACAATCCTGCATAGTACACCTGTAAGGGCCAAAATGTTTCACATTTTAAACCCCACTTGATTTCCAGTCTAGCAGGTGTCATTCAGTGACCCTCTCTCTTCTTTCAGTCCATCCGACGTGAGCGGTTACATTATCTACACTGGCCGGTACCAGCTGAATGGCTTCAACCCGCACCAGACATTGCATCACGTGAGCCAGGTGGTGGTCCCGTCCGGTTACACTGACCCCAACCAGGGCAAGGATTTGGCGTTGGTGCGACTCTCCAACTCGATAACCTTTTCGGATTATGTCCGTCCCATCTGCTTGCCTGCCTCTAGCACGCTGTTTCCAAGTGGCATGATGTGCTATGTCACCGGCTGGGGAAACATCCGGAATGATGGTAAGGCTTGCTAAATTCTTCATGACTAGTTAGCATGTGTGCAGTTAACGTTTTATAAGTCTTCAAAATATATGATTGTTTGTGGACTCTGGCATGAATCTTCTTTTCATTTACGTAAAAGAAAAAAATATGAAGGATTCAAGGAAAAAGGCAACAGATAGTACACAGCAGGCAGAAATAAATCTTGAATGAGTTACTCTCTATCACTTACAGTTTTTCTTTAGCAGAGCGTGTAACAGACGGTTTATGGAAGCCAGTCCTTTACAAGCCGAGCCAAGTTGTAATTAGATATATTCATTCATTTACTTTCGGTTGAATTGTGATGTGTGTTTGTAAATGTTGAGGTCAAAGTAATCATTCCATTCAAGTTTTACACATGAAACTAGAACTTTACACATGAAACTTAAACTAAAAAGAAAAAGGCTGAATTTAGTCACGCTTTGTTTAGTTTTATCTAATAGTATCATATTAAACCAGAAAAATGCACTAGTAGAGTGCACATCTCCACCAGACGGTCGCCTAAGCTGATCATAGCCACTCGAGACAATCCTTGCAATGTCAGCAGACGCGCCACAGTGTGTTTCCGAAGCGTGCCAGAAGCTAATAAAAATACACACCTTGCCTATTCTTTGATCCACATTGTTCTTTCATATTGATCTTTGAACAGTATTAACTTTGTTTTAAGCTACAGCACAGCGAAATAGGAAATAACAACAATAAACAGACAAAATAGAAATCTTTTAAATACATATCTGGTTACTAGCTTATGGTAAAAGCACAAATATTCTACAAAACTCAGGCAGGGAAAACAATCTGCTTCTGAAACACTGGGTGCAGTACGACACTGGGTGGCGGACAGAACAAAACGGGTCACAGCTGCGCCTGGTTGAATTGTCCCTTTTGGCTCCCTTACAGTTAAGATGGTGTTGAAGATCAAGAAAACCGGGACTAATTCATCTTGTAACTTTAGAGGATCATAACACATTGGGTATGGAATTAATCTGCAGATGCCCCAGTTCAAAATGAGACCAATCCTTACTATGGATGTCAGTTTTTGAGCCACAACGAAGGTCAAAATATGGCCTGCAACAGGCAGTAAGGCTTGCTGTTTTAAGCTGAGCCAATGTCTGGAAAACTTCCGCTCCCTATCAGCCAGCTAAGAGAAGCGAGGTGTCAGTAGTCAATAAAACAGGTTTTAAACAATTGTGAATCACTGCAACCACGAGAGGTCCTTGAGCATACAGTCATAAATGTGCAAAGAAAATAGTAGACTGATTGGTCCAGTAGTTTGTGAGATTAGCTGCAAATAGACAGATACACACACTCAAGCACACACGACCAAACGCATGATTGCCTCTGGGCTCACGCCTGGTGAGGATAGCAATGTTTACATATTTGCAAGCCTACACTAAGAACACAATACAAAGAGCAGAACGTAAAAAGGTTACGTCTACACAAAGACAAAATACACAAAGCAACAAAACACTGGAAAAGAACAATAAATAGCATAAAGCACAGTCAAGATGGCCGTCTAAATGCTTTACTAGACAAATATACTAAAAATAAACATGTCTTTTAAACCTCACTCCTGTAGATAGTAACAAGAAATGCTCACTAGCCACATGTTTAGTTACAGAAATTAGGAAGTCTCACACTCCTTTCCTTCCTCATCCTCTATCTCCCCTCAGTCCCTCTGTCAGGCATCGGGACTCTGCAGGAAGTGCAGGTGCCAATCATCTCCCAGAGTTCATGTCAGGAGATGTACCGGACGAACCCGAATGAGCAGGTGGACATCCTGTATGACATGATCTGTGCTGGATACCAGGAGGGCGGCAAGGACTCCTGCCAGGTACTGTTGGATCAGCTGTTTGTGCTGCTGTGTTTACATCCACAACAGGGCTGCACAGTGTAAGGAAAAGATGTGACGACTTTGTTGGATATCACGATAACGTTAGTACGATAAATAAACAGATATTAAAGTGTTCTCAGTTTTTGACTCAGACTTGCTCAGCACTCATTTCTGCCATGCCATCTCTCGTTTATCCAAAATATTGACAGGTGGCTAATTTACTTTTTTTTTTGTTGTTGTTGTTTCTGGCACCAGTTCCTCTCTGGCATTCACACTTTCATCTACGCTCACCTTGTCACTTTGCTTCTCCATCCATGCATGTGCAAAACAAGAACCTACATTGAAACTACCTGGCTGGATGGCTACTTTTCTATAATCATGCACCCTCTAGTTTCTAGTTTCGTGAGCACTTTGATACCTCCCAGTGGTGAAAGCTGAATGCGTCTGTTTGTGTTTGTTGTCCTTTCAGGGTGACTCAGGAGGGCCTCTTGTCTGCTCCATGGTGAATGGGACCTGGGTGCAGGCTGGGGTGGTGAGTTTTGGACAGGGCTGTGCTCACGCAAACCAGCCAGGTGTGTACACCAGACTGACCAGCTACTCCAGCTTCATCAGCAACACGGTATCAGGGATCCAGCTGTATGGCCGAGCTAATCAGATCTGGTGTGGGAAGGCTGCCATGTTGGTCAGCTTTCTGTCCACTCTACTGGTCCTGCTTCAGAGGTAGAACACTTTGAAAATTGGATTTCTGGAAGGTGGATCACAAACCAGGCCAAATGAAGGAGATTAATCCTATGTCTGACGTGTGTCCAAAGTTATCCTGAATAGTAAAGCTAAACGTATCTTACGTGCACATGAAGCCACACTGAACATGAAATGTAATATAATCTTCATTTTTAGAACTTAAAGTCTGCATTATGATTTTTGAGTAAAAGCAGTTTTGATAGGTTTGTATTTTAAATCAGAATTATGAACTAAATAAATTATGTGTTCTGTATTTGAAATAAATTGTTAATTTGATTCTTAAAATCAGGTCAGTGCTCTGTTCAACTTCTCATAGTGGAGTTTGGAGGTGTTTTACAAGTATCATGTTGTTAATGGATCAAAGTTGTGCTGTAAAACTGTAAATAATAGAGCCTTTGAATTAACAAAGCCACTTTTGGAACATTACCTCATTCTTGGTACACATTTCTGAAATACAAATTATCTCATTTTTATTTCAAATTTGTCTTCCTCACAGACAACCAACTTAATCTCAGTTCAAATTGCTTATTTTAGTATAGTTCATTAAATATCCAGAGGCAGAAACAGGTGATGACACAGTTTTCTTTATTGTAAAGAAAGCGCAGCATGTCATAATGGTAAAAAAAGACTGCTTGGTAGTGCCTATTAAAAAAAAAAGCTAGCTTTTAAATTAATTCGTTAAGTCTTTACTTGATGTTTTCATGCTTAAAAAAATCCAACATTTACACAAATCCAAGTGTTGACTTTGAAATTCCAGGAAAGGGAAGGTCAGGCATCAGGGGGAATGGTATCAGAGAGGATCATGGGAGAGCCGAGTTGCAGCTCCTGCTGCAGCGATTCCAGATCAGCTGGAGTCATGCGGTGAACCTCGCTCCAATCAGATAACAGGGAGGCCGACAGGGGGGCAGAGTCGTAACTGATGGAGAAGAGAGGAAGTATAAAAAACATGAAGAGCAGCCTTCTTTTGATTATACCAAACATGAGTGCCAACACTAGCTGCAGTCACATAGACAATATTTCTTCAATCTGATTGAAATCGATGTACATTTACATGCCCCAAAGCATTTAATCAGAATATAACTGGTTTGCTCTGCAATTGCATCCAAACTGTTCCTGAATGTTTATTTATTTTTAACGTAATTAGTAAATAGGTGTGAAATATCAACCCCTCCCTTTAATCTCTTTGGCTGTATCGCGGTCTCAAGGGAGTTTCTCTGTCCCTTTCAGAGAGTATTCTCCAGTGTTTGTTGCCGTGGTGTAGCCTTTGCATCAGTTACCTGAATCAACTGTGTTCCACTGAGTTTTTATTTTTGTCGTTTTTTTTTTTGTTTTTTTTTTTAATGGGGTGAGGCTACATTAATTAATTACTTTTATTGGCGTTTCGCTCCCAGGGATTTTGTTTCACTTTGCAGTGGTGTGGTGAGTGAGGTTGTTGTCAGTTCTACACCACTGTCTGTCTCCCCGAGGTGACACCATGCACCATGAACAGAAGATATTCTCACACTGAGCTAAAGTGAAATGAGTGCTCATAATTTTGGTAAAAAACATAAATAAACAGTCTCATACTGCATACTTGCTGTCAGTTTTGGCATATGGTGTTTTCGCCACAGTTGGGACTTAACCTCTGCTCTTACAAACATGGTCCCTGCATGAAAGTTTGACAGGTAAAAACACGTGTGTGACAGCTGATATAAAACAAAGGACCAGATCCTCTATTTAGCTCAATATAGCCAATCCAGATCAGTTAAAAAATGCCTTTATCAGCCCCGAAACCGATCTCTGAGATTGAATCAGGACATCCCGAGTAAGTAATGTAAGTGTAATTCACTTGGTTGGGTTAAACCCAGGTTACTTTATGCAGCTACAAATTATAGATGTCCCCTTAGCACCTAATATGCAGGGTGCTGTTACTGGTGGTGATTGACAATTGTTATGTCCAGTGACTCTACAGTTAAGCCTGTAGCAATCAGCCTCAGAACAAAGCACTTTGAGTTTATAAATGATTCTTCTTTGTAGTACAAAGTCGCCCTCCACTCGTGTGTTTTGCGTCTTGTTACTTCTTAGATGTTTAAGTTTCACTGCAGAATGATGTATGTGCAGAGTTTGATACTGTCCACACAAGCTGTCCAAGCTTACCATAAATCTGAACGTGAAACGTATACATACAAGAGATTTTTCATGGTTAGTGTGGAAGCTATCATGGTCCAGTATGTAACTGACACAAGTGTGAACTTGAAATCTCTGGTATACATACATTAAGAACCGTCTTTACAGTTAAGTAGAAGATGCAAATATTTATCTCAGGCCTTATATGTATACTGGATATATTTTTATATGTCCTAAAACATGTCTGGCAGGGATCTTTAAGGAAAGCCAGCTCAAATCAGGGCGACTTCATGATATGAGACGAGATGTTTCCTTAGATTTTGGATATCGTTAAGTGTTGTCTCTTCCTGGTTTTACAGGCTGCATTACAGTAAAATGATGTAATGTTCTGAGCTTATCAGACTGGTCAAGCTGTTCTATTATTTGCTTTTCCCCACTTAGTCATTATGTCCACATTACTGATAATTATTTATCAAAAATCTCATTGTGTAAATATGTTGTAAAAGCACCAATAGTCAACCCTGCAATATCTATGTCAAGGTATTTGGTCAAAAATATCATATTTGATTTTCTCTATTGCCCAACCTTACGTCAAGTTTCATTCAGCTGTTGCTCAGTGCTTGGTCAAAGCTTATAAACTTTGCTGTCAGAGGCAGTTTACAGTGTAACTAAAAATAAGAACGCAACTGTTGAATAAATAATTTCCCAAAACAAGATCATCAAAAAGCAAACATGAAATAGGCTGGGCTCGGCTTGAATTACACTGTACTCAAAGGATGGCAGTGAGATCTGGTGTTTGCACTTGGTGGGTCAACATGCGTCATCAAACTTGAGGAACAATTACAGCTATTAATTGTGCTTTGAATGTCCATATGGGCACGATATAAACTAGAAACTATCCTTTGAGATAACCTCTTCTGTTGCATTTATTGGGAAAAATCTGGTGTGACTACATTACATATAACCTGATTTAACCACAGTTAAATTCTGTGGTTGAGCTGTGGTTTACCCAGAGCTACTGCGCGGCTGCAGAGCCGTGTTTATTTAAATAATGACTCCCGGATAATAGTGTGATATGAGCAGGTAAAACTTAGGCAGAAAACATGTCCTGTTCTAGTATTATTACATTAGTTTTGTTGGTGAAAGCAGTTTTAGAAACAAAGCTCACTCTGTATTAGACCTTACCTGTCCCGGTCACAGTGTTGCAGGTCTGTGAGAGATTGGTTGAGGAGGTCATCCAGGTCAAAGCCCACGCCGTACCCAGCCCCACTGCCTTTAGGGGTGACCGAGAACACCGGAGGTAAAACGTCCTCTACCTGACAGGAGAAAAAGGGGAAACATTGGGTCAACTGAACTTTGTATCTTCAAGATCGGTTCAAGGAAAACAGAAGATTGTGACATTTAAGCCTGGCATGTATGTACAAAAAAAAATTTTTGTAGAGTGTCTACAATCAAAGTAGAGTTGTTCCAATACCGATACCAATATCGGAAATGCCTCTGATACTGCCTTAAATGCTGGATTGGGTATCAGTGAGTATGCCAGTCAGTGAACCTATCAGATACCAAAGACTTTAGCAAAATGTTAAATTAGTTTATAAAAGAAACTTCTATGCATTCATTCTCTGGATGTATTTGTTCATGTTTTACAAAGCCATGCTATACAACAAAGACCATAGAGGATCCATACAGGGTTAGTAGGGTTAGATTCATCCAGATCCATACAAGGTAAGTAGTACACAGCTGTTCAAACATTTTTTAAACGCAATGATATCAGATTGGTTCTCGGTATTGGCCGATAAGCAAGTTCAGGAATCTGCATTGGGATGGAAAAAATTGTATCAGAACATCTCTAGATGAAAAAATTGTCAGTGCTTTGTCACACAGCTTTTTTCAGGTAAAATGCTACCTGCAAAAAGCAAAATTTCACCTAAACCTGAGACACACCTGGGACTTTGAGAGCTGCAGCGTTACTGTATGGATGTCAGGGGCGATGGAGGGCCCTTGCTGTCCAGTATCTGTGAATCCTAAGCTGGGATGAGGCTGTGAGGGGACCCCTAAAGCCCCACAGAGAGGGTTTGTGGCCTGTGGCCCAGATTTCTCTCCTACAGAGGGACACAGCTTCTCCATCGGGCCAGCGTTTGCAGTGGAGCCGTTAGGGTGGGAGTTGAGGTTATTTTGGCGTCCAATATTCACATTCCCGTTCGTCTCTCTGGTGGTTAATGTCGGAGTTTTGGTCAAAAAACTCTCCAGAGGAAGTAGTTGCGACTGGGGTTGAGGGTCAGGCTGGGTTTGACTTTGAGGTTGGAGCTGGGGCTGAAGAAAGCCTGACGGTGGAGGCTGTGGCTTCCTGTTTGGTTGTTGTGGTTGTGTCGGCCTCGGCTCTACTTGCGGCCCGTTCCAGTTCCCCAAACAGTTGAAACTACCGTTGGTCTCACTGTGAGGTTTGAGTGTGTTCTTAACAAAGCCACTAGTGACAGTCATTATATCCATCCCTCCGCTTACAGCAACAACTATATCAGATGGAGGTTTCCTCTGGCTCAGGGAGAAAAGTACTGATGGTTGCTGGGTGCTGGGGGGCTGAAACATGCCCTGCTGGTTAGGTTTAACTTGAGAGATTAACTGTTCATGTGGCTGGACCTTCCTTGCCTCCTTGCTTGTTTTATTGTTCGGTGCTCCTTGAGTGTTATCGCTGATGGCTACACCCCGGTGTAAATTCACACTGCAGTCCTTGTTCTTTGCTCCGTCGTTATTAGAAGCCTGAGATTTCTCATTGCGACTGACCATCATCTGTGTCCAACGTTGCAAAAGGCTTTTGTCGTCGTCACTTAGCAGAACCCCACCCAGCGAATCCCCCTGCTTCCCCTCTCTTTTCTCCTTTTCCTTCATTTTTCTCTCCCTTTCTCGTGCCCGTTCCTGCCTCTTCCTTCTTTTCTCCTCTCTTTCCCGCTGACGCTCCTGGGCTGTGACAGGCCGACGCGAGTCTGGAGCAGAAGACAGGGAGGACGATACACCTCCTGTGCCAGCGTCAATGCCCAGGGCAGAGGTACCTCCATCTGCAATAAAGATGAAAAATTCTGATGATGGTCGTCTAAGGAATGACATGTCAGTGATATACACAGATAAGCCACAACCTTAAAACCACTCACAGGTGAAGTAAATATTACTGGTCATCTAGGTATAATGCATTGTTCTGCTGGGAAACCTTGGGTCCTGTCATTGATGTGGATGCCACTTGTCAAGCACCACCAACCCAAACACTATTGCAGACCAAGTACACCCCCTTATGGCAGTGGCCCCCCAGCATGACCATGCCACACTGCAGAAACTGCTCAGGAATGGTGAGGAAATTCCCCAGATTCAAATCCAATCAAGCATCCGTGGGACATGCCTATACCCCCCAATGTGCGACCCACAGAGCTCACCGGATCAGCCACCAACGCTCTGGTGCCAGACACCATAGGACACCCACAGACATCCTGTGTCCATGCTAAGTCCACTCCAATGTGGGACCTCTCACCTGTCAAGGCATGGTCACAGGACCTCTGGGGTATCGTCATATCCCATGGATGCTAAATCAGATTGGAGTCTGGGGAATTTGGCCCACGTTCCTTGGGCCTTGGGCGCATTCTCCTGCTGGGGGGCACTGCATGGCAAGTGGTGTCCACATGAATGCCAGGACTCAAAGTTTCCAAGCAGAATGTTGCATTGTTATGAAATGATCAATGTTATTCACTTAATCACCCTTTAATGTGAATATGGAAAAACAATGCACTTACCACCCCTGGCTTTATTTCTGAGAGCTGATTTCAATAAAGCCGCTTTCAGTGCAGCTTTAGTATCCTCTGAAATAGCTCCTTCTTTTCTGGTTCCCTCCCCGGCACCTGGAGCTGCCCTGACATTCTTGGACAGTGACTGTGAAAGGGACTGAGACAGTGACTGGGCCTGTGCCACAGAGAGACAAAGAGAAGGCACAGTGGTGGGTAGGGGTGTCATGGTCTGTGCTGGCGTTGCAGGAATAGAGGTGGGAGCCTGGGTCATGGACTGGCTCTGGGTGGGCTGAGTCAGAGGAGCCTGACTTCCACTTAGCTGCTCTTGTACCTCACTGTCTCTCATTGTTTCTGATGGAGCATCCTGACTCGACACTGGTGTTGTTAAATCTATAGTCTCTGGCTGGCCGCTGTCTGAGTTGGCACTGGGCATGTCCACATCGACTGGGCCACTGTCGCTTTTAGAAAGTAGAGGTAAATTATGGGTCGCAGGCTTATTAAAGGTTTGCATCTGATCTGTAAATGTGTGGTTCCCTTCTGCTGGTGTGTGATCTTGTTGCTGTTGAGATTTCACTTCTCTCATTTGCTGCTGTTGTATCTGTGCTGCTTGTGGGTGTTGTGCCATTGGAACCAGTGTTGATTTGCTCAGGTTAACAGTTGAGGGCTGAGCGTTACACTGGTTACTGCTTTGTGCTGCAGCTCTGCCGTTTGCCCTCGGCAAGGGCTTAAAATGCAGTCTTGGACGACAGGCCTGTTTGTTTCGATGAAAGTCCTGGATCTCCATCAGAATTGCCTCTTTAATTTGTTCCTTGTTCATTGGCAGCTTGTCAAATTCAAAGTCAAAAGCTGGCACACAAACTGGCTCATCATCTGGGTCGTGGTACTTGGACAGGTAAGGATGCTCCAGCGCTTGTGTCACGCTGATTCTCTCACGGGGGTCAAAGCGCAACATGGCAACCAGCAGGTCCAAAGCTTCTGGTTCAGCTTGTGGGTACAGTTTGGCCAGAGGCACAGCAGACCGTGATGGAAGACTCTGAACATAGGAGCGTACCCTGTCAGCCCTAATAGCACCAATCAGACCCTCAGGAGGGGTGCCTAACACAGACAAAATGAGCTGGAGCTGGTGGACGTAGTGCTTCCCGGGAAAAAGCTGCTTACGCCCCAACATTTCCGCAAAGATGCAGCCCACAGACCATAAGTCAATGGCCAAGCTGTAGTGATTCAGAGACAGCAGCAGTTCAGGAGCACGGTACCATCGAGTTGCCACATATTCAGTCATGAAGGAATGAGACTCCTCAGGGTGTGAACTTAGACCCCTGGCCATGCCGAAGTCACCAATTTTTAGCTCACAGTTCTCGTTCACCAAGAGGTTAGAGGGTTTGAGGTCACGGTGGATGACGTTAGCAGAATGCACATACTTAAGGCCACGGAGGAGCTGGTACAGAAAGTAGCGTGTGTGCTCTGAGGTTAGCGTCTGGGCAGAGTGTATGATCTGGTGCAAGTCACTCTCCATGAGGTCCAGCACCACATACCTGCACACAAGGAAAGTGGAAAATATGAGATGTGTGTGACCTCCATTAAGCCATAAAGCATATATCTAAGTACAACAATCTACAATTGTGGAGCCAGAACAGTAAGTTTGGCATCAAAAATAACGTGGCATTGAAAAGTGACTTTTTTTTTCAGAGCTAATGTTTCCTTTCTCAATGCCACATTTGATTTTCGATGCCAAAACGTACTGTCACTGTTACGGCTCCATATAAGTAGAACAGCCACAGATAAAAGTGTGTTAAATCTAAACTAATATTTTAGGGATTTCTTTGAAACTCTGAATATTTTAGGGATTTCTTTGAAACTCTGCTGGAATTGGCCACATTTTCAATTTTCAAAATGCAGGTTTTTTAGGAAGGCATTTGATAAAATGTTTAGTTGTGTGAAAATATTCTAACTAAAATAAAACATCCAATTATTGTTTTGTCTCCAGATGTGTTATCTGCCACTTTGTGTTATTTGCCACCAAAGTTAACCATGAAAATAAAAAGTACATACACAGACTTGAAGGCAGAGTGAGGAAGGTTAGGCTGCAGGATGTCTTTGATGGCGATAATGTTATCATGTTTGAAGTGTTTGAGAATCTTCAGCTCTCGCAGAGTGCGTTTGGCATTTGTCACCACTTCAAAAGCATTGGAGATCTTCTTTATCGCCACCTGCTGGCCTGTGAAAGGTAAATAAGCTCCAATTACTAAACACAGCAGTACAGGGTGCTCAACAGAGTGTGAGAGACACTGATGAATGTCCACATTCAACAATAAGCATTGTAGTACTGAACAAGTGAACACTGAATAAGTTTTTTCATCCAATCAGCCCTACCATTGTCTCTTCTCCTGGCAGATGAAACGACGCCATAAGCCCCCGTGCCGATGGTTTCTATAACATCATACTCCTCTCCGACGTCGAACTTCACATCCAGAGAGTGCGCTTTGAGCAAAGCCAAGTTTTTTGCTGTTGTGCTGGTGTCTGTGGTGCCTCCTGTTGCCTCGGCTTCACGCTGGTTCTGGTTTTCTCTGCTTTTGTCAGTGGCCATTCTTTCAGGCGACATGGCCACAAGTTGACCATTTTTTCCCTCTTCTCCCTCCTTAGTCGACATTTTTCTGTAAAGAATCAAAAATAGCAAAGTGAGATGTATTTGTTGGTCTTAATTGTGTTACGAACAAAATGTGTATCTCATTTCTACAGCTGGAGTTACATGAGCAAATGCAGTATATAAGTACACTGACAGTGTTGGGTGATACCTTATTAAAAAACAACACTGCATTGTTCAATGTTGTTTTTACTGCTCATGTGTGGCATTTTCCTGATCTGTGTTTTATTGTTTAATACAATTACAGCTGGATGAGGAAAATAGAACAGAATATAAATAGAAGTTGAAATTATCAACACAACATTGATAAGGATTTTTTTCTAATTTATTACAATATGGCAAATGTGCAAAAATCACAAAAGACAAATAAAAACTGAAATTCAAAGCAATAACGTGCTCCAGAATTATGCAGCACATCCGACAAAACTCTTTGTATGTGGAAAATGAACTACTAATTTCACTCATAATAAGATAATATTATATGATTCTCCTGAGAGTTGATCAACAAAAATTACTGAATTATTGCCCAGCCTTATATAGCCTATCTAATAAAATTGAACTTAAAACACTTAAATAATCATTAAGTTGATGAACACAAAATTAATTGGCAACTATTTTGATTCAGTGTAATTGTATGATAGGGTTGCAACTAGGGATTATTTTCATTAGCGACTGATCTGCCAATTTTCACGATTAATTGATTAGTCTTTAAAATGTCAAAAAAAAGTACAGAGCCCAAAGTGAAGTCTTCATATTGCCTCTTTTATCCGAATAACAGTCCAAAACCTGAAGATTCTTTATTCATTATTAATAATGACAAAGAAAAGCAGCAAAATCCCATATTTAAGAAGCTGTAACCAGCAAATGTTTAACATTTTTACTTGAAAAATGACTGAAACAATTAATTACTTAGTTGCAATTAATTTTCTTTGTAGCGACTAATTGTTACAGTTCAGTTGCTGAAGTCACTTTTCACTAAAAAATTCCAAGCAATTGCAGAACGACAGCTTCTCAAATGTGCATATTTGCTCTCTTTATCCTATATGATGATAAAGTGAGTAAGCTTTGCATAGACTTTGGACTGCTGGTCTGACAAAACAGGTAATTTAAATGTATTTCTTTAGGCTCTGCTTTGTTTTTGTCTGACATTTAATAGACAAAGTACTTAATTATTTGAGGAAACAATGGGCTGATTAATTAATAACGAAAGTAACTGTTAGTAGCAGTGCTAAATCAGTCTCATTGTCTTTCACAAAACAACAACCTAACCGCTTTTGAACCAACATTCTTACAGAGCTAAACATCAGTATTATCTGATAAGGCTGGCAAATGTGTGATAAGCTTTGAAAAACCAAACTTGTCCACTGCTGCAGAAGATAATTATTGGTTGGGCAGCTGCAATGAAACAATGAGGTAAAAATGAAAATCAGTGAAGCCAAAAGACCAGACTCAAACAGGTCATATTTCAGTTTCACTGGAGTCCACCTTACTGATAAATAAGTTCACAACAAACCCTTTCCACTCTCTGCCTGGAGCCACTCTTTCTCAAAGGATCAGTCAGTGGTCTTTTAGGTCAACTAACAGATACAACTTTACGGGATTAAGATAATGCTTTAGCAACTGTTGGGTCACAATATTGACTAAACAGAAGTACTGTACGCAACCAGGCAACACGCTGCCCAGCAACTTCTCATCCGTTAGGCCTGACAAGTCAGGTGGCCAAACCTGTAGCGCTCACCCAAAACACGGCTCTCTACATTACACCCTGCTTACAAACAGACAGAGAACAAATCCACGAGTGGCTGTCTTTAGGAACCCGCTCGTTTTTGTACTACAGTGTGGTTAAAATAAACTAATTACATGATATAGACGCAGCCTTTCCCACTTTTGACGCAGGGGCGTAGGCTAGTTACCTGAAGCTCAGGCTTTCTAGGAACGTAAACCGTTAAATCACCTCTTTATCGGTTTATACAACCAAACGGGGCAGCATAGAGATATGTTTCTAAGTCAGGAGACAGCCTCTCACCTTATTAGCCAACCAAAACATCCGTAATTGTGTTTTTTAATACCGTAGTAGCACGGCTATCTCTTGTTTTTGTCTGCCGCTTCCTCGTACAGTTCCGTGTTGGGTTTGAGTGGCCATGTGGCGGACCAATGAGGTGGGGCGATGTCCGAAAGACTGTCCAATAGGAGTAGTTAACGTAGGAGAGGCGGGGCATTACAGCAGACAGTAGGCTCTCTGTTTCTTTCTTTTTTTCTGGTGGTGACGCCGTTTTATAGCATTGAATAATGTGAGAGGGGCCATATTTGGACACATTTACCTGTAATTACACCTCTTTGTATGTACGAAGGACTTTAAATAGGCATATGCAAATTGTACAATAGCTAATTAGATATGTGCAAATTTGCATACATTTCCAGAACAGAAACCTGAACTTTGGATAAAGCCAGGTTCAAAATTCTTGTTTCATTTTGTTGACATATTAGAGTGAAAGGTTTTTAAAGAGGGAATTTTGGATAGGCTGTCTTTATTGCTCCACAAATCAGAAGATACTGTAAACAACCATGCAATGTTTTAAATCAAGCTATGAATGATATATGCAAAAACATTCAAAAATATGCATAGCAGTCAAACTGGAAAGTTTGATGTATGCAAGTGCTGCTGCAGTGGATTTTCTGGTTCATAGTATGAGGAAAAACTCATTTAGACAAAAATACAATTTGTATGTGTTGTAAAATTCTACACACTTTTATACAATAAATAATACACTACAGATGAATTAAGTAAAAAAAATCAACAGATGTCGACATGAAACTTCCCTGGATGATTACTTACATGAAGACAATTCGTTTTTGTATAACAAGTTTTCTGAAATGTGATGTTTAAATATGCAAATGAGGCATTATCCAACTAAATATGTGCTTTCTGCATACACTTTCAGAACAGAAGTATGAACTAATGTGTATTTTGGATGTTTTCTTTCCACTACTCTGAAAGAACACATGCTATGGCAGCAAAATAGCCCAAAATCTCAAAATTGATAAATGTATGAAACATGTTTTCACCTCTAGTGTCTCCCCTTAACTAACAACTAGGTCAGCGGTGTCAAACTCATTTTAGTTCAGGGGCCACATACAGTCCAATTTGATCGCAGGTGGGCCGCACCAGTAAAACCATTGCATAATATCCTGCAAATAACAAACACCTCCAAATTTTACCCCCTTTTTTATTTAAAGAAGTACATTTTAAAAACACTCAGCCATTTACAAGTTAGATGACAAAGAGCCTGTGATGTCTGCAGAAGAATAAATGCAATTTCAACAACATCTCTCCATTTTTCCACATTCAGTCAACCTGCCACCTCTACCACCTGTGCAGTGGTGTGTTTGTGTCACTCTGCAGTTACACCTCTAAACACTGATCGGCAGTGGAGGTTTCTGTGAAGTGCTGTAAAGTTTAGCTGATTCGAAACACACATTAAACACACATTAAACATGGGTTAATAGAGACAGTTTTAAATACAAGTGCACAAATCAGCTTCACTATAACTCGCAGCATTCACAGACAAAGCACTTGTCTTTATCTGGACACAAATACAACATGCTAATGTTTTTAGCACAAGCCTATGGCATTTTACATTGTATAAATTAGCCTAGCAGCTAGCGGACTTTTCCTCTTCTCATTTTAAACCAGCAAACAACAGCAACATTTAACAAATGTTACGGTACATAATTCAGCTCCATTACAACTCACAAGGTTCACCGACAAAACAACTGTCTTATACTAAACACATTTTCCAAACAAATACAACATGCTAATGTTATTAGTGCCAGCCTATGGCATTTTACATTGTATAAATTAGCCTAGCGACAAGCAGAGATTTCCTCTGCTAAAATTAAGCCAGGATAAATCCCAAAGTATAATACCCTGAAGGCTAAATTACACACAAGATTTAAAATGCTATTTTTGTGGAGGCTTTATTGTCTTCACTATTTATTGTTTCTTATCCCTGAAATAAAAGTAAATAAAAGCTTTGTTTCCACCAAGGGAAATTGTTTCAGCATTCAAAAATAGACAGGAGGCCTCAGTCGCCACAACCTATAGTTACATTTCTGGGGAGGTCTAATGGCGTAGGTTATGACATAGTTTCCATGTTGACGCAGACCCTACATCATAGCTATGGCGTCGATTCAACGCAGAAGTATAAATACTACATTAGCCTTCACAACTGCATTGCTATTAAGTGTGCAAAATCATCCAGTGGGCATTTTTTGGGGGAGCTGGTTCAGGCCCTAGGGCTGTATGTTTGACACCCCTGATCTAAATAACCTATGTAATAGCCTATAGGGTGAATAATTGTATAGAATAATAATGACTTCTACTAGCCTACTATTTCTATGATCACGTAATAAAATTAAAAAAGAAGACCAGTATCTTCTCAAAGTGCTAAAACAACACTTGAGGATAGATAGATAGATAGATAGATAGATAGATAGATAGATAGATAGATAGATAGATTCTTGATCAGCTACATCATTAAAAATTCTGTTTAAAAAAATAATCTGATGATATAATGCATAATGAGTACTTTAACTTTTGTTACTTTACACAGGCTACATTTTGCTGATAATTCCTCTGTACTTTTACTAAAGTAAAAATTTGAATGCACTCTAATGAAGTGAATCTGAGCAGTTCTTTCACCATGCACTGATTCCCCTGGGGGCCAAACAGGGTAAAGTCCACAGTAACTACACAGTAAACACCCCTCTGTCTGGTCCAACATCTGTACCCGACTGTCCAATGAGAGGCAGTTACAAAAATCACCAGGACCAATCAAAAGTGAGCATCTGTTTTTTAACACGTCGCTTTGGCTAGAGGGTCCATTCAGTTTTACAGGAAAACGAAGCGGAATTCTCCTCATCTTTAAGCCTGCTGGAGTCATTTAAATCCATCTAAAAGTGTCACTGAAACGAGTCCTGAATCAAATATGGCGTTGCCGACATGGGAGAGAAAAGTGCGCATATTTCTCTGCGTTTTCGGTTTGTTTTTATCTGTTTACGCGCTTCACGTCGAGCTGTCCCGGGAGAGCAACCCAGATTACAGGGCGATGTGCGACCTGGGGGAGTCTGTGAGCTGTTCCAAGGTTTTTACCTCCAGGTATGTTTGTCATTCCTCCTTTGATGTTATCAGCTATTTCCTGCTTTGCTGTGCACAGTCACCAGACCTCGACTTCTGGGCACATTTTAGTGGCCATTGAGCCATTTCAGGTTCTTGCTTTTGCTTGTAAAATCTGGATTTTTACTTGCAGGTCTGCCCCCCTTCATTGCCACGTGTTAAACCCCTCTAGTTGCATAGGTGTAGATTTCAGGAGGGACACAGGGGACACCTCCCACTCAATATTTAGAACGTGCATTAGTCAACCCCAACAAAAACATGAAAGTAGCATAGGACTTATAATTTGGCAAAAATGATAACATTTACACCATAAATTGCACAATTTGGTGCATTAAAAATTCATAAGAATGCAGAAAATTAAGTGTTTGATGCTCAAAATTTTCTGGTGGAGTACCCCCACACCCTCCAATTCATATGTGTCCCCATCCCAGTGTTGAAACAAAACCTACGTCCTGTCTAGAAATGCTTCAAATCAGCTACAGTTTTACATTATGATAATACCAAGAGGACATTCCTTCTTTTGGTATTATAAACTATAATGCAGGCTATCTTTTCATTTTCTTTTCAGGAATGTGCTCTAACTGTATCCTCCTTCTTTTTTTGGCAGATGGGGACGTGGTTTTGGCTTGGTCCAGTTCGTTGTTGCCAAAGATAGCCCTCTGAACCAGCCCAACAGCGTACTTGGCATCATATTTTACACTCTGCAGATGGGCCTTGGTTAGTCTGTCATTGTCCTCTGCAAATTATAGAGCGGCGCTGAGTGTTTTTGGGTAAAATAGTTTGCAATTCAGTCTGTCAGTAAGCCATGGCTGGGCCTCCTTCCAGCTAAATTCAATATAGCATAGGCTTATATTTGATATAATAATGACATATAACATTATGTTTTGTTATTATGTATCCATTTCTATTCCATTTTTTTTAAGTCAGGCATATCAGCCATGCATGATTTTCCAAAATCATGTATTTAATTAAAGGACTGTTCTCTGTGTTTATTTTGCAGGACTGTCTCTGTCCAAAAAAGCAGCAATGTTCTTGGTCTTCTCCTCCTGGGTGTCAGTGGCCGGCTCAATCTATCTTGCATGTATTCTTGCCTTTGTGCTGGGAGATTTCTGCATGGTCTGCGTGTCAACATATGTCATCAACTTTGCGTTGCTCTTCACCAACCTGAGACGAAGGGGAGCAATCGAAGGAATGAAGGAAAAGGCTGGATAGAAAGTGTTACTTGCAAAATTCAACACCTTTTTTTTTCTGGGGCTGAGCTGAGGTCACACTGGATCTGAAAAGCAAATTCTCTCCCACAGTATTTTTGCACTGTTTACACCTGTTGAGACTTTTCAGAGAAACAGGACTGGAGATGCATCTCGGAAGATCTATAAGATGATTTCAAGAACAAGCTTTCTAAAGCAGCAGTTCTTTTTCTACATCAGTGTGCATTTGTGATGCTGATTACACACTTTTAAACACTACCTCTTGTTTCATGTGATTTAGGTCCAGCTTATCCTAACATTGGATATACATTGGTCTACAGTCAATTATGAGGTCCTGAAGAAATACAAACATGCAGTTACTCAGTCTAACCAGGAGATAGAGCCAAATGCACATGGTTATCACAGTGACTGTGGCTACAGGTGAAGTTTATAGTTGCGTTTCAAGAACATAAATAAAGTACAAAAGCCTATTTGCATTTTATGTATGATTGAAAACATCACATATTACACAAAAATGTTGTGAAATCCTTCTTTATATTCCCAGCTTTACAACCAACTGTATTTTAAGCCATTCATACAGAGGAATAGTCAGTAGTTAGACCCCTAATTTAAGACAAAAGGAACAAGCTTGTAACTCAAGTTAAAAAAAAAAATACAAGCTCACTCATTCAGTTTTAGTGAGCTGTTCATTGATTGTGCGCCAGTTAGTCACACATCAACCCGCACTACTGCAGGTAAACAGGGGGACAGGAGGACAAAGCCCCACCTGCTGGCAACAAACAAAAGTCTGGTTTTAGTGGTATTGAGTTATTTAGAAATTCATATCATTCTGAATGAATACATAAAATAAAACATCATCAGTTGCTGTTATTATCTGCAGACCACTATGTGAAAATACCTCCACCTCTTTTATGCACAAATCTGGGATTCATCAATATTTGGTTATCTGAATTTGTTTGTACTCTGCAAACAAATTTGGAACTGCCTCAGATCATGTGTATGCACAAATGATGAAGGCCCGGCTGTCTTAGAAAATATAAACACAGACCATTTAACTACATGCAATAAATAAATAAACTGAAAGGGGAAAAAATGGTAGAAACCTCAGGAGGAGCAACTGAGGAGGGATCCCTCTTCCAGGACGGACAGAACTGCAAAACAGAACAGATCAACATAATAAATTTAAAGAATCCATATGACAAAATGATACATGATCATCAATTATTTTTCATAATGAAAATATTTGACAACTTAAATTGAGTGTTCTGGTCCTAGTTTACAATGGAGTGAAGGAAAATATCCGATTTGGTCGATTGTATTTGTAGAACCAGGATGGCCGAGTGGTTAAGGCGTTGGACTTAAGATCCAATGGACATAGTCCTCGTGGGTTCGAACCCCACTCCTGGTAGGAAACCTGGCGGCAGTAACTCAGTCTATAGGGATCTGAGTTCCATATTGAGTCCCAAATATGGAGTGTAACCTGGTAGCTGCTGATGTGATCTTGAGGAAGGTACTGAACCCCCCAACTGCCTCTTGTGGTGAGTGAAAAAAAATTGAATTAATAAAATTAAAAAATATTTTTATTTTATTTTATTGAGACTGGTGATAATGGTTGATTAACAATTGCCTTGTAGAAAAATAGCTAGCAATAAAAAAATAAGTAGCCTAATACTAATACTTTTATTTTGATAGCAGAACTTTTGTCTAAATTACATTTTTAAAAATAATAACAATAATATTTTTTATTATTTTCAAGAACTTCATAAAACTAGGCTGTAAGGGCTGTGGCATATTCCTTTACTGAAATGGTAGGAAACCTACAACTACCAGAATGCACTGCGCCGCACCAGACCCACAGCAGCTCTGCCCACAGCAACCACTGCCAGTTTTTCTTACGGAAACAAAATGGCGGCTTGTAACAAACGGTCTCGGGTAACAGTTGAAAGGTAAGCTATTAAATAAATGTTTCTGAAAACATTTTAGGCGAAAAATACACAACACAGTAACACAATTTTGGTTTATATTTGATCAGAAATGCGTAGTTTTATTGTTTAGGCGAGCACTGCCTAGTTTTACCGTGAGCAGGGAGGTGTGGGTGCTGGTATGATGAAGGGAAGTTTACCACAGTTCACTTACACTTAGACATACGAACCACGTAATTATGATATAAAGCTGGTTGAAAATAAGAAAAGTGGCCCTTAAGTAATGTTGCCACAAATCACTCAACCAAAGATATATATTAATAACGACACACAGTGAATGTGGGGTTTTCAGGGAACTTAAAGTCAGATGCCTGCCTATGCTATGTACAATTGCTTCATAAATAATCCTTATTGTTTTTGACATGCAGTCTATTCTTGAAGAATTAAATAACAAGAACATGATTTAAACATTGTATTAGATCAAATTCCAGTTACCAATTGGAGTTGGGATAAAATTTCAGGTGACAAGTTTTCTTCTGACTGTGGTAGCTAGTGAAGATTTGAACGTTATGGCCATTTCTACACAGTTTTAAAACCTATAACGTTATCATATACTGGGCCCTAACAAAAACGAACTAAAACTACTGTAAAACTAAAACTACATTTGTAGAGACTAAAACTAACGCTTTCTGAAAAACTTAAACCGAACTAAAACTAGCAAAAACGTAACGAAAAGTTAAAACTAAAATAAAATAAATACATAAAAACTATAATTCTTGTGGATGTAGGTGTTTTTTGTTTTTTTTTGCCTGAAACTTTTCCCACACTGGTCACAGACATGAGGCTTTTCTTCAGAATGGATACACAGATGAAGTTTTGAGTTCATTACCTGTCTGAAACTCTTTCCACATTGGTCCCAGGAAAAAAAAAAAAGTGTGTATACGCAGAGTCTTCAAATATGTTAATTGTGGGAAATTTTTCCCCCAGTTTTTGCAGGTCTGTTTCTATGAAGCAGTCAACGAGTGGATGGACTGCCAGTCACAAGTGCATACAAGGATATAAAATGGTAAATCCAAATTTCTGATAACATAGATAGAAAGGGGTGTCCTGATACAAGTTAAAATCGGACATGACAGAGGTAAAAAATGGTGTTGGGTTTCATTCGTCAAGCCCACTATTTCTATGTAATGAGACCTAAAAATGATGCATTGTGACTGTACCATGGTGTCCTAATAATCACTCTGAAGATCCAAGGACTGGAGAAAAAATGTAAAGTTTAGTCTAAGGGTGATGCCTGAATAAAGGCTCGGTTGTGCTTTAAGCTAAAAATTGGGGATGTTGGAAATATTTCCCGGGAGAAGGTCGTGTAATTGGGGGGTTAGCGGTTAGGTTAATATCAATAATTTGATGATTTTACAGCATTAGATACTCAAAAGGCATTTTTATTTTTATTACAATAAAAAAATGGATACAAAAGATGTCAAGCATGCTCATATCAATCACAACACCTTAATAAAATTCTTTATCAAAGAGTGCAAAAATGAAAGGCATTTGGCAATTCAGTTGTGCACATAGTCCACAAGCATTTAACACACACCATTTCACCCTCCCTTAGTGCTCAATAAGATAACCCTATTGGCATAGCTTGTCAGGAAGGGGGCTGAATAACGCTCCAAAGTTAACGTTAAAATTTTGGCAATGGAAAACCTGTCATTGCCATTTCACAGGGGGCCACTGAACTCTGACCTAAAGATATCTGAATGAAAATGGGTTCTATGGGTACCAACAAGTAGCCTATCCCGTAAACTTGAAAAGGCTTGTTCTTAGTGAATGATTTGTTCCTTACAATCAATGTACTCTTTCAAACTAAAGCAGTATACTTGTCGTTTTAAAGAAAAGGACAATTGGCCCATGTGGGGAACAAGGAATCACCCAACACACGCATACACAGATAACACATTAAAACAGGATTGTTGTGGAACTTAAACTGTTAACTGTTACGATGTTAGTCTATGCACATCAGATATTAACTGTAAAACAAGAAACTGAAGTATATCAGTATGCATATTGCATATGTCCATATTGACATAGTATTCAACCAGCCTATATAGACTGCTAAAACAGCAAAATCAAACTGTTGAAATTCAGTCATGGCTTTTGGTTTTGGTGTGCCACCCCAGTGAAAAATTTCTGGAGGTGCTACTATAGTGACCATTAAGTCAACATATATTTCTGCAAACATGGTAAAATGTCAGGAAAATCTCAATCATCATTATTATTAAGCATTAAAAGAATGATTAACGTTTCATTCATTGTGCTCATGTTGAAACCGACTTTACAAAGTGCTTCACATTTTAGGATCAAATTAAATTATACTTGACAAAATGGCTTAAATGTAAGGAAAATAACCCTTAATAATCTGAATTTAATTCTGTAACAGATTTTTTTAATGGGAACTTTGACTCTTAACTTCCAAAATATTATTATTATCACATTGCAGATAAATACTTCAGATGCATTTAGAAAGTAGAGTGGTAAAGCACCTTTAACTGACTGAAATAGTATCAGTCAGTTAGCTTTATTATAGACTCATGGTCCAGATAAAAGACAAGACATTTCATCAAATAAATAACATACAAAAACACATTAAAAACGTGTAAAAAGAATATAAATCAGTGGTCTACAAAGAGACTTTACCAATGTTTCCACACCTAGGATTGGTAGTGTGTAGTACTACACCTTATGTTTGACTGGCCTAAGATTATTTCATTTTTAGAGCCATTAAGATGGCAAATGTTATGTAATAGAATTTGATTGATGGTATGGATAATACATAATTGATGGTATGGATAATACAAATAAAAAGCAGTTTGTAAAAGACAGCTCTTTTATAGAAATGCAGATTAAGCACTCATGTCTACTTCTGTTAGCGCACTGGCAGGACAAAACATTTTTGAAACTTACAGTGAAGTACTGGGTGTCTACACTGCTTCACAATACGCACTTAAAGACTGCTTTAGCGGAGGTCACTTCCAACCCTTAAAGTAATAGGCTACTTAAGCGGCTTTTGTCAGTGTTCCTCATTCCAGTGGACTTGCAGTGTGGACAGACTGCATCACAGCAAAGCCAAAGTGACATTCTTGTCAATTTTTAGCGTCTTTTCTTATTGTTACTCATGACCTCAACCCCTCTCCTAATCTTTCATCCTACACCCAGGTAGTTTTCCACAAAATCACGTTGATTCTCAATAAGCAGTGACTCAGTCAGTTGTCATGTTTAGTGCATCACATCACCATGACAAGGTTGCTTTAAAATTGATGACAAGGGACAATATATGAATAAGGAAAGATAATTTTGACTTTAGCATGCTTTGCTTCTGCCTCAGAGAGTTGTCTGGTGTAAAATGGAACATTAGTGTTGCATTCCCCAGCACTGGAAATAAAAGACAGGTCTTGGACTTCCTTTATTTGATGTGTTTAATGTAAGTTTCGTTTAACCATCCATTCAAGAAGTTCAAGATTTCTCGTGACATTAGTAGGCTGTTTGTGATGATATCATGTGAGATCAAGAGCGTTACATACAATAAATGACACATTGAAATGTTAAAGTTACTGCTAAAATCACAATTTTCTTCCACCATATAAGTTTCTATTTCTCTCTTATCACTTTCCTCAAGTAAGTCAGGATCAACTCTGCAGTTGCTGATATATGGGACCAGCTCCCAAACTTATTTCTGAGGTCAGTGTGTCATTTTGGACAGCAAAAATTGTGAAATCAAATATTCGATTGACCATGCAATCAAGTCTAGGAAGTAGGAAAGCATGGTAACTTGGACGGATGGCTTTTTTTTTGCCTGTTTTTAATGCATGGAGAGCAACAAGGTACTTCAGTTGTCATTATTTATTAACAGTACAGTATTTCATCTTGTGCTAATATTTACCAGCTTTTGATTCTGCAAATTCTTCAAGGTGTTTCCATGGAATTAGTCAACAATCAGGAAATATACAAACATTGCCACTTCAGCAGGTGGCGCTCGATGACTTATTCTACTATGGCATAATGTGCATTTTTCCTCTGTTATTGGAGCCTTGACAAGCAGAGTTATAAACTTTTTTTGTAGTCGATAATAAAAAAAATAATTACTGAGGGGACCACTTAGTGAGCATAAAGTTAATCAGAATTTCACTGAGAACAAGGGTAGCAAATATTAACCAAGCAAACAGTGTGTTGTGGTGTTATATAACTGCATTTGAAAGGGTCTTTTTACTTACTGTCAAAATGCATATTTGCACTTAAAGAATAGAAAGAAGTTGATGAATGGCATCTAAAGGTTGCAGCCATAGTGTGAACATAAACGTACCTGTGTAGTATTGTTCCCTGTTACATAATCCATTTCATCAGCATGTCTGTAAGAACAATTCATCACTCTGGTTGAGTTCGTTATCTTTTCTGAGATTTAGTTTTTTCAATTTCGCTGAAAGACAGTAGTTATCAGTGATGCGTTGTAGTGTGACCGTGCTTGTCAGTGTTTTGTTTTTATGTAAGTGACGCACTTCTTTGACATATTTGTTTCCAAGATGACAACACTAGAGCTTACCCACCCTTCCTGCCGAACAACTCCCCCTAATCCCTGTCTGGTAATTGTTATTTTTAATTACGATGAGTGGTGCCTGTGGTTCATGTTTTGAGGTGAGAATAAACTTCTTCGGATTACTCAGCAACTAAAATCAAAGCTAAACTGACTTCATACCATAGATAAATGCTTTTTAGTGTGAGCCATCAATAGCTGTCACAAGTAGTAGTGTGAATATTTTGTCTCTGTCACGTCGGCATGATAATTGCTAGTTTGTAAGACGGCAGTGACATAACCAGAGGGTGTTTTGTCTCTGAAAAGCTATATTTAACTACAGGAAAGCCAAGGTGCTGAAATGCACGATTCTTCTACAAACAATGACCATGGCCACTTTTGTCACTTCTTGCACAATTGTTCCACTGCTGGCTGTTTCCCAACAGCAGGACATTTTTGCAAAGGTGTCATATGTGACAGGGTTGTCTTGTGATTGGAACGCAGAAGTAGTAAAGACCAACCTTAATATTTATGCAACAATAGTGCTGCATTAAGCTCTGTTTAAACTGTGAATAAGGGGCAACCCTATGTCATAATAACCAGGACTCGTAATTAAGGTTTATTTCAGATGTCACGTTACAAAAAATTTAAAGGATTTTTCATCTACATTTTGTTTTAATCAAGATCAAAGCTATATTCATCACGTCTTTGATATGGCATATTCTGTAACATAATCTTAGGACAGTGGTCTCTAAGATGTGTACGTATGAAATGACATTACTGGATCACTGGAATCATTCCCCCAAAACTAGGCAAAAGTAACAAGGAAACTGTCAAGATGTTATGTGGGGTGCCTTGTGGGAGGAGCACTCCCACACATGGCAGGTGACAGGTCAAACCAGGCTTATAAAGAGTGACAAACACGAACCATGCAGTCACACAATGGCTGCGCAGAAGTGGATCTGCGTGTTGACTCTAGCGGGTCTTTTATCTGCGGGTAAGTCACACTTAGATTGGACCAACACCTTTGTTGAGCTGCAGTTGCTGGAAAAATAGTTTAATATAAGAAGAAAGCCTTGTTAGAAATTAACTTTCTATTTTCATTTATCTACGTGGCTACGTGACTTTTAAGTCTTTCTGATCTTGGCTTGTTATTGTTGTCTTGTGAACATGAAGGTCAACTGCTGAGTATTTTTAACAGAGTGGCTGAATGTTAGATGTAAAATATGATTTTAATAGAAAACCTGTATATTTTAAATGGTGTATATATTGATTTGCCTTCAGTAAAACAAAGTAAAATTTTCAGAAAAATCAGTATTTTTGGCAGCGATTTATACATTCATGTTAGTGTTGTAGAATCTGTATTCAAGTTCATTATCAATGGCTAGAAAATGTTATGATAAAGTAATTATAATAGAATAATTAAAAAAATATAGAATAATTCAGATTTGTGCAACAGGAAGTTCATAATCTGTTTCTTTTCTTTTTGGGTGTTTGCCTGGAAAAAACCCAGACTAATTAGAATTAATATATATAAACCATTTGTGTTTCTCTTTTCTAGAGTCACATGCCCAGCTTGATGGTGAGTTGAAAAGATTTCATATGTTTAAATGTCTTGTTGAAATGTTGCATTTACATTTCCCCAATATTTTCCAAGTTCAGCTGTAATTGGGTTTATTAATTAAAAAAAACACATTTAATTCCAGTTTAATCTTTATCACAATGATCTGGATTTAGAAGTCTCTGCTATCCAGGATCAGCTAATCCATTTTACTTTTGTACATTTTTTTTTTGTTTTGTTTTTTTTAAAAGCAACATTGGATTGTATGACCCTGATCCAGATACAAACATATCACATTTGTAGCCCACTCACTGTTTAAAAACAACAGGTAGAATAACCATCGTTGGGTCAGTTTAAGTGTTTTTATTGAAGAGACACAAAACAGCAGGGGGGTGCAATTATTACACACTCCTTTTACTTTGTCATCACAATTTATATGAAGTGTTTTTTATTTGATATTGCCTGCATATGGGGATAGTTTTAAAAAACCCCTTTTTAAAAACATGACTTGCAAGTCTAAGGTCTACTTTATCTACTTTATCACTGTTAGTAAAGTCAGTTGCAAAATGTAAATACATTTATATGTACTGTGTGTACTGATGATGTCAAGATAGCTTTGTTTAGGTCATATTGTACTTCTTTGTATACTGCACACTTGTGGTGCAGTTACAGTGCTGCAAAAATGAAAAAAATCCAGGTGGCATATAATGATGCATTTAGGATTTTACTCAGGCATCCAAGATGGACAAGTGCAAGCCATATGTTTGTAAGCAGTGATGTGCCCACTTTTCATTCTGTTCTTAGAAAGTGCATTTACAGTTTTATGTGTCAACTTAGCCAGTCAAAGAATGGAGTCGTCATGGCCCTAGTGGTGCCTGCACAAAGTGACACAAAATATTTGTCATACTTCTGGAAGCACTGGAATAGATGCCTGTATGTGTTTTAAACCTACTTGTTGTGTTGTGTTGTGTTGTGTTGTGTTGTGTTGTGTTGTGTTGTGCTGTTTTTATTGTATTGTCTGTGTTTTTGTATTATTTTAAATGAACTTCAGTCTGGAATAAAGTTTATCTTATATGTATTTGACCAATTTAAAAGTTTAATTACATTCTGTTCCTAAAATCCACTCTGACTCCACCCTTCTGCAGGGATCAGGATAATCCAGATATTTTTTTTAAAATCAAAGGTATCACAATCTCAATAAAAAAAGATTTGATCAACACATACTGAAGGTTTGATTCACATCAAAACTGTAATCCAAGACTGGATTACATGATCTAATCTGATTACAGAATCTTTTTTTTTCTTGAACAACCCATTTTCAAGAGTCGATACAATCTAATAGCCAATTGTAATTAGGTTACTCCTGAGCACCCAATTGAATAATTACTCGAAAGTGTTCTGATTTTGCTTCTGAAGTCTGTCCCCACTGATGTATTTTATAGTATGCGGCACTACTCCCGTGAACAACAGGATAGTTGGAGGTGAAGATGCTCCAGCTGGAAGTTGGCCCTGGCAGGCGAGCCTGCAGGCATTTGGCGGCCATGTTTGTGGTGGTTCCCTCATCAACAAAGAATGGGTGATGTCTGCTGCTCACTGCTTCTCCAGGTGGGTGACATGAGCACAAACATGGTCTTTATTATTAAAATGATCCAGTCAGGACTGGCGTTTGACCAATGTTTG